>NC_086284.1:49340298-49676965 GCF_963924245.1 Chroicocephalus ridibundus
ATCAGACCCCCTCAAAATTCTGCTGATAACTACCGCCTTTTAAAATCATGGAGACGGCGCTCTCCTCTTTGAAGAGAGCACAGGCTCAACAAGCGGGAGGGCCAAGTTCCAATTTCTCCCCCAACGTACCTATGTTTTAACCGTGGAATAGATTAATCTGAAAGAGATGTCCTCATTAACGTTTCTGCCATGTTCCCTGACCTGTGCAGGGTGGATCCTTATGGCTGACAGACCACAGGAGAGCTGCACCGCCTGCGCGTTCACCTGCTATGCGCCTATTGACCCCTCAAGAATGACTGATGAATAGAAAACACAGAGACGGTCCTGGGAGCAAAAACCAGATACTGGAATTTCTCCCTCTCATCTGAGTGGTCTAATTCATAATTAAAAGCAGTCTGAATGATTCTCTGTTTATCTCTGTTAACAACCTGTTCCGCTTCTGAGGAGCTGCCTGCACTCAGATTTGTCTGGAGCAGGATGGTGAGGGAGTGGAAGTTTGAGGTTTTTCATCTGAGAGTACTAAAGATGTCTTCGCGTGACCATCTCTTCTAAGTCTTAATATCTTCTTTGCATTTCTAGTCTCTTAGCTCTTCTGGACAGGGACTAACTCCCCCTGTTCGTGCAGTGCCCGGCACAGCAGTGGCCTCTGGGTGGTACTGCTGCACCTGTGTAAGTGGCTCAAGAAAAAAAATCAGATTTCACCTCCCTTTCCAAGCAAGCGGCTGGTAAATTTACTGGTTTTGTGGAGTTTTTATAACTGCATCAGTTATAAAATGACAGCTACCATCTCACAGCCTGTGCCAAGACTTAAAACTGGTTGGTTTTGTCCTGTCAGAGTCAATATCTGAGTCTAATCATGCCAAAAGCACTTGTCTGAGTCTTGGCATTGCTGTGCAGTCATCAGACATCTGTTTAGGGAGCTTAGACAGCTATTGTGGTCAAAACAATGGGCAGCCAAACATTTTTAAACTACCTACTTGGGAAGAAGAAAGGAAACACAGTCATTTCTGGAGAGAAAATGCAAAGGTTTTCTGGCATTCAAGCCATTTTTCCCAATAGGGGAAAAAAAATAGTGTTCACATGTCAAAATACCCAAAAGAAGCAGAAAAAGGAGAAAAGATGAAGAAAAAGATGAAAACATTATGCAAAGAAGCCAATTAAGGACAATCAGAGATTTTGAAAACTGGGGATAGGAATTTAAAAAGTAAAAGTGTTGCCATAAATAATGCAGCCATTGAAATCAATAGTTAAACTTGACTATCAGATGAATATTCCAGAAAACGTTGGTCTGTCTTCATATCTTCTCGTTCCTCTGGGGACTTTCCACACATGTAACTTTAAATTACGTTATCCTTGTGTGTAGTTCAAATCTTCACATTCGGAATGGGAATCCAACTAGCTGCACTTGTAGCATTATAATCTCAAACAGCCAAGTATTTAAAATACTAATATTTGGAAAACCTACAGGAGTATACAATTGATAATGCATTTGAATATTGCTTTTATCCTTTTACCAAAGTGACCAATATGTAAAAGTAACAGTAAAGCCTTTTGTAGTAAAAAAAACCCAGTTTTCTCACAAGAAAATTCTTCACAGGAGCAAGCGTACCAGTTTTGACATGAATGACACGTGCGGAAAGCTGGAGGAGGAAAATAGGGAAAGAGCAGGATTTTTTTCTGCCCCTTCCCCTCTAGTGTGAGACATCCCAGAGACTCAGTCAGAGGAGAGCACGTGCTTTGAGAGAACTCTGGATTCTGTTTTTCCTCAGTCAGAACATAAATGAAACAAGGGAATGGAGGTAGGCGGGACTTCGCTTCTCATAAAGAAATTGGAACAAACACAAGGAAAATATCTAGCTAAGGATATGCTTAAACTGAGAGAGGGTAGATTTAGATTAGATATTAGGAAGAATTAGGAAGATCATGAGGGTGGTGAGACACTGGAACAGGTTGCCCAGAGAAGTTGCAGATGCCCCATCCCTGGAAGTGTTCAGGGCCAGGCTGGATGGGGCTTTGAGCAGCCTGGTCTAGTGGGAGGTGTCCCTGCCCATGGCAGGGGGTTGGAACTAGATGATCTTTAAGGTCCCTTCCAACCCAAACCATTCTGTGATCCTATGCTCTTTTTGTAATATCACAATTCACATGTCCTTCATCAATCCAGTGAGTATACTCAAGAAATGCCTTTGCTGCACCACGTTTATTCTGTTTCCAGGTAGTCCCAGAAAGGGCTGATTATAGAGCAGCTCTCCTCCAGCCTCCAGAGGTGTGTTTGACACTGACCATACACCTGCAGAATGGACAAAAGGGACCTAGAACCAGAAAGACTGATCAATATCAATCCATCATTTCCCAGACCCAGGAGACCTGGCAGGGCAGAAGGAATGGCAAAAATCTTTATGCTGGTCTCACGACCTGTTGCAGGAAAGCTCTCAAGTACTCTGCAAGTCATACAGCATATGGAAGAGAGGGTCTGGAAAACAAGTTTGGATTTGGGTTTTCTAACTGTACCTAAATTCCCCTCTAGCTGTCTTTGCCATTTGTTGGATCTTTTGTGATTGAGTGGGTTATAGATAGTGCAAGGACAGGTTTTTTACCTGCTAGGCTTTTCTTTAGATCCCGACTAGAAAAAAAGAAATCACAAAAAATAAATTACATGGGCATTTCTGGATATTCATCCAAGATTTTTGCTTGATCAAACTGAACTTGGGTGAACATTCAGGTATTTGTTTTTTGAAACCGATCCCCATCTGAAAATTTAACACCCCCACTTTGACACAAGAAAAACCTTCCAAGCAACTGCAAACTTTCCATGCTTTTTTGACATTCATTCAACCACGGCATCAGTGCTGTTCAGATGTGCCTTCTCAAAAAACATATTTACTGTTAGACTGAGGGGGTTTTGCAATATTTAAATTTTCCTAGATATGTCACATAACCAGTGCTAAGCACATTGCTGTTTAGTTTTTTAACGTGGTAACTTCTAAACCATTTTACAGTATCATAAAGCATTCAGCCTGTTGGCCTATACTTACTAAAATGTTGCAAACTGTAAAAAACATTTAAATATCCATATGATGGCATTGCTAACATCGATAATAAATCTTTTGCCACTTTATCGCAAAGCTGCCAAATTTCTTGAATCTGGTTCTCCAACTACTTGCAGACAGACAAAACTAAAGATGACAGAAAATGAGGAGGAAAAAAAAAAAAAGACTTGAGTTAGTTGAACCCTCCACTATGTTCATGTCATCATGAAATAAGGCATTTTTCCCGTGTCAATGGCCGCTTTTCCCTGAAGGGAAATCAAGCTGAAATCGGGATTCTTGGCAAAAGGTGTGTTATGGATTTTTAGCCTCCTGGAGAGAAGCTGTGCTGCTGTCATTATGATCTTCAGCATTTTACACTCAAACAGCCTATCTGCTCTTTCAAAAGCTTTACTTTAGCATTATCAGGTCATTTATTAACAATCTTGAACTCCGCATCTCCCCCTCTGCCTTCTCCTTCTTGTTCATCAGTGGTAAGCTTCTGTGAACCAAATGATATTCTCCAATATACATGTACACTGGGAGACAATGCAAATGTTCAAGCTTCTTTGAAAGCATAATTAGTCGTTGCTCTCAATGAAGGCTCATTAGAAAGAAACAACCCTTCCTGATTTGTAAGATTCAGGACTGATGCTTTCTGTTGGAAGGGAAGGGAAGGGAAGGGAAGGGAAGGGAAGGGAAGGGAAGGGAGGGGAAGGGAAGGGAAGGGAAGGGAAGGGAAGGGAAGGGAAGGGAAGGGAAGGGAAGGGAAGGGAAGGGAAGGGAAGGGAAGGGAAGGGAAGGGAAGGGAAGGGAAGGGAAGAATGCATTCGAAATCCAGAGTGATTTGATACGGAATTGATGAGTCAAAATAAAATAACAATCCATTAAATTAGAACTGTCATGTATAGTTCTGTCCAGAAGGATCTACAGACTAGGAGTCCCTAAGCTTAATGCACAGACAATATCTTTGGATACCATAAACACTGATTTTCTGGAGAAACTGGGGCTCACAGAAAATGATGAAACTTTGGATTTGATCCTATAGAAAATCCATTATAATAGCGACTACAATGTACTTCAATTTAACATTAATTCAATAAGGAAAAAGCCAGAAGGAATCATAGTAGTTTAAAAAAGGAAATTGTATAAAAAGGACAACGCCAATTAGCAGGAAATTAGCAACAGCTAGGAAGCAAAAACATTTGCAAGAGACACTGAGAATGAAGAATCTATGCTGTAGCTCCAGGAAAATGTTTAACTACTCGAATATTTTAGAACAAATTAATAAATCTAACAATAATAAATTGCTAGGACCAGGTAGTAGCTACGCAAAAACTCTGCTGCAGCTGAAGCGTGACACCGTTGAACTTCTCACAGACATTTCCCCTGGCGTTCAAAGCAGGCTTGCTGCCAAAAGAATTGGAAGCATCAGCTGGGACATCAGTCTTGGAAAAAATACGAAAGCTGCTCAGGGGAAACTCCAGTTCAGTTCGTCTGATTTTCTATCAAGCCAATTTGTACAAATGATAACAAATAACAGAACACAGAGGCATCTGGTTATGTGTGATAGATTGGAGGAGAGTCCATGCGGCTTTTTTAAAGCAAGGTATGCTCATGAATATAGGAGTGTTTCTTGAAGCAGACGATATGCTTCTGGTTAAGCTGATTTCTTTAACTGAGTACATTTGGGTTTACAAGAATTTTTTGTCACAGTCTTTCCCTATGCTACCACGACATAAGAAAACATGGAATATTCATGGAAAGGAAACAACGGGTTCAAAAATTCAGTTTTCATTGTGGAGGGAGACAGGAAACAATGGGAGGTTCAGCCTGAATTCAGTGGGGGCAAGGCTATATAAATTAAGGCTTGTCAGCTTGGAAGAGAAGTAACCGAGTTTTATAAAGTCATGAATGACAAAGAGAAGCTGAATAGAGAATGATTAATCGTTCTGTCTTTCTCAGAAAACCAGAACTAAGGGACACCCAATTAAATTACTAGGCAGCAGATTTAAAGTAGATAATAGGAAGTAGTTTTTCTTACAATACATAATTAAATTGCAATGCTAATTGCCACAGGGTGTTGTAGAGTCCTAATGTTTAAATGGTTTAAAAATAGGGCTCAGCAAATGTAATATTATTACACATTGGTGGCTATCAAAAATAAACGGTCCAGATGTCTCGATTCGGCGACTTCGGAAAGCTGGAGAAAATCCCTCAATATTTGTCTTGTTTCTGGCATATTTTCCTTACGAAGCCACTATCAGCCTTTGTTAAAGATGGAATACTGGATTCTGCTGGCATGGTAGTGGCTCCATTTTTATAAAACTACTTTCACAGTCATTTTTTCAGACTGGAACCGTGCTTTAAAATAATCTCACCAGACTTGGAGCTTACTGTCTGTCCTCTGACCTTATTGCAACACATCTTTTGTATAGCCCAGACTGGATTTACTGCAATTAATTCTTTACCGGCTTGCCTGAAAAGGCAGGTCCAGCCTGCAGCTATCGCAGCATAAAGCAACAGGCTTATTAACAGAGAAGAGCAGATGGGATTTGTAGACTTCCTGCTTCTTTGTTCTCTGATTCAGAAATTTCTACTATAAGATACCATGTAAGTAGCATCCCATAGTAGATCTCTGCTGATTTAGGGCATATAATTTATCAGGTCCGGGAATAACAGATTTCATGGGCACGGTAGGATGTTTGGGGTGGGTGTTAAGCACGTTTCATCAACGCCTTAGAAAAAAAAGGAATGGAACCATCAAGTCGTCATTGTGGTTTCTAAAGAACTTATGAAGTTGTGGGTTGATCAAACTCATCAGCTAGTGGAGTTCATTAACAATTTATAGTAATGGCAATATTGGGAGGAGGATAATTTGTGTCTAAAACCCCAAACAATTAGGTCAAATATTTTAATGACTAAGGTGTTTAAACCATCTTTGCAGAAGACTATCAGGCCAGCACGAGGACCACGAGGCAGTATGTTTGAGAACACACATAGGATCTGCCAGCATCTCTACGTGAAATTACATTGTTCGTGAAATTACATGTACATTTAAAATACAGCAACAAACGCAACACAGTGAAATGGATTTTTACCCTTTACTAGATCACCTCCACAAAGTGACTGGAAAAAAGATGAGGTCTCTCACACTGACTGTGACCGTGCTAGTTGAGGCATGCACAAGTTTAAGGCTATTTTCTACCATACTACCGCATGGAAATTAGGCTCAAAGCAGTGCCACTCACGGAAGAGCCAACCTTCTGGACCACTTTTGGAGGGACGAGATGTAATGAGCCCGATCCTGCCTGTTATCAGTTGATCTGAACTGCCTGGAAAAGCTTTTGTACCCGTGCTAAGGCATTATGCTCAGCCCTAAGCTTTTTCTCCTTGGGAACTCAGCCCAAAAAAGTGTTTGCAGGCAACATTTGTGTAGGCAGCACCAACAGTAGAAGGCGGCTGAAAATTTGCTACTACTTTTACTCCTAATTGAGGACAAGCATTTCCATGGAGACTCTTAAGACCACGTGCTATGATGCTACATGCTGTAGCGTGTCTCCAAATGCGTCTCGTGATGTATCTCCAAACTGGTGTCTGCATTAGAATTTTTTATTGATAAAATATCCTGACCACACTGTCACGTTCCTGTTCTGGCAATTAAAAAAAAATCACATACCTGTTTTTTTTTGTTGTTGTTGTTGGCCCACTAAATAACTTTGCTTGCCTCGTTCAAAGAGAAAAAGAAGTAATTCCTCCATTTTGAATCTCTTTCGAGTATTTCCTCTGCCTTATTGCATCATCAAGCACTGACATTATCATAAACATCTTAGCTTTTTTTCATTGTATGTTGCTGATATCTAATAAACTCTATATTGCACATGATGCTAATTATCTTTTTTTATCACTTCACAATCTCATTGGATTAGCATATACGTTTCTAAGAATTAAGGCTAGTACCATTATTAGTGATAACAACTTGAGATGTATGCTTTTTGTCCGGGGCTAAACATGTAGGAACTCAATTCTTCCTTTACTTATGGGAATAAAGATTACAGCTATCTGTCGTAGTGAAAACTGGATAGTGTTACTCACTCCAATGACGCATGGCAGAATTGGGCCGGGCAGTTTTTACACTCTCAGGATTTTTCCACTTCTTTCTTCCAAAGAGACAGAGGAGACCAAACAAAAGTTTCGGTTTAAGCACTATCTGGTTGCAATCTAGTACACCGGGGGTTATATTTATTCTGTCCAGTGATAAAAGTTACATTATCTGGAAGTCAGGGCTTTGTGCCGGGCTGCAGCTTCAGTTCCAGCCGTTCTTGTAGTACCAGTTGTTATTATTTGCACTTGTAAGAGCGCTTAAAAGACTGACAAACAATAGTGCCATTGTCCTATGCATGTGCAGAAGAAACTTTCCAGAGAGAAAAGTGTGACAGGCTGGATGATTTCAAAGTTGATTTATGCTCTGTCCCTCCTTATGTGAGAAACCTGGGACAGTGACGAAGCACTGTGAAGGCAGTGGTGGCTGCTATTGCTACTACTCTGCCCAAAGCTGATGCTCAAGAATTGGGTAATGACCGACTGATAGCCACTATTAGCGGCTGGACGAGCAACTCACACTTCCTGGAAATTTGTTCCTTATTTCATAGAATCATCATAGAATGGTTCATGTTGGAAGGGACCTTACAGATCATCCCGTTCCAAGCCCCCTGCCACGGGCAGGGACACCTCCCACTAGAGCAGGTTGCTCAAAGCCCCATCCAGCCTGGCCTTGAACACTTCCAGGGATGGGGCAGCCGCAACCTGTTCCAGTGTTTCACCACCCTCATAGGGGAAAATTTCTCCCTGATGGGAGACTTCAGGACGGTAACTTTGGAGGTTGTCCCTTGTAATTGCAGCTGGGAGAAATGAGGGTTGTGTGATGGCTGAGCTGCCTTGGGCGGGAGGAAGGGGCAGAAGAAGCGATGGGACACTTTCAGTACTGGGCAATGAGGAACAACGTGAAAACACCACCATGAGCGAAGGGTATTCATCCCTCTCTCAAGCAAAGACAAACCCATCAATGTATCCGGGCTGTGTTAAAGCAGTTCATTTCAATACAAGGGCGTCTTTCACCTCAGAGGTTCTCCTATACGTGAACAGTTAGTTACGTGGTAATGCAGGTTTTCCACTGCGCTTGGTTCAGCCTTCCTGCCTCACCAGCAACACGTCTTCAAAAACACGTCGCCCCTTTCCTCCCTGTGAATCCGAACTCCAGGAATCAGGGCGTTTCCAAACCACGAACCCCCCCCCCCCCGTCTTTTTGGCTGAATTCGGCTCCTTTCGAAGGAAGCCCCAACAAAGCCTCTCTCCGCGATTCCCATTCCCATCACACGTCCCATCTGCATAATGACAACCCTGACAACCACCAGGCTCTAATTACACGCCTCACGAGAGGAGCGGCGTCCCGGCCCAGACCCAACCCGCGGCTGGGGCGATGAGGAGGAAAGTGGGGGGGGGGAGGCACCTTTGTTTAAATCCCCACCGCCCCCGGGGCTCCCCCGCCGCCCCTTCCCCTGGGCGGATGGAAGGGGGGGCGGCTCTTTGTTCCCGCCGTGCGCGGCGTTCCGGCTGCCGGAGTGGGAGGGGATCGCACCCTCCTCCTCCTCCTCCTCCTCCTCCTCCTCCTCCTCCTCCTCCTCCTCCTCCTCCTCGCCGCTGACGGGAGGGAGGCGCAAAGAGGCGGCGGCCGAGCGCAGGGCCGGGGCTCCCCCCCACCCCCCCGGCACTCCTGCGGCGGGGGCCGGGCGCTGCCCTCCGGCGGCGCGGCGGAGCAGGTGCCGGTGGCGGTTAGCGGCGGCGGGCCGGCAGGATGGAGGCTGCTTTGCTGAAGCCGGCGATGATGGCGGAGGTGAAAGGCAGCGGCGCCGGCCCCTCCGTCAGCGCCGAGCTGGAGGTGAAGAAGCTGCAGGAGCTGGTGCGGAAGCTGGAGAAGCAAAACGAGCAGCTCCGCAGCCGCGCTGCCGCCGCCGCCACGGTGGCCGCCGGCCCGCACCTGCTGCTGGCCCCGCCGCCGGCCCCCGCCGGGCTGCGCCCCGCCAGCCCCCCTTCGGTGGCGGGCGGCGGTGGCGGGGCCGGGCCGTGCATGCCCAGCCCGGTGCCCACCCTGCTGTGCGCCGCCGCCCTGGGCCCGCCGGAGCCCCTCGCCTATTTCAAGCCCTCGCCCGGCCTGACGGCGGCCGGCGGCGGCGGGGGGCAGGAAGGTGGCGGCGGCCCGGCCGCGGGGGCCACGGTGCTGGACGAGGTGGCGGTGCTGGAGCTGGAGGACGGCGGCTGCGGACAGGACGAGGATACATGGTACATGCCGCCGGTTCGGCTCTGCCCCCCCCACCTCCCTCTGCACCCGGGCGTCCGGCCGGTGTGTCCCGTCCCCTCTCCCCGGCCGGGCCGACGGAGGCCGCCGCCTCCCTCAGCCCTCACCCCGCTGGGGCTCTCCAGGCTCTGATTAGCGTTAGCTCCCAAATCCGCTTGATCTCGTTCTGCTTAAACTTAAATCTGCCTTTTTTCTTTTTCTTTTTTCTTTTTCCTTTTTTTTTTTTTTTTTTTTTTTTTTTTTTTTTTACCCTGAAACGGTGCGGTTAAGCAGGGGCCCGTGTGCAGGATGGGGCTCAGGTGGGGGCCGTTTTCCCCCTGTCGGGCCCAGGGGGGTCGCGCCCTCGGCGGGGGTTTCGTGCTCGTTTTCTTCCCCTTTGAAAGAAGCTCGTCTCTCCCTCTAATTTCAGGTCTCAGCCTAGTTTCAGCCTCCCGTTTACATAAGGAATTAAAAATAGCGGAATTGTGCTGGGAAAGCCCTTGATCTGAGCAGCGAGTGCCTCCCCATCCTAAAACCCCTGCCCGGTTGCCTCCCATCGGCGGGGATTTGGGGGGGGGGGGGGCGGGGGAGGGGGGGGCTTTTGTCTTTTAGACGTTGAACTAAATGGTCGGTCGTGTATCTTAATAAATGCCCCTGGAGCTCCAAAAGGCACGGTAGGGTGCTGGTAAATGAAATAAAGCAGAAATGAATAACAAGGGAATAAAGCAGAAAATAAAATCGACTGAGAGGAATGATTGTAATCGCTTAAAAAGAGGTAGAATGGGAAATTATAGACGGAAGGTAGACTTATTTATTGTACGCCTCTGTTTATAAACTTAAGTCTCTTATTTATAGACTTATTTAATTAAACAAGTGAGCCTGGTGCCTCAAAACTTGTCTCGGCAATGTGGACAAGCACCGTAGGGACACTGCTGGAATACTGTGGAAATCACTGGCTGCATAACCATGTTAAATGTAATTGATGCTCATTTGTTTTAAAGTGTCAGTAATAAAATATATATAATCTATATTTAAATAACTGGTTTAAGAATCTGTCAAAGCTTCGATGTAGTTTTCTATGCGGTTGGCTTTTAAATTGAGCTGAGGTTTACGTCAGCTGAGAATAAAATACAGTATAATGCAGCTGAGATGGATGTAAACATCCTTATTTTTGGTGGCAGAGAATGAATTTAAAAATTGATCCAAATAGCGTAAATATTTCTTGAATGATGGCCGTGTGTACATTTCATGGTACAAATAATACCATGCTGCAGTTTTGGAAAATTGCTTTTGAGAATCATCAGCAAATTGTATGGAAATTTTTGTCAGTGTTGTTTCATTGTGTGTACTGTTAGTCTGCACAGGGCTGTTTTGGGGTTGTCGTTCTGGACTTGAATCGGATTTTACATTGGTCCTAACTTCACTTCACATTAAGGAATGTTGAATTTGTTTGATCCCATCCTATTAAAGAAAATGTTTTCCCTGTTCACATTACAGGATGGTAGAAAGTCATCATTATTTTACGTGCCTTAGTAAAATTTCCTATTGGATTTGGCCCCTGGAAGCAATCCTAAATGCTTTTTGGTGGCCAAAATTCACCTTCATGTCACACATATGTATCCACAGAAGAATTTGGTAACAGGGATGTGCTAACTAATTTATTCCACTAAGGGTGAGTTGTTTTAGCTCTTGAACTTTTTTAGTTCAAGGCTAAATCTCTCCTGTTGTCTGTGAAAGGTCAGCTGTGTGATGCCGGTGACTTTTTTGTCATGTCAGTCTTTAAAGCAAACTGCTATCTGGAAAGCCAAAGACCAGTGCTTATCCTAGTTGTTGATTCATAATTTTAGGCTTTTTTTTTTTTTTTTAGCTGCAGTTACAAAAAATCCTGTATAATTGGCATCCTTGCAGACGAGTCAAACCTCTTCTTGCTCTTCAGCTTTTTACACAAACGCCTGATGGCTGAGAATTCATCAGTCAGATGTTCAGCTTTTGAAACATTTCTGCAGGTTAACAGGAAAGCTGAAAGAATTTTGTGTTCAGTTTTTTTTTTTTTTCTTTTCGCTTTTCTCAGTATCATTTGTTTAAACGTGTAGTGAGGCACTGCAGGAAATCGGGGGACATGAGTCCTCTCGGAGAAATTCAGTAGTTGATCTCTGCTGGGGTTGCCAAGAGAGCGAGCAATCGCAGTTGAGGATATTTATTCCTTGTGAGCCGGGTAGAAAGTGCTGATTGACTTCACAGGGAAAAAACCAGCATTGAGCAGGCATGGGAGAACAGTTGCTCTTGGAGGACTTGGGTAGCTGTTGAGCCAAACCCCTGAAGATGCTACCTGTTAGTGGTCCCCTGAGGAGCTCGGTCCTTTTTTCCCTTTGTTCTTGCCTTTTGCACCCCTGTGTGCAGGCCAAATTCCTTGGCAGCCCGTGGAGTGTTTTGCTCATGCTTGAGAATCTGCCTCTGACTGTCCGCAGCCCCATCGATCAGAAGTGGTCAGGCCAAGGAGCTGCCAAGCTGTCTCAGGCAGCCAAGAATAGTTCCCTTCCTGGGAGATCCTCTCTCTCCCAGGTGAACTGGCGTCTGCTTCTGCCTGATAATCCGCAAAGGCGACAGCAGACACGCCGATCCCGGCTTCAGGAATGTCCCCATGAAATCTCCTTTGATACCTGGCTCCCTACTGTGCTTGACCATCTGATTAGTTGCCTACTTTTGTCTGAGAATAATGCATATACACTAGCTTTTCTCACTTTTTTTTATTTTTTTTTTTTGTTCTGCTGGAATTGAATATTGAAAATATATTTTCATTGTTTCTCAGCAAATGTTTTCTAATCTTTAGAAATCTGACTCGTACAACTTTTGGTTCATCGGGGAGAAGATACTGTGTATGCAAGATTAAATTATAATCAGCACTCTGACAACTTGATTAAATTGTTATAGGTAAAAGAGTGAAATAGATAACAATGAAATTGTGATTTAAATATAAAATCAAATACTGAAATTATCTAATCTCTGGTAAAGACAAATATAAAAGGGAAGACTGATAGCATTTTTGATTTGAGACATCTACTTCAAGTTTGTTTTGATGTGCCAGACCTGTAGAGTTCATATTTTGCCACCTACTTTTCTGAGGAGAGAAGAAAACAACTAGTGTAAACTCTTTACCTCGGTCTACCTTTTGTTATTAGAATATCATACTGTAGGGCTTTGCACTGTTCCAAATTATTAGTTGGCAGGAAAGTGAGAATACAACGGTAGACTTCTAAGTATTAGATATCTTGCTGATACCTGTGTGTATTTTGGTTAAGGTTGTACGTCTTGCCTACCAAGAGTCTCACTCCTCAAGAGAAATCACTGAGTCCTCTGCAGTGGTGCAGGCGTGTTCTGGATCATCCAAGTCCTGAGATAGAGGCTGCAAAACGTTCCCTGTGCTTTAGATTGGAACAAGGTAATCTTATTCTTTGAATTTCTTTACTAGTTAGTTGGCATTTTTGGTCTGGCATTATGCTCATGTTTGGTGTTTTTCTGCAATTTAGCAAGCTTTACAAATGGCAGACACACAGTTTTTTTTCCTATGTATGGAAGTCTCCCTCCACTACATAAATGCTAACAATTGTTCGCAGATTTTTTTTCTGATCATGCATTTTCTTAATGTGTTTTTCTTCCTTAGGCTTTTCTTCCACTGCGTAGCGTGTGATTTTTAAACTTGGCAGTTTTCATCCATTGCTTAAAATAGTGGACCTTTTGGTTAGAAAACATTGATGCTAACTTTACTATTGGTATCTCTATTGAGGTTTGAAAAACAGTGCTTTTGGGTTTTTGTAAAGACAAAATTATCACGGTGCTATACAGTTTTAAAGGCGTATTTGTCCACCTCTAATGTAGCATCAGGACTGCGTTTAAGTGTTGGACAGATGAAGAAGAGCTTTAACTTGATTGCCAGCACTGCTTTGTTGGGCTTTCGGTAGTCTCCAGTCCTGGGATCAATCTGATGGCTGTTCAGTGCCTGTGGACATGTAGAGTTATATCTAGGCGTGCTGAATTTTGTTCTAAATAAGTATCAGCCAGCATTATTTTTACTTTTTTACAATCTAGGATCCAATTAAGATTGTAATAAGGTGTTGTTGAAGTAAGTGATTAAGGTAGGATATTATCTTAAGGTTTATAACTCGCTAGGAAAGAAGAAGCAAATGAACAATATAGGGAGATGACAGGAGAAGGAAATAAAGCTAATGACAATATGAGCATATGGCTGTATAAGCTAGCTACAGCCGTCATTAAGAGAGATTGAGCATGTTCCTGGATGCTTCGGAGGATATGCGTAGCTGTGGATTAATTTTACCCAAAACCAGGCATTTAACTGAAGTAGTCTCTGAAGGCATCTGTCTCTTTGCATGGAATATAAAAGATCCTACAATGGTTATTTTCCTAGCAATATTCAGTTGAGCTCATTTGCCTGCAGTTAGGTGGGTCAAACTGAGACTCCCATGTTAGTAGTCATCCCACCTAGCTTTGTGGTAGAATTTGGCTTGCAATTTGGGCACCTGAGTTCAGGCATCTGTAGTGTGAGGTGGGTGGCCGTGCTTGGCAGTCAATGGGAGTTTGGTACGGGGAGTTAGAGAGGAATCTGGGGAGCTGCTCAAGTGGTGAGATGTAGGTGTTGGCCTTAGGATGAAGTCAGTAGCTCTCCGGAGTCCACTGACACTAACGGGTGCTTAGCACTCAACTCCAGTCTGGTCACCTGAAGGTATATCTGTGTAGCGTAGGGTGTCCCAGTCCAGAGCCGAATTCTGGTGTAGAAACTCCATTTAAATTACCCCACACAGATGGCAAGAGCCGTTTGAGATGGCCTCGGTTACCCCAGCTGACCTTCAGCTTCCACGTGGCACAGATACAGACCTTCCATAGGTCCTGTGCCGTATCTGCCATTCCTTCGATGATATCTTGGCCTCTCAGATGGGCCAGCGCATCTGGGTATGGGCAACCGAATCAAGTCCATAACGTGAGTATAGAAACAAGCTAGAGGAATGTGTGACTTATTTTTCCGTTACAAAGTATTATTTAAATTTAATAGGCAATAAAGACATTAGAAAAGCAAATTTATTGTTTCAAATTTAAATCTAAAGTTATCAGTTCAGTCTCTCTCTGTGCACAAGTCACAGAGAGTGGCATATGTCACAGAGAGTTACGTTGACAATGAGTTGCTTTGATCCATATGTTCTACCAGTGATGATGGGCTCATGAATTCTGTGGGATCTGTAGAAAGTTTCTGAGAAATTGTATGCCACATATAAAACCCATTATGGGAGCAGTATGTTCAAGGAGCGAATGGACTCATGTTTCTACTGCAGCAATTCTATGCTGAAATTGTTTTAATTAGTAATTCGGACTTGATTAACTCTCATATTTCTGAAGATACGCCTCTTCAAATAATACATAATAAGCAAATAAGAAGTTGGTTTCACAATATTTATTTCTTCCTCAGAAGAAATCTGGTTTTGAAACCAGATTTGAGTTTTTTTGTAAGAATCTAGTAATTCTGTTTTAAAATACAACAGAATTTCTGTAATCTGACTTTCCTGGGTTTTGTTTTGCAGTCCACTCTATCAGCAAGTATATGCGTATAAATATGTACACATATTTTTATCCTAACTTTAAAAGTGACTCAGTAAGAACGACATTCTTCTTTTCTGGTACTGAAGTTTCAAACTTTGTAGTTGTAAATTGAACAATGTTTTCCCCTTTTAGCCATATGTCTTGAAAGGGCATTTTAGAGGGATTTTTTGAAATTCCGTTGTGCCACTTTTGCTTGGCACGGAGTCAATGGTAACACTGATGTATTTGAGAATTACTAAATGTGCAGTCAAAAAATGTGTATAATGTACCAATCCGTGATTCCTGAAATGGCTTATAGGTAGAACTCGCTTAGTAATTTTGTCCGTGGTGCATTAGCCAAAAATTAATCCAGTTCTAGATTGTCATAGCTCTTTAGGCACTATAGTGCATAATGAAATAAAAAGCAGTAAAAATTGATTTTTGTCTGCAAAGTCAGCATATCTGAATAAGTGCATGCAGAGAGAAGAGCTGTGAGCCAAAAGAAGTAAAACTTTGCCAGTCTGTTTTTCTGAGTTCTAACTAATTCCTGTTCTCTTCTTAAGATTTTAAAATCTGTGCTCATTTATTCTTGCTCATATAGTTTTTCCCTATTACGTTATATCCTGATTTTCATGAAACTATTCATTTGTTGCCTGAAATATCCCAGCATTAGGATAGCTCATAACCAGGCTGAAAGTCTTCTGAGAGACGTCTGCCAAAGCAATCCTAGGGAGTGAAATAATACAATGACTACTTGGTCTTCCAGGCTGGAGGATCACTTGAATGATGCTATTTTACTTTTCCCCTTGTGCTCACCAGCCTGTTTCTTTCCTAGTGAAAATGACTCTTTTAAGTTTTTCATGGTGGAAGTAAGATTTCATCTTGGTGTAAATCTTTAAGGCTATAAGAAATAAGAGCAGTGGTGGTCTCCAGCAGGTGGTTCTTCTGCGAACCGCTGTGAGAATATGGACAGGCTTTCTCGGCATTCCTCTGGTTTATCACTAAGTAGGTAAAGCTTATATGTAGTCTATAATGAACTAGGCTTATTACAAGCCCTGTTTCTGTGGATTAAGCATGCTAGCTTTAAGGAGGATGAAAGTTAAATTAACCTCCTATGATAAGATCTTTGTTTGGAATTGTTCCTGTTTTCCGTGAGCCATTCTGGTGTTAAGGTAATATTTGTTTGTGGTTTGTTTTGTTTTTTAGCTCTGTGACCTGACCTGACTTACTTCTTTCTTTTTGCTCTTCTTCAAATCATCTTTTGTTTGAAACCTTTCAGATTTGTTTTGTTTACAGCAGTTCCCTATCTACTGTAGGGTCAGTTCCCTCTCCCTTTGGTTTTTAATCTTGCTGTCTGTTTTACTTCTTTACATTCATTCAAATCAGCGGGGGCACATCCCAGTCTTAATGGTGTGGTGGAGCTTCTTCTGTATTCTCTTGGTAATGCTTGGAGATGTTGGGGCATGTCAGTATTAAGCCCAGTGAGAAGGAGATGGGATGTGTCAACTTCCTCGCTGGTGCAGAGGGATATAACCCCTCTGAAATAGATGAGATGGTGTTGATTGACACCCTGACTGAAGGTACCTTATATAGCTTCCCTGCTGTAAAACGCTCTGGAGCGGGTGGGTGGATCAACTGAGGAGTTAAGAGGCTTAGCAAGGAGTCGGTGTGTAGGAGCTCAGCTTTTATGCAGGGTTTCAAAGCCTATCTCATCCAGTTCAGCATTCCAGACAGAAAACTCCTCTTTCTTGGAGAATATGAAGCATTGGCTAAATTCAGAGTTTGGCTTAGATGAGTTCTTATTCAGAAATGCTGCTTCAGATGCTTAAAAAGAGTAGGCAGCAGAAGTCTGTAGGTTTTGCAATGGCTGCAGTAATTTATAGTCTTAAGATTAAACTCTTCTTTGTTTCTTAAAATGAATAATGTACTTCAGGATGAATGCTGTTATGTCATCTGTGGATGGTAAAGTATGTTGTGAAACAGATCTGTCGTAGTTTCTCTGCAATTGCTTATGATTTCATAAAACCCAAGAACCTTATCAGTGAAATTTTAGCCTTTATTGTGCTGGATCCCAGTGCCACATGTCAATCAAGTTTGATTTGATATAACATACCCAGAAGAAAAGCTGGGGGAGGGGGGTGTGGGGTGGGAATATAATTCAATAGTACTATATTCTCTTTACCTATAAAAAAAAAATCTTGTAGCTGGTAGTGTCCCAGGCAGAAAGTTTTATCTGTGTATGAAACTTGTTGCTTACACAAAGAGGTGAGGGTCTGCTCCATTCTACTAATTCTTTTCCCCTTCCCAAGGGCTCATAGTGAAGTCATTTAGTTTGAAGTCTTTAAGATACAAAATACATTTCGTCACCTGTTAAGAATTGCTGTCATAGGGAGCTTTTGCGCTGTAGTCTGTTAACAGCAGAAGCAAACAGAAAACACCGTAAATGGATGAAAGCTTTTATTTTGTATGCTTGAGCTGGATCCAGTGCTGCACGCAATGCAGGGTGGGATTTTTTTTATTATTCTAAAATAGTTTTAAGTTTATTTGTTGTCCATTGATGGATCAGATATGTATGTTATAGCACTGAGGACTGGATTAATAAGATTTAATACAGCTTTCTCATCCTTATTTTTCATGTGTAATGGAGATTAAAGTTTTATGTAAAGTGCTTTCAGGGTAGCAAATGATAACATGCTGAGGCTTGCAGATGATTGGATTGTTGTTGCCAACATAAATAATAACATTTCTAAAGCTCTAGAAGGAACGAAGGAAGTGGCATGGCTGATTTGGTTCCTTTCTGTGTATGTTTCTCATAAGAAAAGGTGATGAGCAACTGTGACTCTTATCAGCATCTGAGCATCTTTTGGGGGATGCGTCATCTCGGAGGAAAGGATGTGTAGCTGTCTTCTGCAGCACAAGCTCAGTGTTCAGAGCGCACGTATACGTGGGCAGGAGTTATGTCCTATTAGATTTCATTTATTTGACGTAACCTCTTGTAGCAGCTGCATAATTCCATGCAGTTCTTAGAGGTTTTGCAAATGCTGATACTACTGGATTTTCTAATACAGCTGCTGAGGATGACTTGTATATTTCAATTGGGAAAAACTCGGGTTTGATATTCTACTTAGAAGCGTGTGCTTGCATTTCAAACAGAATATTTCTCTCTACTATTGAAACGTTTCTACTCTGCAAGTACACTTCACGATAGAAGTGTTGGGATGAAAACCCTTATGGCAACAAATGCACAGAAGATCAGACACTGCACTTTTTATTCATTTCACAGATATCCCTTGCGTTTTTAATACGGCTTTTAGATATGACTTCTACTTTTCATTGAATTATAATAAACATACTATTTAAGACTTTTGTTTCATATTTCAGGATTGATTGTTGTGCAGCTCATAATTAAGTATTTTCTTACAATTGATTTCTGATTGCCATTATACTTACAAGAAGATGCTGAATTCTGAAGTCTGTGTAAAGGTTGGTAGAGAGGTGACGTTGGATCTTACCTCAGTTGAGAAGATACCCGTCCCATTTTACAATATGTATGTTCTATTAATCCACACTAGCTACTGAGCTGGGATTGTCAGCTCATCATGAGTGGTTAAACAGCTAGAAACACTGTCAAATTTTACATGAGGATTTTAGCAGGCTTATTTAAAATAAGAATAATTTATGCTTGCAATATAGGCTCAAAGTCTGTAGTGCAGCATATGTCTAAAAGCAATAGTAGTAGCATCAACCCTGACAGTTGCGCTAAAAATACAGACACAATTAGTGTTATCAAGCAGAGTACTCATCACTGGTTTTGTTTCCAAACTTGCAACTACTTTCCTGGGTAGAAATAAAAAAAAAAAACCCCTAGGTTTTATTAATTGACCTGAGGCCACTTGAAAGCTTACCCATATTTTTCTAACGAAAAGAGGATCTTTTCAGAACTGGGCTGTTCTGGAAGCTGTCATTTCTTTTTTGCTCATGATAGTCTGTGTGTCTTGCTCACTGTTTGCTGGTCCCCAAATTGTTGTTGCAGCTTTTGTTTTGCATTCTGACTTTTCTTTCACTGCCTGTTTTTGGTGTCTGCAGAAGAGAGCTCGGAATAACACTGCAGAACGCAGATGAGCCTCCCCCATCTGGTATATGGAAGTAGCAATGCTTCTTTATTAAAGTGTTGTTTATTTCTGTATTTTCACCTTCAGTGAGCACTTTGGTTCTTGTCTTCATTGTATTGCGGCTTTTGGGAAGCTTTTGTTAAGACTGTTTTATGCCATGACCCCTAAGTATCTTTTTTTGTTGGTTACTTCTGCGATATAGTCCACAGTCCTGTAAATAAGCCAGTCTTTTTCCTTGGCCTCTGACCTCACAGTTTAATATATTAGAAAGAAGTCAATAATCTGCACTTGCTTTACCAAATGTTCCAGCATATCTCTCTTCATATTTCGTGGAAATAAAACATTTACACCAGTAATTTGCTTTTACCTAGGGATCGTGCAAAAGTTCTTCTAATAAAATAAAACTTTTTTGACTCTACCCAATAATGAAATGAAGTGAGCAAGCTCAAATCTGGATACTTGTGGGGCACAGGCATTCACAGATTTCCTTGATCATTTTTATGTTGCAAGACAGAGGATAATTTAGTACAAATGATAGGGACATAGGAGTTCATAAAAATCAACATTCCAATTATATAATTTTATATATGGAATTATAATTATATCATTTTCTTTTATGAACCTCCCCTAAAATATGATTTTCTTAATTTTACTTCTAGAATGGAATGTATTTGTAAAATTTATAGTTACAGAAGGTGTTTTGTTGTGGAATATTCACTTTTTTGGGGGCGGTGTCACTAAGCCGTTCTTAAAGTCTTTGAATGTGCCTTCATCAAGCACTGTAATTGAATGCTTAATTAAAACCTCCACACCTCTGAGAAGACTGAGGGAGAAGAGGAGTGAAAGTCTGCCTGCAAGACTAAAAATTGCTTTTCTCAGCAAAAAAAAAAAAAAAAAAGTTGAAACCTAGGTAACTCTTGTTTTGAAAAGAATTTGCAGCAGTTTAAAGATTACATTTTTACTAATTTTAAAGATTCATAAGAAAATAAGCCATAAAATATACTTCATGTTCTTGAATATTTTATTTTATGATTGAAGTATGAGATATTATGGAAAGCTGGTATGGGGTAATGATTGATTTTAAAGTGACATTGACCTGATAGCTTAGACTTTATTTTATTCATTTATTTATTGTTTTTTGTTTATTTCGTTGTGTTACCACAATTAAAAAGTCATGTAAACCAAGATACAAGAGGTACCTGGATCACATTCAGTGGTCAATTTGGAGCACACTTACCACTTCCACAAGGTAAAGTACCTGTAAACTGCGTCTGCCCGTCTAGCTGAGCTGAGATTGTACTCACCTTGTAACACCGGAGAAATTCTGTATGATGACACCACTTTGGGACGGCTTTTTCTTGAAAGCAGAATCATGGAAGTTCTGCTGGTGGCTGCAGAGGGGCATTGCAAATGCATTCCTGACTTGGAACAAATAAGTTTTTCCACCTTTGGAAAGAAAGCCAGCTTCTCTTGTAGTCACTTGTCTTCATTATGTAGTACAAATGTTAATCTTGCTACCCCTTATGTATTAATTCAGGGTTGAGATGACTTGTACCTTGAATTGCCCGTTTCTAAAATGGTTACATATAGAGGTAAAAGGTGGCAAACTTTGGTGAAGATGTCCTCATGATAAATACAGATAAAATCCCCTCTAAGAGTTGATGGGTTGTATCCTCTGCTGCGTAAGAGAGAGAAGATCAGTTAATTTCTCACTTAGTTTTATCTGCAGTTGCTTAGTCAGAAACAGATCATTTCTGACTAAGTATGGTAAGCATTAATAGCCAGAGAGCTCTTGTAATTGTTGGTACTAAAAGTTATGATTAATTTAATCTAAAATAGTAAATTAAGTTAGATACCTAGAAAAAGAAAAACCTAGTTCTCTGCTGACTCTGAAGAAGCCAAAGGGGCAGTTCATCCAACCTGTCCTACTCTGTTCTTAAGCAGTTGTCTGAAATGAGTCCAGAGATACTAATTTCTCTCTGTTAATTAGAACTTGGATAGTACTGAATGTTGGAAGGAATTAGATGACAATATTTATTTATACTGTGAACAAGTCTTGAATATCCTCTGCATCTTTTGTAAGAACAGCACTGATGCCCTTCATTTGGAGATGGTTTCTTGTTGTCTCCTATTTCTTCAGTCATGGCACTTCAGACCTTGCTCATAACCATTTCTTTAGATGCCTAAGCTCATTTTCCAGAACAGGGACAAACAGGACACTGGGTGGTTTTTTGTGTGTGCTTTCACATACTATGAGCTGACCTGAGTCTTTCTGTGATAGTTAGGCACAACAGTTTTGTGCTAGAGTCCATACACTGGTGAAGTAGTAAGGTGTAGCAGAAGATGTAAATGCTATAGTATGCATCTGCATGTCTTAACTGAGGTACATGCGGTATTGCTTTGTGTTGCATCTGAATCAAAGAGGAAAATCTGGGTGATTGAATCTCCCCTGGAAAGACTTTTTGTATCTCAGTTACCAGAGTCAGACATGGAGCTGTATCTGTTGTATGTGACAGTAAGTACCTTGTCCTTGGGTCTCAGGCATTTATTATGTGAAATCATAGAACATGATGTGGCCCAGTTTTATTCCTCTAATTTTAGGCATGTGTCTGGTATACCTAATTTAACAGCACAGTCATTTTGGCAGTAATTAATTTGTCTTAACAAGGGTGCTTGTAATTAGATGTGCTCTTGGGTCCTTGAGATAGCCAGATGGGGCAGATGGGTACGATACAGGAGCCGCACAACAGCCTTGCTCATCTGGACCAGATGGAGCACCTCAAATGTCATTACATTTGGGTTTTACACAACTGAATCATGCCTCTGCTGTTCTGTGCTCAAGAGTGGGCTCTGCTCCAGATTCTAGGTATTTAAATGAAAGTTTTCTAAGCACATGAGGTAAGTTTAGAGTGGCCAAAACAGGAGTGCACTGATTCATTTCTCCAGAGCTGAAGCTGTTGGAGTCACAGACCCAGGAGATTCTTCCTCTCTGGTCCACGTGATGTGAGGCTGCTGCACTTCGCTAATCCCAGGTCCAACCAGTTGTAAGGCTGAGCCTTGCTATCAGATGTCGCACACACGCTTGTACATGCACACCCCATGTACCTATCCAGACCAGATGGTTCCTCAAGTGTCAGATCCCAGACCTCCACTCTCTGGTAGCAGACCCCTACACCTGTTGTCCTTGCGGTGTCCAGCCCCCAAACGTCCAGTCCTATCCACTGGCCAATCTGACTTGGTGTTTGCTGGCATTGTACCTGCCTAATCATATGGACCTTTCTGTTAGCTGTCCTAGACCGAAAGTCCCTCCAGTGTCAAACCTGTAGTTGCTTGATAGCAGGTTTGCAGACCTTGTGTCCTGCTCACTGGCTAGTGTGGCTTGAAGTTTGCTGGAATCTGTCTCATACATAATAGCACAGAGGACACCCTTTGCACAGAAAAATGGCTTTGCATTAGCCTACCTCTCAAGCCTGTCCAGGTCCCTGTGGATGGCATCCCTCCCCTGCAGCGTGTCGACTGCACCACACAGCTTGGTGGTGTTGGCAGACTTGCTGAGGGTTCACTTAATCCCACTGTCCATGTCACCAACAAATATGTTAAACAGCATCGGTCCCAGTACCAACCCCTGAGGAACACCACTCAGTGCGACCATCCAGCCAATTCCTTATCTACCAAGTGGTCCATCTGTCAAATCCATGTCTCTCCAAGGATGTTGTGCAGGACAATGTCAAATGCTTTGCCTAAGTCCAGGTAGATGATGTCAGTTGCTCTTACCTTATCCACAAATACTGTAACCCTGTCATAGGCGGCCACCAAGTTTGTCTGGCACGATTTACCTGTAAGGAAACCATGCTTGTTATTTTATCTTTTCTGTTTAGAATTGCTTTTTACACATGAAGAAGTTCAGTATGCACTTTGTATCGATGCTATCATGTCACTGAAAAGTTACCAGCACTCAAGAAAATAAGTTGTGCAAGATAACTTGCAAGTGCATACTTTTAGCATGTGAACAGCCTTTAAGTAACGTTAAGTGCTTGACACTTCTTTTAAATTCACTTGAAAGCCATTTAACGATTTGTGTCAGAAGTGAAAGTAAGCTGTTAGGGCTAGGGGCTGTCATTTGTTTGATCCTTCGGGTGAGGCTCATATAATGTATTTCCAATTTCATTGGGCTCAAGGTACTACCACAGTACAGCCGTAGTAAAAGGGTAGGATTGAGCATTAAGTCTTAAGAATTTGCATCTGACTGGCAGCATTTTATTTATTAATTTATTTATTTTAGAGCTGTTTGGCGCTTCATGTATTTATGATTTTTCAGCTTCAGGCAATTTTTTCTTCATAACATGTCTTAAGTCTTATATGGGTGCCGGGAAGGATTTTGTGGCCTGTAGCGTGTGGGCGAGAGCAACTTAGTCATCTGTTGTGTTGGTGCCTGCAAATACAGAGGACCAGGCTCAGCATCCTAACATCTTAAGATCTTTTCTTCCTAGGAATCCAACATTTTTTGTCAAGAGTTAAGTTGATGGTTGGACAAGATGATCTGAAAGGTCTCTTCCAACTTAGGCAATTCTGTGATTCTGTGTCCCTCAAGTAGCTCTGTGAGACACTAGCAAACCTTCTTGATGTTCTTTCTTCCTCTTCCCAACCCATAGGAGCGTCACGGGAGAGAGCGATTTGTAGGCCAGCATGCAGTAGGACAAGATGGAGTGATGGAGGGAATCATTGCTTCAGCCTCTTTCTTTGTAGTGTCACCAGTCTTCTTTTTTTGTCACTTCTGCTTCATGTGTTGTAGTCGTATAGCCAATGTTAAGAGTGCCTCATGGTTGTTTCTTAATGCCTTTTGAAACACCGGGTGTGAAATACTTCACTGTAATCACAAACAGATCTTTATTTATAAATAAAAAAAAAAAAATTCCGTTTGTAAGTAGGCACATGTGTTCTTGTTGTGTTGGACTTAGTCCAAAAAACATTTTGTTATTCTTCGCCTATGTGGGTGCTGCTAAATCTGAGATAATTACTTGGAAGAAACAAAATGGGTTTTATGGAGAAGCTTGAAGAAACATATCAAGCTTTGTTGCTCAAGCCCATTTCCGCTTACTGTGGACATGACAGGTTCTGGTGGTGGAAACACTTACGAGATACCATAGGGTGCCTTTTATCCTGAAAAGTTAAGATGTGGGCACAAGGATGATGCAGCATAATAATGGTATTGATGGTGCTTTTGCCTCTTGTGTGCTCTGACTCTTGTCTCTTGTGCCATTCTCATGCTTTTCCTGTTGTACTGTATTCTTGGTTGCTAGTGTCATACTCCTCTCTTCTTCTCTGTCTTACTTACGTTACTTCTACGTTACTTCTTTGTAAGGAGCAAGGATTGCCTCTTTGTTAAATGCTTGCACAGCTCTCGCTGCAGTGTAGGTACCTATGGGAGGTACTTGCAAGGTGAAGTTTACTTAGGGAATCTCTCTCAAGATGTCTGAAACCCCCCCAGAGGAGCTTAATTTACAAATGTGCTGTGAGTTAGTGCCAGGAGAAAGCGGTCTTTCTCTAGGGAGTCTGAAGAGACTAATCTCTCTAGGCTAAAAATTGTTGTTGCAGAAGCCCTGGCCCCCATGACAGTAATGTTAATGGTAATGCTCTCTGTATCAAACATCTATATGTCATTTTACCCATTTTTCTAGAAATAACTATCTGATAAGTGCTTCTTAACATGACTCTAGGTTGGTGTTGAACCTTAATTCTACATGACGGTATCTATTCTGAATACCTTATTATACTTGGCAGTCACTTAAACCTCTGTTAGAACTTTTCTTAATCGTAAGCTTTCATGGATTTTTTTCCCCAGTTCGGCATTTCAGAAATATTAAAAAGCCTATTTTACAGTAGCTTTTATTTTTGAAGGGTTTTGTGTCTCTCCTCTGCTTCGGGTGATAGTGTTAACACTTTCTCATAATAAGCACATGACTCTGACACCTGCTATATTTATCTGAAAAGCCACAGGGGTCCTGGAGGGTAGTGCTGCTTTTGACCTCAATTTCAGCCTAACTTTCATGTTTTCCAGTCTGATTCGATATCGTCAGCACGTGTACTTGTGGAAAAAAAAGGAGTGTGGCATCTTGGAACAGGGTGTCAGGCTCAGAAACTGTAGACAGAGAAGCTTCCTGGCAAAACCCTCCTGCCAGAGGTTTAACCTGTGAATAAAGATGGCAGGGAGATACAGTTGTAGGGGAAACTATAATTTGTTTATGGGTGTTTCTTGGATGTAGGGAAAATTCAGAATTAACCAGTAAGGTTAGAAAAAAATTGCAGTTTATCGTTAATGTTTTAATTAATAAATCTTTTTCAAGTTATGATAAATGATCAAGAAAATTATATCCCAGCAGACACATATATTTGAATTCCACCTGGAATGTAATTATCCTACACTGTTAAGAGAAGGATGGGTAATTATCCTTCTATGAGTCTGTCACAGAACAGGTTTCTTACCTGTTATGCTTACCTCTGTTGCAGATGGTAACGTACAAAAGAAAAAAGAATTATGTATGCCGTCAGAAATTTTAAATTTAGGAAATGCAATAAGCTATATTTTTCCTGCAGGCACCTGTTCTCCTGAGGAAAAAATTACATCTTTGACTCGAATTATTGCTACCATATTTGTTTAGCAGTATAATACACGTCCGCTTAGGAGAATTGTTGTACATCCTGTGTGGCGTGTGGAAGTGAAGTGCTTTCTTATTAACTGAAGCAAAACTCTAGCTACCTTCTCTGAAGTTGTGTACTAATCACTAGATAGTGGTTAGCTCTTTTGTTTTTCCTCTAGTCCAATGAATAGACTAAAGGAGCAAGCACGTTTTCAGCAGAAGAGCACGAGAGCACCTTGTGTAGTAGCTGAGCTGTGATCTGCAAGGGGAGTTGAACTAATACCTGTTCTTTAAATCAAGCAGGGAAGGGTTAAGTGGCCTTGCTCCTCATCCTAGAGGAATCCTCTAAGCGTGGACTTAGAGAATGAAAGGGCAAAGGTGCCCTTCATCTTCTTCCATTTTGTGAATAGCAGCTGAGCCCTTCTTGAAATCCATATTAAAAAAATTCTGTTCCCTAAAATAGTCCTTTCAACATTTTTTTTTAAATTGTTTGCACTGTGGTTGAATGTTTGCCCTATTACATATTTGTGAAGAGTTTTAGTTGATGTGATTTTTATTGTAATTTTTTTTTCTGTAATGACGCTTTTACTACTGTCTCCTCCAGTCTTTTATTCAACTCCTGAGACCTTAGGTGCAGAAAGGGAGCCTGTCCAGCAGAGTTCTGTGGGACTGCTGTGGTTGCAATGACTCAGCTCCTGTACTGAATGCGCAGGAAGATAAATATGATGGCACTGACGATCTTAGACCTACCAGTACAAAGACACAAAGATTCAAGACATCACAAAGCAGCTGTTGTTCTCTAAGGGATGAAAACAGCAACAGCATTTCCAAAAGAGTAGATGCACTGCCGTCATTGGGGTTTTAAAACTGCTTTTGGCTGATTGAACTGGAGATGTCTAATGTACAGTTGCAAGAGATTAAGGAGTGTTATTTTGGCACAAAAAAGCCCTACTGGGCTAGCTATTCTTGAAAACTGACTGAAGTTAAGAAAATACACATGACCTGTACTACTTTTGCTGTGTAGAAAGCAGCTTGCTGACAAGATAAAAGCTGCTCATGTTCTTCATAGCTTTGAAGGGTACTCTTGCATACAGAGCATATACAGGCACACAGAAGACCTTACCTCTCCTTGTTGTGTTATGAAAACGTAAGTAGACCCTAAGAGTTGACCCTGTCAGTGCGTATAGCCTATCTACACTGTGCAGAGTCACAACAAACAGCCTAGCTCCAGTACATCCACACGCTGCGGTGCAATGCCATGTGGAAGATAGACATCAGTGTAGCTTCACTTGCATCCAACTTGAATGAATATCATGATACTCTTCGTATTTCAACTTTCAGGTCACATCTTCTCTAGCTACCATGTCTGTCTCTCTCTCTCTGTGTTAAACATGCTGTAAGTGCTTTCAAGATAAAGTTCATGCTACTTTGTTTAAATAAACTTCAGGCTTGAAATCAGGGACTAATCGAAAAAACAGAAATATCTCCATAGCATGAGATTTGTCTTCCTCCGGTGACAGGGAGGGACAGAGAGGAGCACAGTTGGTTCGGTAGGACTGGAGGTCAAATTTGAACACTGCAAATTGGTTGAGGTGAATACAGACCACAGAGTTTATTAAAGACGGAGGAGGTGTTGCATTTTGAAAAACAGTATTCCTCCACCTCTACCCTCACATGTGTCTAAAATTCAGATCGGCTTCCGTACCGTAGCTTATGTAAGAATTTTGAGTCATCCAACAAAATTAATTTCCATCCTTTACTTATGCCATGGTAAACTGGAATTAATTCTGTTGAAAGCAGGCCTTCCACCACTGTACAATTAACTTGAGACAGACGCCAGTGAAGTGTCTCCAGGCTTGTGGTAGGAGGGGATGTAACTAAATAAACGGTACTAGAAAAAAATCTGTGTTATGGTAATTTTTTTTAATTACTTCTCATGTACTAGATAGAAGTAGTAGAAAACTTAAGAGTATAGAAATGCAGTAGGAAAAAGACCGTGTTGATCCAAAGCCTATTGAAATCACTTGAAGTCTTTAACTGAATTTCTCATGGTTTGTGCATTGTCCTTATGTTAGTTCCCTACGGTATTTCGCCTACTAATTGTGTGCTTTGAGGGATGAATGTCAAATAACTTTGAGAGGAGTCTTCTGCTTTGTGTTTGAGATTAAAAATATGATAAGCTGAGATTCAATATTTATTGGTTCCCACATGAGTGAAAATACAGTAAGTTCATGCTCTTGATTTGGCTGGCAGCAATCAGTACAAACTGTTTAAAACTCTGGAGCTTGATTTCCTTCTAGTCAGAGATTTTGCTTGAGGAGAACTTTATAAAGCTTGCTTAGACATCATGGGGTTCTTCTGACACACATTACAGAGCTACACATTGTATTCTTGCCGTTGTACAAGTGTTGGGAAGGTCAGGGCTGTGCTGGAGACCTGAAAGCAGCATAGCTTTCTTCATCAAGAATCACAGAAGGGCAGGGTTGGAAGGGACCGCTGGAGATCATCTAGTCCAACCCCACTGCCAGAGCAGGGTCACCTAGAGCAGGTTGCACAGGAACACGTCCAGGTGGGTTTTGAATGTCTCCGGAGTTGGAGACTCCACGACCTCTCTGGGCAGCCTGTTCCAGTGCTCTGCCACCCTCAAAGGAAAGAAGTTCCTCCTCATGTTTAGGTGGAACTTCCTATGCTCAAGTTTGCTCAAGCATTACCTCTTGTCCTGTCACTGGGCCTGACTGAAAAGAGCCTGGCCCCATCCTCCTGACACCCACCCTTTAAGTATTTATAAGCATTGATAAGATTCCCCCCTCAGCAGTCTTTTTTTTTCCAGACTGAAGAGATCCAAATCCCTCAGCCTTTCTTCATAAAAGAGGTGTTCCAGTCCCCTAATCATCTTGGTAGCCCTTTGCTGTACTCTCTCCACCAATTCCCTGTCCTTCTTGAACCGGGGAGCCCAGAACTGGACACAGTACTCCAGGTGCTGCCTCACCAGGGCAGAGTAGAGTGGGAAGGATGACCTCCCTCAATCTGCTTGCCACACTCTTCTTGATGAACAAGGCCTTCTTGGCCACAGGGGCACATGTGAAAGTGAAAAGATGTGCGAATCCATGATGTGCTTTGTCAGAAGTCCCTGCTATATGCATATGCTTATTCTGGAAAATATTCCTTGTGTTGATGTAACTTCATGGCAATGTTTGTAGAGTGTTGACATAAAGAAAAACTTTCATCAGTGGTGTAAGAGTCATTTACAGGTTCCGCTGTACTGTATTGGCAAAATACCCTTGCACCAATGGGCTTACTTTGTGTTTATTAAGTAATTCAAAGAATCAAGTGGATGTGTGGAGCAGACTGGGGAAACGAGTATCTTTGAGCTGCAGGAGAGATGCCCAAAAAATTATCCTAAGTAGAAGTTCAAGAAGTAATCTGACACAGAACTGTCCAAAATGAATTTTGGACAGTCCAAAATGAATTTTGAACCAGCTGTTTCTACAACTGAAAAAGGTTGTCAGTGCATCTACATGACTTGTACAAGGGTGGATGCACCCTCCATGTGAATAGGGGACGTGAAACTGCTTCTCCTTCCCCTTGGATGCTGAGGCAAACTCCAGATGTCAGGGTAGCCCCTGGGGACAGAGCAGTGTGGCTGGGGAAGAGGAGGACCTGTAATAAGAGTCACATACCGAGTATCTGTACCAGATGGATTAGTAGCTTGAAAGTCTGCTCCTGAATAATAGATAACCATGTCCAAAGAAGTGGCAGGCCAGATTTCTCTAAGTCAACTTTGCCACCAGATACTTGTTAGGCTGAGGAAGTGCTTATGTAAGTGCACAGCTTTATGATCGTGGGCCCCATATTGCAAGCAAATCCCCACCCCAAGATGCATTATTAAGCTTATATATGATACCAGGTTTGTCTCTTCATTGACCCAGAATCTCGGCTAGCGAGAGTGGTGAGCTAGAGGGCTCAGCAAGCCCTCAGCAAGGACGTGCCTGGGAGGGGTTGTAGAGCTACAGCTCCCCAGATGCTTTATGTAAAGTGTTTTGCAGAGTCTCTCAAAATAGTATCTCTGGTAACTACTCTAAATCTCAAAGTGGAACAACTCATCCTTGTGATTTGGTACTGGGGCAGCAAATGCTGTTTCTGGGGCACAAGGAATTTCTGCCTCCTCTCCTGGTTAAAGCAGTTTAATTGGCATTCTTGTTGAAGGTCTTGATTAGATTATGGGCCTAGACTTTAAACTTTCTCTGTTTCTTTACAGCAGACCTGAAAATTAGTGACGTAACAATATGTTTTATACAGAAATGGGAAATACTAACTGTGTATGTTCTGGTCAGCAGTCTATAGCTGGATATAACCTTTGCACAGAGACAACTGTAAAATACAAACCCTACAAACAACCTGATTTCAGGTGGGGTCGCCAAGAGTGCATCTCCTTCCCCCTCCATGGATGTATGTCTTTGCACCCATTACAGTTAAAGGCGCGCCTCTGAGAGATGATGACAGTATGGCTGTTTTGAGTCAGAGAAAACAGATATAGGTCCTTCTTCTATTATTTGGGTTTTTTTGTAATGCTGTGCTCCACAGAACAGTGGCATTAATAATCTAGCACAGTAGTTTTCAAACTCCTGGTCACCACCGCGTTACTGTGTGAGACCCGCATCCTGGGCAAGTATCTCTGATGAGGATGCTGCAAGTGTTGAATTGTGGAGGCTGCGGAGGTAACTCCTGCCACTGCATACTCTTTGCTGCTGCTTATCTGCAGACATTCCCTTGACTCCTTCAGACCTAGGGAGAATATGCCGTGCTGCTCTGCGGAGCAAACATCCACCGGATTGAAACGGTGTGAGTTATACAGCAGACAAAGGTTGTCAGGGCTCTCTGCAAGCAGCAGAAGGCGGTGAAGAGTTGTCCTGGGAAACACGCTATAGGCACACTCAGACCTGGGAGATGCTTCAGACCTGTGAGCCAGCATTTAAAGAAAAGACAAAAAGACGTGTTTCAGTTCAAAATTTAGCTGGTTTTTCTATTTTTTGAGTATTGGGACAAATGGAGCATTTAAACCAGCATTGAGTGATTGCAAAATATGCTTTCCCACAGTACTGTCTGGGATTTTGCTGTATCATGCTGTCACTGGAATATAGACAAAGCAGTAACCAAAGGTAATGAACTCAAGGAGGAAAATAATGTTGGGGTGAGTTTCACAATGCTTATGCAATGAGCATGAGATTTCTGATTTTGCTTATGGTGACGGTACAGAATATGAATCTCTCTTTCAAAATGGTAACATTGGAGTGTAATCAATGACAGACCTGTGATTTTTAACAGAAAATGTAAACTGTGTCACAAATTGTGCCAACCAAAATGTTTTCCCTTTGGATTAGCAGGCAGCGTTAAGCAGGCAGTGAGTAAAATGTGATTCAGGTGGATCATGATGCTCAGACGGCGTTAAAGTGGAAAGTGTGTCATAACTTCTGATGCTGCCTCACTTAAATCTAATGCTTTGCTGTGCAGTAGACTGCAATAGCGACGTCTGTGCAAAGACACCTATTTCACGTTAGAGGAGTGAAACCACCACTCATAAGCTGTATGACTGATATGGTGTATGGTATGGTGTGGAGCTTTCTGCAAGGTTATTTGAACTATTTGGGACCAGATTAGTTATACCCACCAGGTTGGGTGCAGGTGGCTGCTAGTTGAGGTACGCTGACTGTGGAAGAGATCTTAGTTGCTTGCTACTGTCTTCCAACTTCATTTATGCCTACAGGAATTGCTGCCCCTTCAGCTCTCTTATGAAGAAAGGCTGAGGGATTTGGGCCTTTTTAGTCTGGAAAAAAGACGGCCGAGGGGGGATCTTATCAATGCTTATAAATACTTAAAGGGTGGGTGTCAGGAGGATGGGGCCAGGCTCTTTTTAGTTGGGCCCAGTGACAGGTAACGGGCACAGACTTGAGCATAGGAAGTTCCATCTCAACATGAGGAGGAACTTCTTTCCTTTGAGGGTGACAGAGCACTGGAACAGGCTGCTCAGGGAGGTGGTGGAGTCTCTGTCTCTGGAGACATTCAAAACCCGCCTGGACACGTTCCTGTGCAACCTGCTCTGGGTGAGCCTGCCGTGGCAGTGGGGTTGGACTAGATGATCACCAGAGGTCCCTTCCAACCCTACCATTCTGTGATTCTGTGATCTACAAGCTGAGGCGATTAGATGATGGCTTCCTTGCCCATCTCAATTAGTACTTGCTTGTGAGCTTAACCAGAGACCTGATGATTTAAAACCAGAACAGGCTGAGGCAGGAGGTCTGTCTAGGGGGCACAGCAAGAGTTGGAGAAGATGTTGCTGTGGCCTTATGTACATTGTCTGCACATCACGGTGATAGATCTTCTTTACCCTTTGGGTGATGTTGTAATGTACTTACCATTTTGTTCCCTGTTTTGTTGCTAATTGTTTAAATACTATAAAAATGCTGTTGTTTTGCTCTGCGCCATATATGTAAGCAAACAATCAGTGTCAGACATTGATTTCATCTCACCCACGTTCTGACACGTCGTAGAGTCAGTTCTCTGACACGTGTTTCTTTTGGAGGCAACATTGGCTTCAGCAGCCCCACCTTCCTGCTGTTATTTTCTGCTTCTCCATCTCTCCCTTAAATGCCCCAGGTACAACTGGGTTCCATCTTCCTGGTTAAGAGGAGTGAAGAACTCTTCCTTGTTTGAAAAAAAACAAATGAAGAAAAAGGTCTTTTTAATACAGATTGGATAATTGATCTGATTTAGCATGAAGTCTTGCAAGGACAGTTGTATTTGGTGGTACAGTGTACCAGTACAGTCGACAGCATACCCCATCCCTGTAAGTGTTCAAGGCCAGGCTGGATGGGGCTTTGAGCAGCCTGGTCTAGTGGGAGGTGTCCCTGCCCAAGGCAGGGAGTTGGAACTAGATGATCTTTAAGGTCCCTTCCAACCCAAACCATTCTATGACATGGGGAGGATTGGGGTAAAGCATTAGCCTGTAGGACGGTAGCAAGGGCTCCCCTTTCAACTGCAACTGCTGCCGAGGAAGATGTTCAGCAACCTTAATTGGATATCTACAGCTGTTTCAGTAGGATGGATGCTCTAGTGCTGCGAAGGAGTTGTCTTTTTCAATTGCTTAGACAAAGGGAAAACTGAATGCAGTCTCTGAAATCTGTTTTTAAGCTCTGTTTATTGTTCCCTGAAATAAATGCTGTCAGAGTGAGTTTTGTTTGAATATATGTATCCGAGCCAGTCACACTGGGCCGCCTTTGTAGGCAGCACAGACAAACAAGCACAGCTCGTCCTTTTAAAGTGGAGGCGAGGTGAATCGTGCCCCATCCTTTCTCTTTGGAGTATGTTGCATCTCATGCTGACTAGGTCAGCCATCAATGTCTATATATAAGAACATCTTTATTGTGCCTGGGTGACACAAGATCCTGCGTCCAAAAGCACAATAGATAGATACTAGAAGAAAGTGAGAATATGGGGAAATAGCATGCATGCCTGCCCAAACACCCTCCCAGCTGTATTTCCAGTTCAGACTGAACCAGATGTGAACTCTGATTTAGATGTGATTTATTATTAACCTTTGGATTCCCCATCTGCCAATTTCTGTAGTCTCCCCATGTAAATTTTTGCGTTCACAGTGTCCTTTGGTAAGTATTCCTAGTTTTGGAAGGCTCCTGACTCCTTATTTGAAAGCTCCTAAAATTAACTGTGGTAAACCCTCTCCTTAATGAATGAAATGCTAATAGTTTGGCAGGAGAATCTGGGGCTGTATATTTTGTTTCAGGTTACCTTAGGTAGTAATACACAAGAGTGAGTCTTCTGTTCAGAAAGGTGCATCTTACGTCAAATCAGCTGAAATGTGAGAGCCTGTACGTTCTGGTTAAGGATCCACCAAATGGACTGAAAATAGAAACTGGACTGAAAAATACATCAGACTGGCAGTTTACATAAAATGGCACTTGCTGAGTATGGGAGCTGGGGAAGCAACAGCCATTTGGGCCCTAGGTCCTGCCTAGGGCTTGATACTTCAGCATAATATTTGTCCAATTTGTCAAAAAAGGTGGGCAGCGAAGCCAAGTTTGGCTGTCACCTCTGCTCAGAAAATTTGCTTTTGGACCTGTGCATGTGGGGAGAGTTGTGCACGCAGAAAGAAGATGAATGCTGAGACAATTACGTTTTTCACAAAGCCTCTGTGCTTGTCTGTTTATATAGCTGTTCGGTAAAAAGTTTGCCTTAAATAAAAAACGGCAAGGTAAAAAAAAAAAACAACCAAACCCAGCCCTCCGAAGCACACAGCTAAGGCGTAATATTTTTTTATGTAGGAGTTTTGTAGGAGCTGGCCCATACCTTTCTATTTTATTTCCTTTCTAGTCTTTTGAATACTTCTATGTTGTAACATCATTTTTATGACAAAGTTGGGTCAGAGAATAGTGGTTGGAGTCTCTCTGCCCTTCAGCTTGCTGGGAGTTGGAAAGCAGTGTGGTCATTTTTCCAGTATGTGTCCAAAGACAATTTTCAGGTCAGCCTTCCACTGAATTTCATTGAAGTAAAAGAGTTGTGCATCTGTCTTGAAAAATATGTAAATATTCCCTGCTCACACTGATAGATAATCATTGGCACAACTAGAATACGTCAGACAAAGTGTGTCATTCCTGAATCTTACTTAGATTTACATTTTTGTCACCACTTGCAGCATGCCAACACCACTGCTGATTGCAGTGCTTTGCTGTGCTAGCTGAAAGTCCTAGAAACTACTGCAATTTAGATAGACTTTCTGATTGTGCCTTTTAAAGAGGTCTGTGCTATTTTTGCTGGGGTAGCTCTTGGGGTATTGTTGCGGTTCTATATACCAAGCAGTTGTATACCAACGCATATCAACTGAGCTGCTTTCTCACTCTACAGGAATATTAGATCCCTTTATATAATTTTTCAAAAAAGGACTTGCTTTATGTGAACGAATTGGGAAACAAACTTTTTCAGGTACTCCCAGTTCTCACATACTCTTAAAACTAACATTATTTTTCAGTTTTCCTAGGCTTAGAGGAAAGTGTGCAATCTTTATTAATTTTCTCGTCTCCTCCTCATTTATCACTTGTGTGTCCAAACTATAACAGTAGTTGTTTTCATTAGACATTTGAAGCTGAGCTTGATTGCTTTTTATTATTTTAAAGTAGCACAAGACGAGTATTTAATCTTTTTTTACAGTACATGGCAATCCTGTATACTGACTATTAAAACCACTGTGAAAACTCAGAATTTTGTAGTGAAATAACATTCTTGTAAAAGACAATCAAATGAAGACATTTTGTTGCCATGTAGTTTCTCACTAGCTGACCTATATTAAGGGCTTGAGAAGCCATAGGATTCAGTGTAGAAAACCAAAAACAAAGAAGAATATTGGTATGTATTTGTTCAGTTGTTGTAGTCTAAATATGGAAGGTTCAAGGTTAGGGATGTACACTACATAGTATTTTGGAGACCTCTAGTTACTGACTCTTGAAAGAAATTCCCTCGTGCAGTCTACGCTTCAGGGGTTTCTCTCTGCTATCATTGCAGCTGGCAAAGGGAGGGTGCTTTGCCTCTTTTCACTGAGAAGTCAAGGGACAGAGATGGCAAACAAGCCCCAAGAGCATTTTGTGAGCTCGATGTGCAGGGAAATGGTTTCAGGCAATAGCAGATTCAATGTGACTGAAAATGTGCATTAAACATAGGAAGTGTAGCTCTGTGCTGATGGCAAAGTTTCTACCACTAACTGGATGGCTGCGGTTAGGAAACCATACATGCTGGAGCAAGCTGTTGAGATGACCATGGCTGGTGGCTGTGGGAGACTGGTACGAGGAGTGTGCAACTTGAAAAGCTGAAACCTTCACTGTACAATGGCATCCAGCAAGATGGGAATGTGTACATGCCCCGGACTAACTTCTGGTTTTACGGATACAGCTCCGTACTCGTACTCACAGTTAGTAGAGCTAAAAATGTTGCTGTCTTGGGTCCTGAACTTGTAATTTTGTAACTAATAAAACCACAATTTTTTCCAAAATAAGTAAGTTTTTAGGACTTGTAATTGCAAAGCTAAACTTTGAAGCACTGCGTTCAAATAAACCCTGGAAGATATTACAGTCCTTCTCTTTGGAGCGTAGAAGCCAAACACCTCGCCCTGTGCAGTAGACTTAAAGATTGTACGTACTTCTAAGGTCCGTGTGTTTGGGAGCTACTGAGGGACTTGCAAGACATTATCTACTTAGGCTTTGCTTTGGAAACTTAGCTGCCTGAAGATCTGTCTGTTCCTATGTGGTGGCATCACAGCATTGGTAGCTGTTGAGTATCTAGCACCTCTCTTCTACCTCAGACTACTTTAGGTTCTTAGCAGGAGCTCTGGGTTTTCCAGGGACCTGAGTGAATGTCTTCAGGCAGGTGAGTAGTAGCTTCTTGAGCAAGTGTCCCAACAACGGCAGTGTTGAGCAAGTAGTGGGACTGCCTTCATCTCCTCTTCCTCTGGTTGTCTTTTCAAGCATGTTAGCCACTTGTCTATTTCCAGACACATGTCTAACTGCAGGAGGGGTTTTCAGCCTCTGAATTACTGTTGTACAGGGACCGAAAGCGAAGGCTAAGTATGTGCCTTTGGGAGGGAGATATTAAATACGCCTCACTGAGGTGATACCTCTTAGCTGGTTTAGATATTCTTGTCTACAGGAAGCAGAGGGTTTTGAATTCCCTTCAAGCACCCTTGAATTTCTCCAGTGATTAACAAAATCCTTGTTTCCTATGCAGGACTGTGCATTTTACTACTGAGAGGTATTTTGCTTTTAAGCATGGCTGCTGTGCAAGCGTGCATATGCAGGACACATCAGGGAAGTGGTTTGGGTTTCCTGCTCTGAGAGAAGTGCTGTGTGTTCAAAACTTGCAGTTATGGGATTGACAGCACTGTAAATATTCCCCCAGTACTGGCTCAGAAGAGTGTTTTTGTTCAGGCTGTGTAATTAGTATCCATATGCAAATATCTGCAGATGTGCAATTTAATTGATTTTTAGCTTGAGCTTAAAAAGTATTTTTGACTCTGGCCTGAAGGCCTATATAAAACAAGCTAATTGATAAAAAGCTAGATAGCACCTCAGATACAATTCAGTATGGTTAGTCATTAGTACAACACAGTTATATATGACTTTATTGTTTTCTGTCTTTATAGGAAAGAAATATTTTTTTCTTTGTGCTGTTTAGAGTGGAAGTAGGTTGCTGTTCTGTCAAGCTGAGTTTACTGAGTTTCATAATGGAGTTATGAAAATTGAAAGTTTTTAAAATGTACATGTACTACTTTTGGTTTCTTGGAAACCCTGATATCCTTAGTTAATATAATGTCGTAGATATATCTGAGTCATCAAGTACAGGACCTGTACTTGCTCTGTCTCTGTTTACAGCAGTATAACCCCAAAAAATTAAAATGACATAATGAGAATCTATGGTGTTTATTCCTCGTGTCCCATCTTATGAACTTTCCCATTGATTTGAATAGCAAATTTCATCTTCGCTTTCAAAAGCATGGTTCTGTGTATGTTTAGAAATTGTGTACCTCATGCAGCTTAAATGAGAAATTGCTTTTGGGAAAGGAATTGCTTTAGATACGGTGCTGCATGCCCTGGTTTTGCAGGGTGCTCTGCTCCTTTTGAGCCGTGCAATTTTGTAGATGTTTACTTGTTCAGGTTTTCATGTGAAATTTTCCATCAGTTCTTATCAAATGCTGATTATTCACAGGAGTCAGTATGGTGAATATTTGTGCTTCGGTAGTTGCTCATATTTTTCTGTGTGTGTTACTATTCTCGTCCATTTTAGTGTTTTTGATACCTCCAGGGAAGTTATAAAAAATAAAATCTTAATTATTTTTTTTAAACTTCAGTTGGGTTAGTAAATATTTTAGTTATGAAACGGCTTACTTGTTGCTGATTTTATTTTTTAAAGGAAAGTTTTGTTTGATTGATTACATAGTCATTTTGACAAGTCCTTTTTAAAAGTATTACAGTATACATTGTGTAACGCAGTACATTATCATCAGTCTAGTTAGTAAGAACTGACCGAAACGAAGAAAATAATACCCAAAAAGTTGGGTGCTTCCAGTCTAACTGTAGACTTTGACTAGGACAATTCGTGCTTATTGTATTAGAAAATATTAGTTCCTTTGTTGGTGTGAAAGGTCAAGGGTTTCATGCTTCAAGAAGTCAAATTGTTAATGCGTTCAGTTCTTTGCTGTCAGTAAATCAAATGGACTTTTTGGCTTTTTTTCTCTTGGTGGTTCTTTAAATGTCCCTGCTTTCATTTCCATGACTGGTACTTTTTCTGCCTTCAGCGCATCTTTAGTATAAGGTTCTCAGAGCAGGATTATTCATGTTTCTATTCAACTACCAGTTAGTAACTTCCTTTGTTTTTTAAAGGTACTTGAGTTTCTTATCTCATCTGTGGCAACCAGAGATGGGGCTTTAAGACAAAAATACAAATATTGTAAAATTCAGAGCTCAACAGCTGGGCTTTTACATTTAAAATAAAGGTCTTAACAACACTGTCTCTTTCTTCAGCCTGGTGAAGTCCCCACTGACTGGAAAAGGGGAAACATAATCCCCATTTTCAAAAAGGGAAAGAAGGAGGAACCAGGGAACTATAGGCCAGTCAGTCTCACCTCTGTGCCTGGTAAGACTATGGAGCAGATCCTCCTGGAGGTACTGCTGAGGCAGAAGAGTAACAAAGCGGTGATTAGGTACAGTCAACACGGCTTCACCAAGGGCAAATCGTGCCTGACAAACCTGGTGGCCTTCTATGAGAAGGTCACAACATCAATAGACAAGGGGAGAGCAACTGACGTAATTTACCTGGACCTGAGCAAAGCCTTTGACACTGTCCCGCAGGACATCCTGGTTTCCAAGCTGATAAAATATGGCTTTGATGGACTGACAATTCAGTGGATAAAGAACTGGCTTGATGGCCGCACCCAAAGAGTGGCTGTCAATGGCTCCATGTCCAAGTGGAGGCCAGTGACAAGTGGAGCCCCTCAAGGATCAGTACCGGGACTGATCTTGTTTAACATCATTGTCAGCGACATGGACAGTAGGATTGAGTGCACCCTCAGCAAGTTTGCCGATGATACCAAGCTGTGTGGGGCGGCTGACACGCTGGAGGGAAGGGATGCCATCCAGAGGGATCTTGACAGGCTGGAGAGGTGGGCCCATGCCAACCTCATGAAGTTCAACAAGACCAAGTGCAAGGTCCTCCATCTGGGTCGGGGCAATCCCAAGCACCAGTATAGGCTGGGCAGTGACTGGCTTGCGAGCAGCCCTGAAGAAAAGGACTTGGGGGTGCTGGTGGACGAGAGGCTCAACATGAGCCGTCAGTGTGCACTAGCAGCCCAGAAAGCCAACCGTATGCTGGGCTGCCTCAGGAGAAGCGTGGCCAGCAGGTCGAGGGAGGTGATTCTCCCCCTCTACTCCACTCTCGTGAGATCCCACCTGGAGTACTGCGTCCAGTTCTGGAGCCCCTCCTGCAAGAAAGATATGGACGTGCTGGAACGTGTCCAGAGAAGGGCCACGAGGATGATCAGAGGGCTGGAGCACCTCTCCTATGAGGACAGACTGAGAGAGTTGGGGTTGTTCAGTCTGGAGAAAAGAAGTCTCCGAGGAGACCTTAGAGTGGCCTACCAGTATCTTAAGGGGGCCTACAAGAAAGCTGCTGAGGGACTTTTTAGGACTTTAGACCAGGTTGGATGGGGCTCTGAGCAACCTGGTCTAGTGGGAGGTGTCCCTGCCCATGGCTGGGGGGTTGGAACTAGATGATCTTTAAGGTCCCTTCCAACCCTAACAATTCTATGATTCTATGATGCTCCGGAAATGGCCTCCTAGGAATGAGTAAGGAAGAGCAAACCGTGCATACCATAGTGATGTTTTACTATGCAAACTAGGGCAGTCTCACAGTTAGTTTGGAGCAAAATAACTATGGTAAAACTACTAACCATTGCACGGTTTTTGTATTTTGCAAATGTCATATTAGCTTACATATTTGCCTAGGTGTCTGCAGCACTTGCTTCCTAAATACCTTTTTGTGGTTTTGTCATTAGCACAAGACTTCAGTAAGCCTAATTTTACTGTCTTTGTTAATACTGCAGAAGTGCTCACTACGTACTTTGATATTTCCATTTGAAACATAATGAGAATGTTTTTCTATATTTGATCCTAAAGAATGGAGTTAATCGTGTGGTTTAAAAAGTGTCAATGCCTTGCTGACACTTAAACCATATGAAGCTTTATTTTAGTCACAGTGGCAAAAGTTCTGGAAATGGGGATATTTTAGATTGGTACATCTAGACATTTAGCGTATAGAGAAATAGACTTTCGTGGCTTCTTCGTCCATCTTCCCTTGAGAACACATACTATTTGAAAGAGGAGTTTGGAACCTGGTTTGCCATAAATACTAATTACATTCTTCATGTGGGCTCTTGCTTTCATAGTCGTGACAACTGTTGCTTTGTGCTTCGTGAGCCAGCTCACAGCGGTTATTGTAGAGGGTGATGAATGATGTTTATTTGTGCTGTATGGTTGACCACATCTGGGGGTGAGAACACGCTGGCAGCTAATTGGCCTGGCAAATGATCCGGCTGCTACGAAAAAGGGATCTTGTGTTAGGCAGAAAAACAAAATGGCAAGGACCTGTCATCCCTTGCTCCTTAACTGATGGTTTCTAGTGGAGGTTACAAATGTTAGCTGTGGATGTGATATTGATACCTGCTCTAGCGCGTGCATTTCTTTCAAGGAATGCCTAAAATCAGTTTGCAGTTATTAACTCCTTGTGAGTTAATCTCGTCCCCGGCTATCTGTGTCAATTACTAGTTTGTAGAGTTACGTCCCTCTGTGTTTGCTCGCCTTTTTGTCCTGGCACGCTTAAGTGCTTGACTTTTGAACTGATCACGTTGGTGAGCGTTAAGGACAAACAGCCCTGCCTGGAAGTCGGTGTCGCATTGTTTGTCATCGAGCAATTTCCTAGAAGTGCTGCTTCTGCTTCTGCTCCTGGATAAGGTCTCAGACCTTCAGATTTCCTTAAGCTTGAAGGAACCGGAATCATGAAAACCGAGGGAATCGCGATAATTCTGTGATGTGATTTGTGACAGCAAAGATCACAACTGCATTTTTGTGTCTTACCATGTAGTTTAGCTCCCTCCCAAGGAAACTCCCCTTCTCCGGCACGCAGGCTGTGCCGGTGCTGGCACCAGGCTTGGCAGCACAGAGTAGAGAAGGCTGCTTATTCCTTACAAAGCCAGGAGTACCTTTGAGGGAGTCAAAGCAAAAGGAATAGGGGGGAAATAGCATCTTTTGGACTGACGGCAAACCTATTACTCCAAAAGGTTGCAAGGATGAGGTTGACAGCCCGCCAATGAGATACACTTCCCTGGTGTTCCCACGGTGGCACAGTGTTGGTGTAAGCAAGAAGGAAGAATAAAGTTTGTATGTCTGTCCTGCTAAATCGTTTTGGTGACCATGAGGTTTTAAAATAGGGAGGGTCTGAATATTATTTGAATATCTGTGAGTGTTCAAAACGACTGGATCAGCATGTCCGTATGACACTGCAGATTTGTGGCATTGACTAGCCGCGTGATGGAGAATAGATTTTGAGGGCTTTTGGTCCCTTCTGGTTTTGAATACCAGTTTGCAACATCTGGCACAGCAAAATACACCTCCTAAGCATCAAGGTTATGCCATTGATTTCTAAGCTAGGTATAAGTATATTCCTAGTCCCCCCCCCTTGTGTCACTGTACATAACATCTGTCAGGACAAAATAGATTCTGTCACCAATAAACATGCAATACTCTCATTTGTTTTTCATGTGTACAGGCTTTGCTTGTATCTGAATGTGTTCTCCGAAATTTACCTTTTTAAAATTTTGCCTTTGCCTTCTACTTACAAAAACTTTATCTCTAATATTAATTTCTGAAGAGTGTGTGAATATTGTTTATTTTACTTTCTGAACGCACGTTAAAAAATAGGCAAACCATATTTTACTGGACGAGCTAAGAAAATGTAAATTAAGTAACCCTTTATCTTTTTTGCCTACTCTAAGCTCTTTGTGATGTTACTGAGCAGACCAGATGCCTTGCAAGCTTATTGTAAGCAATACATAGAAGGAGAGACGCCCCATTCTGTTATTTGGTTGATCCTCCAAAAACAGGGGAAAAAAAATTCATGCTTATGTAATCAGGAATTTGATGCTGTAAGAAGAGAAGGCAAAATATGGTAGCTTAGAAGCTCGCTATGGGATTACAGTTGTTTTTAGCACTTGATGGTTAAGAGTCTTTTACTGCTGTGTCTCTGCACTCCCATAACCGATAATTTAACTGCTAACTCAAATGTGCGCTGATTGATTGCCTTGAATAATTCCTTGAAGAGCACTACCAATTTCATCTGTGTTTCTCTATTAACTGTAGTGGTTTTTACTTCCTCTGTTACTTTGTGTGTTGGCATCCAGTGATGTACGTGATAAATATATAGCAAAATGGTGTATACATAAAAAATGGTAGGGATGACAAACTTGCTAGAAAACTTTTTGGAGTGCATTTTTACATGTAGAAGTCTGTGCTGATCCTCTGCTTTGCTGCTGAACTTTGACCGTTATTTTCCTTTTGCTATAAGTAAAAAATGTATAATGATCAGATTAAGATGAGATGATTTTTCTCGCTAACAACACTATTCTATTTATAACTGTAAATCTTTTTTCCCCCCCCCCTCCTCCCTCACATCCGTAACAGCTAGCCGATGGCGGAACCTCTTCTCTACACCTGTCTCCTTGGCTTTTCCCTATAGTCCTGTTGCGAGACTCACCCCATATACCAATGGCTTTAATAGTCCCAGCTTCTCTAAAACCTCCAGTAAAGCAATACTAACACCTGAACGGACAGGTAATGCTTATCTTTCTATTGATTTACAGTGTTTATGAAATTGCTTAATTTAATCTAATCTGGCTAGCATTTAACAGCAGTACACTCTTCAGATGTTTGTATATAGACTCTCATCTCAGAGTAAATTTTTTTTTAAAATCACCTAAAATTTGGCAATTAACTAGAAGTGTAGCTTATGTTCTGTGTTACACAGCATGTTATAGGAGAGTGATGCTAGTAAACAGAGCCTATTTCTCAAGAATGATTTACCTGAGAGTATAATTGCAACTGTGTCACCTTAAACAGTCCCCAGCTTTGTCTGCCCTTTACTGCTCATTTCTACCCTATTATACCCCTTCCTTATGTCTACAGAAACGTTTGTGCAGCCGTGTAATGAAGTTGCAGGGAGAACTTACAAAAACAAAAAAATGGCCAGCAGAATCATGGCTGTTTTCAAGCTGGCATTGTTGCTGCTGTCCGAGATTTATTTGATGTTTGTCCTGATTTTCAGGAGTTTTAGGAAAAACGCAAACTTTCTGTGGGCTGTAAATTGCAAAGGGTTGCATTTTTCCTTCTTCACTCCAGGTATCAGGATTTGATTTATATCTGTGACTTCTTAAGGTGTACTGGCAGTGGAGGAAATAATCTTCTGGGGAAGGGGCATTAACATTTTATTGCTGGCGAGCGCAGGTGTGGTCTAAGGAAGTTAGCATCAGCGTCACACTGATCTGCATGCAATTTTCTTTACAATGCATGAAATTGGTGCAGAAAGCCCCGTGAGGGATATGGGTGCTGTGGGGGAGGTACAGCTCCAGGCTGAATGCCTGGTGTAGGTGTCTGTGTGTGAGCGAGATGTCTAAGCTCCCCTGTTCAATGGGGTGGCGTTTAGTCCCTAAATGAAGGCATCTCGTGCTATTTGAGATACCCTCAGGTATTGTGTCTGGCTTCCCACTGCTGCTCCAAAAGGGCACAGCTGTTACTACCTCTGCAAAACCTCGAGGACCATTGTAACTTGCGGCTTTAAAAAAGCAAACACATTTACTCCTCACAATCCTTACAAAGCAAATTAATCCCCTGCATATCGTTTTGTGTTGGAGGTATTATTAGAGAACAGCTGAATTTAGGATGAATTTTCGGTGGCTGCTTTGAGCAGTGCTAGAGGATGCAAACACATCTGCGATACAAGCACAGCTGATGAGCCTGTGATAGTCACAGCGGTTCTCGCCCTGCAGGCTGTGAGCTTCTAGTGGTCCAGAGGATATTAGAAAGTGATGCACTGTTTTATTTGAAAGATTTTTCTTTGAAGCTGGGCAACAGCTAGCTCATGCAACTAATTGCAATTTAGTTTACATTGTACTATCATGCAGGGAAAAAGTAGAATCCAGAGCCCGCTCCAAAAGGTAGCTCTGTGAAGGAGGCAATGCTTTCTCTGTTGTTGCATAATGTTCAGTCTTAATTGTTATAATAATTGATTTATCTGATGATTATAAACAATTTAAAAGCCAGTAGAATTTAGATAAATGGCTGTGATGTGGAATCTGAGTACTGAGCAGAAGTTGGTGACACATACACACTTGCTTTTCAGAACAGAGTAGGGAGAACCACAGTCCCATAAGAAAGATTCAAGTGCAGATGTGTTTAGACTACACTAACTAAGCTGAGCTGTTTCAGAACTGTATTGGGTAAATTATTCATTGTCTGGGCTATGTGATGCTATTTTGGGAATGAGCAGAGGAATTCATGATTCATTACTACGCTTACTACTTCTCATGAGTATCAAAGGCTTTTGCTAATTGTTAATGGATTGCACTACACTTCTGAAAATTTTTATCTGTTATACAGAAAATATTTTAAGCTACTGTAACATAAAGGACAGATAGTCTTGAATGAAAGATGGCCAGACATATCCACAGACTAAAGGTTACGTTTTCTTACATAGGTTACATTTCTAGGAGTTCCCCTTTGAGCCCACAGTCATCGATAGACAGCGAACTGAGCACCTCAGAGCTGGAGGACGATTCCATCTCCATGGGATACAAGCTGCAGGACCTCACCGATGTTCAGATCATGGCTCGTCTACAGGAGGAGAGTAGGTGGCTTTTTTTCATTTTTCAGAATTTTCAGAAGATTTCCCATAACAGTCCAAACTGTCTGGTCTTGGTCAAGTGGATCTTTCTTAAAAGGTGTCACCTCTTGAATGGCAGGTGGAAGAACCCACACATTGTTGAGTTCAGGTTAATGGTACATGATCTTTCAAAACTTGATGCTTATATAATGCTGAATCCCAACTGGAAGCTCCACACCATTGAGCACATTTAGATTGAGAAATTTTATAATGTCTTACCATATTAATTAAAATTATTTTAGTTGTGGGGAAGGGAGATGCTAAAGCATTCTTACCATGCATACATTTCACAAGAAAGGAAAAAAATAAGCAGCTGTTGTGTATTTTTGTGCCCCTACTTTGATTGTCAGATGAATTTTGAAATTAATTCCCTTTTAAGTCCCAAATTGGGGCATTTAAATTTAGCATTTTGGTTTGAGACTAGTGATTATGCACAAATCTGAGCCCAAAAGTTTGTTTGACATGGATCATAGTTTGGCTTGGTAGTAATTTTTGAAAATGCCTTTATTCATAAATAAAAGGCATTTGACTTAGAAGTCACTCAGACAGTAAGTGCAATATCGTTCTCACTTCCTATTAGTGCCAAGTGAGACATCAAGGAGGAAATGATGAGAGGCAAAACAAGAGAAATTCAAAGATGCTGACTCAAGGAAAATGCTAAGTAATAAGCGACTAAATGAAATAGAGAAAAAATGTGAAGAAGAAATTAGATGTGCGATCTGGCTGCAGCAACTTGAGTGAGCAGGCCGGAGCGATCACTTGTCAGCAGCCGAACTTGCTGAGCATCTGGTAGCACTTACTATGTTCAGCAGAGAAATTAGCAAGTGTGAGACTTTCCAAGATAGCTGAATTCTCAGGTGGCAAATGTGTGTGGTCACAGCTTGGAAAATTTCTGATATTATGTGAAAGTGGTAAGAATTTTATTTCAAATGCAAATTATGACTATCGAAGACACAAAGGATTGTGTTACTTAAATGACAGCTGCCCTCATCTCCTTCAGAGTGAGGTTTAAAAAGGACTTCAGGTACTTAGCTCTTTAAGGAATCAGGTAAACTGGGAAGAAAACCACTGTTTTTCTTATAATCTGTGTCAGGTGTATTGATTGTATTTTATCCTTGTAATAGGAGCTGGTACCGAATGTTTGAGCATGTGACAGTTGTCCACTTAATCCCATGGAAAGTGTTAGTATTATACGTGCATGGAGGCACGCTGTCTTCACAGCCACGACTGGAAACTCCCACTCAAGAGGGAGGGGAAAGCATATTAAGAAGTTTTTATTATGACAGCAAAGACATCTGTCAAAGCTGAGGGATTTTTGTAAAAAAAACTGGTGTTCTGAGAAGGGGTTGGTAGGATGCGTGGCTGTCTAAAACACAGCTGTGTTACTATTAAGCCTTGTCCATGAAATGGCCTGCTAGCAGGAACTAACTCTTGTTCAGGGAGGTTGGAGAGCCAGAATATTTACATGGGTTAAAAGTTTAGGAATTGTCATTGTCAGCATTTTCATTGCATGAATATAAATAGAAGCCTGGAGAAGAGAAGACTCCTGGGAGACCTTATAGCCTTTCAGTACTTAAAGGGGGCCTACAGGAGAGATGGGGAGGGACTCTTTATCAAGGAGTGTAATGGTAGGACGAGGGGTAACGGTTTTAAACTGAAAGAGGGGAAACTTATGATAGAATCATAGAATGGTTTGGGTTGGAAGGGACCTTAAAGATCATCCAGTTCCAACCCCCCTGCCATGGGCAGGGACACCTCCCACTAGACCAGGCTGCTCAAAGCCCCATCCAGCCTGGTCTTGAACACTTCCAGGGACTGGGCATCCACAGCTTCTCTGGGCAACCTGTGCCAGTGCCTCACCACCCTCACGGTGAAGAATTTCTTCCTAATATCCAATCTAAATCTACCCTCCTTCAGTTTAAAACTGTTACCCCTTGTCCTATCATTGCACTCCCTAATAAAGAGTCCCTCCCCATTCTTCCTGGAGGCCCCCTTCAGGTACTGGAAGAGGCTATAAGGTCTCCCTGGAGCCTTCTCTTCTGCAGGCTGAACAGCCCCAACTCTCTCAGCCTGTCCTCATAGCATAGGTGCTCCAGCCCTCTGATCATCTTCATGGCCCTCTGCTGATTAGATTAGATAGATACTAGGAAGAAATCCTTTACTCTGAGGGTGGTGAGATACTGGCAGAGAAGTTGTGGATGCCCCATCCCTGGAAGTGTTCCAAGGCCAGGCTGGATGGGGCTTTGAGCAGCCTGGTCTAGCGGGAGTGTCCCTGCCCGTGGCAGGGGGGCTGGAACTGGATGATCTTTAGGGTCCCTTCCAACCCAAGCCATTCTATGGTTCTATGAAATGTTTAATAGCAATAACTTGGAAAAACTAATAGACTGAGTGTTAATTCCTCTAATTAAGTGTTTAAAAGTTAAATATTTAATACTCATGTAGTCTTTCTATTGACAGAGAAATAGGTGCCTCCTGAAGGCAAATGTTAGGAGAGGCATCCAAGACATCTCACAGGTACTGCATTTTGGAGATGCCTCTATTCTTTTTTTTATTTTTTATTAAAAAGGGATCTTGAGGGAAATAGTTCAGGCTTAGGTGCCTGAAAGGTAGACACCAAAAGTTAGATCAGATTACTTCAGATCTTTGGCGTGGTGACACTGTAAATCCAATTTTTGCTGTAAAGTTATGTCTACTTACCTGCTCAGTTTTCAAGATTGAAGTGCATGTTAAGAGTTAATCACTTGGCAGAAGCTGAATCATCCTCTCATTGGAATTTACAGGCCTTAGGCAAGATTATGCTTCAACTTCGGCATCTGTGTCAAGGCACAGTTCAAGCGTCTCTCTGCATGCGGGGAAGAAAGGGACCTGCGGTGACCAGGAATATGATCGCTATAGTCTTGAGGACGAGGAAGAGTTTGACCACCTCCCGCCTCCGCAGCCACGGCTGACTCGCTGCTCCCCCTTCCAGAAAGGCATTCCTCACTCACAGACTTTTTCCAGTATCCGGGACTGCAGGAGGAGCCCTACCTCCCCTCACTTCCCTTCTAGTGCTTATCAACAGCCCTACTACTCTCCTCAAGCCCAAACTCCAGAGCAGCAACCAAATAGGATTAACGGAGGTGGGTTGCATGCTTTTCTGAGAAGTGTTCTTTTCTCTGCGCCAGTGCCATTTTAAAGATTGTTGTGTCAACTGAGTGAAGTGTGTTTAGCGTATGACAGCTAGATCAGGCCGTGAATTGTGAGAAGCAATTTAAGCCTGTGCGAATGATTGAGGTATGTTATTGTTAAGTAACTTGCGCCAAAATGTAATCTGTGACCTGGTCATCAAAGTTGTTGCTGTAGTCTGTTTTGAAGTGCTGAAAGGATGACCACAAGTGAGGAAAGAAGAAAAAGGAAAGAAAACCATCTTCTAGCAGGCTAATAGCTGGTTAGAAGAAATGATCGGGCTTTTGAGCTTGACCTATGCATGTCCGTCGTGGGTACAGTAAATACAAAATAGGGTTTTCAGACTTCCGTTCCCTTTCTTATTCCTGACTTTGCTGTTAATGCAACTATGTGTGATGAGTGCTTACGGCAGGGGTCAGCACTCTGCTCCTGTTCCAGGTCTGGTAGGGCAGACTGTTAAAGTAGCGGGAGATAACGTCACTCCTGAACTATCCTGAACCACTGCTGCTTTTTGCTCTGCATTTGGGATGTATTCCAGAGTCCCTGGGAGATTTGTCTCTTGGTGCTTACTCAAGATTTAAGGTTCCCTCCATTGTTGCCGTTACCTTCCTTTCATTCCTTATTATGATCACAATTTTCTTCCTCCTGCTGCATCTTACTTTCCTATTCCTTCAGTCTTTTCCCCAAGCTAATTCAAAACAGTCAGTTTTCTGTCAAGAGGCTCGTTTGTAACATTACAGGTTACAGCTCACCCTTGGGCAAGGAAAGAAATGTGTTCTTCGAAACAGTTGCTATTTATAGAGCGCTACAGGTATGCGTGTTGCTTTCCTGACAAATAAGACATGTCAGGTTGGTGCCAAAAGGACTTGCATTCAAAGTAAGACATGGCGTGGAAGTATAATCGACAAGTGGCAGTGCATAAAGAAGGCTGAGGTTAACAGAGGGTAAAGCCACATGGGTGTTTGTTGGTACAGAATATTTCAATGTTATTTTTCTTGCCGATGAGGTACTAGAATGGGACAGCACTGATGAGCTTGCAGGAATGCTGGGCAGATAAAGGAAAGGTTATGGGGCATTTTTGATTTAGGAATAAGGGCAGGATGTGGTGCTGTAATCTTTTTATATGGTCCCCAAATGCTTTTTTCAATTATTTTTTAGTGTTCTGCGTCAGTGGAACTTAAGCATTGGATTACCACATGGAAAACTCAGAAAGTACCTCCAGGGCACTAAAAATACTAGACTCCTAGTTTATTGACTAGAAAGTGTATAAATGTAAAAGGCCACCAATTTTACCACCAGGTCGCCTTTTTTCTCAAGAACTTTGTGTTGGATAATCTGTTTGGTGTTTGCTCAGAAGATGAACACATGCGTCTTCAGTTACCTGTTTGCTGGGGTGGCAGACAGTCCTATAATAGCCAGTACCACTATCTTTAGAGGGGAATTATCTCTTCACCTTCTGCACCTTCAGCCTCTGACTCATGCAGCCCTGATCCACATAAGTAGCAAGTACCGATGGTGAGAAATGTTTTACTTTGGCTGTGTTTTGTTGGCAGACAAGGAGCCAAGTTTTTGCTGTATTGAGTATGTCCGAGTAGTATTACAACATCTCATCGGCACTTCTCATCATCTTGGCAAGAATTTCATTGTCTTTCAGAAACTCCTACACACTGAAATGGATGTAGCCTGCAAAATAAGAATTTGTCTGAAGCTCAATGTGATGGACAGTGTGTTTCCACAGTGTTACAGTTTACCAAGGCAAATGAGAAAGAGGCGTGTGATAGATGGAGGGGCTAAACTGTTTAGTTACTGCTTTTAATACACGTGGAAAGCATCATCCATAATTAATCAAAGTTGCATATACTGCATGCTGTGCTGCTTTCGGTTCTTCCAACAGTCTTCCCAAATCTCTCTTCCCCCAGAAAGATGATTTGTGTTCTTGTATGTGCAGTCAGCAGTCTGGCCACTTGTTCCTCTGATCGTTCACAGAGCTCTCTGTAGAAGAAGAGTAAGTGGCAGGTAAACATTGAATTTTGACACTCAATTGGGGTGGAAAAAATAGTGTTTAACTTTGACCCAGTGTCTCCCCAAGACTTGTCTGTTTGTTTAGCTCAAGTACAATTTTTTGCCATTAGGAACAAATGGCATCATGGGTGCTTGTCCTACCTGCTTTCAGTGAAGTTTGGTATGGCACGCTAGTTGAGGTACTTATTCTAATTTTAACTACCTGTACAAATAGGTGGAAGGTGTGATAAACTTGGAAACCTTTAATAATTCTGTTAAGAGTATAATATTGGTCACCTGATGAGGAGGGTCTGATGCAATGTAGGTGCCCACATGTGCGTGAAAGGCCCAATTCAGCTGCCCACATATAAGCGCTTAGTGCTCTATGAGGTGCTCGGACGCCCCCTGCTTGATGTCTCCATTCCCATGTGTCAGTGCTGATAAATGCCTTAGAAAACCCAGGGTCTCCCAAATGGCGTGAGGTACCAATACGTAGGCACTGAGTTGTGCACTAGGTGTCCAGTTTCCCACTACAGCTAATGGTTTGCTTGTTCTCCATCCACAGGATTGCATTTTAGGCGGCAGAGAGATTATCTGGTGCTTCTGGTGCCCTGGTGATATATATTCTGAATGTGCTTGGGGTGAGAATACTCTCACAGATTTTTCCAGCTGTGTTCGAGGCCATAATTTTGAACTTACACATTGTTCTTGCCAGTGCATTTTAGCAAAGTGCTGCCCCTTGGTGTAATTTTTACACTCTCCATTTATTTTTAAAATACTGTACCATCTTGCCCTTATCCCACCAGTCCCCAAAAGCTTGCTGTGTCAAAAGGCTCCTGCTAAATGCTAGCATAGAGTGGCAGATGTGGGCAAATATATATATGTTAAGATGTGTGTAATGTGTATTTGAGGCCATCTGTAGCATAGGCTGCAGGCATGCTTCTTCTTACCTCTCAAACAACGTTTTGCAGTCATCACCTGTAGAGTGCATGTATTTCCTTTGCTTTCAAATAAGTTTTATTTCCGGTTCTGCCAAGAATTTACCAATAGAAAAGCTTTATGTGAAATCTGCTTTTTTTTCTTCTTCTTCTTCTTTCCCTCTTTCTTCTTTCTTTTTACATGCTCTCACTAAATAAGCTGAATTGTCTGTAATGATGAGATACGTCAGAAAAATTCCATCTCTGAACTTTTTAAGGCATTCTGGTTTTCAGGGATTTTGTAATCAGTGGGTCAGAATAGATGATTTAAAGAAGATCTGGGAAAGATAGGAGCTGAATAGCTTTTGAGTATCTGTTGCAGTTAGCTCAAGTGAGTGCGTCTAGTATGTCTCATAAATTAACAAAGCTTTTAATATTTTGACAGTGGAAAGATTTATGTTTATACCTCTTGCCTGTTCCTCTCATTTGAAGAAGTTTTAATGGTAAAAAGCTTAAAATGTGGCCAACTCTATTAATTTCATAAATACTTTATATTTGTCATTTTCATATAAGAAATATCACCAAATTTAATAAAACCAAGCTGTTTTCTGCTTCATGTTGTCCATAATATAGAATTTTTTTTTTTTAAATGGGACACACAGGAAATTGCTTTCATTTTAACTTTTTAAAAATATTTTTTATTTCTGGTTGGTTGCTTTATTTGTTTTTAATAGATGATATGTTTATGCCCTTTATTAGTTCTGATTTTCGGAAACCAGAAGTAACAGAACTATAGTATGTGGAAACATCCAGAGCAGTCAAAATCCAGGACAGACAAGATACTGAAAATGGGATTGATCTGTTCAGGCCCACTTTTCAGATCTTGAGATAAGCTTACTCATAAACTTTTATCCTGGCACCCCTTATTTCATGTGCATCTTAAAGTGTCTATGTTTATAATACCTGAAAATTGGAAACTTTGTAGTTTGGACAGATTATTCCAACTAAAGAAGGATTTTATTATAACGCAGTAAGAAGGGACAGGTGAAAAATACATCCTTCATTGAGTAGCAGTGCATGCAATCTGGTTAATTTTAATATATATTTTCCATTACATTTTCATGTTGATTTTTAAGTCTTTAGCTTTTTTCTGCTCATAACCTCTCTTGCTCAGTAAGGAAGAGGGAATTCACTGTGGGAAATTGTTGCAGACTTCACTAAAGAAAAGGAGGGAAAAAAAATCTTTATTTTGTCACCTTTGAAGTTATATTATGAATAGCGAGCAGTGGGGAGAAGTCATGGATGGATAGTGGAAAAATCCTTAATTTGCTGTAACTATCTGTGGCGGGAGACATGCCTGTGATGCCGGGGTGAGATAATAATAGTAATTTTTTATTAATAGTAATAATTCTGAATAAAGTGGAAGTGTTCAACATTGGCAAAATGTAGGTCTTGACAATCATGAAGGTGTCTCTTGCTTACCTGAAAGACTTGGTTTTAGTTCTTAATCTGTATTTGTGTTTTTACACACTGATGGCTCTGTTGTATCAAATGACGATTACACAGACCTTTAACTAGGCCCTGGTATACTTGGGATGTCATAAACGTTATAACCATAACAAACACAATGCAAATTCTAACTGAGGTCTTCAAAGATGAGGAAGATAAATCAATCCCTTAAAGTGAAGTCGTAATTGAGTCTCCAAGTTTGTTAAGAATTTCAGAACAAACTCTGAATATCTACGTAATTTAGAAGGTGATATTTAAAATAGAAAAGCACAAATTTTTTTTCCTTATGTTTTTTCCCCATCTTATTTGTATATATAACGTGGATAAGGCAGAGTTGAACTTGCAGGGTTTGTGTGAAGGATTTAAATATGTGTAAGAAACCACGAAATGCTGATATAGATTTCTCTGAGACACTAATAAATAAGATTCATTGTATCACATTTCTTAACGATAGTTCACTTTTGATGAGGCTTGCAAGTCCTTTTGCTCAAATCAAACATTGACAACACTTGCAGAGAATAACAATGAATGAATAAATGTGTTTTAAGACACTTCACTGTAGAGTCAACATCAGCCCTCCTTGCAAGGAGAGCCTCACTGGATGAAGCGTTTTGGCAGAGAGAAGACGGTATTTATCAAGAACCGCTACAGAGCTCACAGTCTGGCAGCCCACCAAGAGCGTACCTCTGCTGGGGCAGCTTTGCTGCAAGGGCAAGGTCTCTTTTCGTGCTACATGGACATTAATCTTCGGCCGGTGATAATATTAGGTCAGGGAAGGAAAAAAAAAATAAACGAGAAGCAGTGGAATGGGGGCGGCCACCAGCAGTGCTGGGACCAGAAGACAGAAGGCAGGTGCTGCCTGTTCTGTTGTCCTGCCAGAAAGAAGCTGGGCCACCGATCTCAGGCTGACTTCAGAGAAGAAATGGCATCGAGGGAAGAACTTCCTGGAAAAAATTAGAACTGAAGCAGCTGGGTAAGAAGCAAACTGCTGTCTTTACTGTAATTTTGTGGACTGTTTGACAAAAGAAGGGGCACTTTTGCCTGCTTTTTGACCCATTTCTTAGCAGTAGTGAATATGATCTGTGCTGTGGGGTGGTCTTTTCATGCACATTTTCAGTTGAGGGCAGAGGATCCTGTATTTCACAGTTTTTCCTCTGCTGTAGGCAACAGGCAATTCAGGATGGATGCCACATAAGGGAAAAAGTGTAAACATGCAGTAAGTGATTTTTGGTGCAAATAAGTGCAGATAAGTGAAATAAGGGCAACATATACCACCTAAAGAACACTCATGAAGTGACAAGCACATGTGTATATGCATGTACTATTCTGAAAAGGTGATAATACCCAGGAACTGATTATTAACTCCCTGCATAACCTATCCTTGCATTTTCTTCACACTTTCAAATATCTCAATAGTACCATGTCTCTAGGTCATGCTATTACATCTCAAAGAAGCCTGGGAAAGGTGAAGGTACATCTGTGATGTTTTGTATGACTGCATCCTCCTTAAACCTCATATTTGTTTTGGCCTAGATTATAGTTGAGATTCATTAGTGAGTTACAGTAACTATGGATGCTGTAGAAGGTGCAGGTTCTTCAGAGTTCCTCGCTGGTGTTAATATCAACATCTTCCAACAGAACAAACTGTAAACAACTAATGATTTATTTTTTTTTAGGCTTGCCACTGAACCAGATCAGTGCAGAAGAGGTATCAGAAACTGTAGCAAATTTCAGCATTTGTCATAAACAGAACTGTTTGGGCAAATTACTTCTCACCTAAGAATACATCTCGGCACTACTCCTTCACTCCTCCTCTCTGTTAATTTTCTCATCGATGTTAGGAGAGCAAAGAGCTCTAGAAAGGGAAGGTTTGCTGCTAGCAGCTTGGAAAAATATTTTTGTTTTCTTCTCGTATTTCCAGCAAGTTCGTATCTAGTCACGTCTCAGTGGCCTGAAATAATATTAAAGTCACATAACTCCCACCTTCTGCTTCCATATATCAAGAGCCAGCATTTCATTTACAAACAAAAGGTCTGTAAGACTCTTTCTACTCTTCTTAGGAGGGGAACAGGTGACAGAAGAAAACTTCAAGGAAGAGATGAAAGAGAATGCATCATCTGAGGAGATGAAAGCTGCAAAATGCCATCAAGACAAACGTTTCTGGGTTTTCCCCAAATACAAAACTGACCTGCTATTTTCATTGCTTTTCAGGGCCATTTATCTCAGCAGACACAAGGACCCATCAAAGAAGTAAGGCAGATGCTCGGTGGATGAGAATTTGCAGGTGCAGCAGGAATCTGCTGCCTGAGGACTGCCTGAGGATTCATTATCAGCAGCAGAACAGACTGCTGGAACCAGAAGGGCCTAATGAACAGGAGGCAAAAGACGTGGCCACCCACGACATGGAGGAAGTCCAAGCTACCTCTGTACCTATTTTTCCTGCTATTGTAGCTGCATCCACTGTACAGTTCAAGGCGCAGATCATGCCTGTGGTGGCTGATGTAGTCCCTGAGTGGGAGAGCATGTAGAGTCCAAGGAATTCTGCTGATACAATGTGATATATAGATAGCATTAGAAAAGCTAGTTTATGCAGTACCATCTTCCCTACCACCATCCTGCTGCTCAAACCTTTTTTGTTTTTGCCAAGTGCTGTAATGGTGACCTAGGATTTCAGGACCTAGGATTTTAAATGGTAGGCTAGGGCTCCAAAATTATCAGTAGCTACAGACATCCCGTATTCATGAATTTTCTGCCCCTCTGGGCTAAGGATTGCATCATAGGAAGGCAGTTCCTTTACTGTTTGCAAAATCATGAGTATTTCAGAAATAGGGATGTATAGTAGCTGTATGGATGCCATTGTTTGCATCCCTGGGATGGTTTTGGAAGCCTGATAACTGTTTTATCATTGTTATATCACTGATATTAATACTTTACCGCCTGCCTGAACCACAGTGGTAATTCCTTTGCTAATGTTCATTGCGGTACCACTAACAGTTTCAGCCTGCCTGTGTTAGTGATGAGTCACTGAAGCACAACTCCTCTAACTCTTGGATGATAGAAGGATTACCCTTAAACTGGTTCTTTATTAGGGTTTGGCTGTACTCTAGTTTCCAGAAACTTGCAATTTGTTTTCCTGCTCTGAACCTGCTCCCTATCTTACCTCTTGTACGTACTGTTTGATTTAAGAAATATGCAAATGTAGTGTATGTAATTCACTGGAATATTTAAACGGTTTCCTAGACCGCAATGGTTTTCTATGTCAGACCATGTATGGTAACAAAGTCAGCCTTAGTTGAGATGGAAGAGAAGAAGGTCTCATCATTACAGGACTAATGTTCATGAGATAGTGTCGCACTGGTAACTGGGACTCGGGACATAGGGACTTTGGAAATGCTGGACCTTTGAAATACAAGGATGTTTTTGACTATTTGCAGGATTCTGTACCAGTTCTTATCATGAGGACCAGTCATAAAAACCAGCTGGAGTTGTAGCCTTGCTGTGACTCGATTCGCTGGAGTTACTTAGGCATCACATGTATTGAAGTTACTGTTAGTGACTACTAATACCTTGTATAGATAGAACTGCACTGTCACTTCTTATTACTTGTCAGTTGTTAGCAGCTTTAAGGATTAGAGGAGCTCATGATGGTGCTGATTAGGTTATATATTTATGTGGACTGATAAACAGAGATTCCTAACTCAATTCATTGTTTCTGTGGACTGAACTCGCGCTGCGTGAGCTAGGAGGTCAACCCAAAACAGCAATTCCAAGCTGTGTGTGATGTGTCGTTCCTCTGCATAAATCCAAAGCGTCGATGTTGAAATGCTCTGCTTGCCATTGGAGGGAGCAGTCGTAGCTGCCTCTTAGAAGACAGGCATACACCTGCTTTCTGTTGCCCTGTAAGAACTGGAGGCAGACATCTTCCAGGCGCTGGAAGCTATGGCAAGCTGGTGGCCTGCACACTGATGGTGGAACCAGGAGAAAGAAACATAGCCACCTCAGCAGGGCACAGCACTTGTGCTCCTGAAGCCGGGCAAGAGTCCTGTGTTAGTGGTGTTGTCAATGACAATTTAACGAATGACCCGTTGTTTCCCCATAGCGGTGCTTTACTGAAGTCTGTCACGTCACGGGAGGCAGTTCAGAGCAGGTCATTCAGAGCATCCAGTTCTGGAGCCCCTACCACAAGAAAGATATGGACATGCTGGAACGTCTGCAGAGAAGGGCCACGAGAATGATCAGAGGGCTGGAGCACCTCTCCTATGAGGACAGACTGAGAGAGTTGGGGTTGTTCAGCCTGGAGAAGAGAAGGCTCCAGGGAGACCTTATAGTGGCGTCCCAGTATCTTAAGGGGGCCTACAAGAAAGCTGGTGAGGGACTTTTTAGGATGTCGGGTAATGGTAGGACTGGAGGGAATGGATTAAAACTAGAGATGGGACGATTCAGAGTGGACATTGGGAAGAAGTTCTTCACCATGAGGGTGGTGAGACACTGGAACAGGTTGCCCAGAGAGGTGGTGGAAGCCCCATCCCTGGAAGTTTTTAAGGCCAGGCTGGATGGGGCTCTGAGCAACCTGATCTAGTGGGAGGTGTCCCTGCCTATGGCAGGGGGGTTGGAGCTAGATGATCTTTAAGGTCCCTTCCAACCCAAACCGTTCTCTGATTCTATGATTCAGTGTGTGCCTTTCTTCCCCCGCCAGTCTCTTCTGATCATATAGAACTGAGTCATCTCCCATTGACCCTGTGACAGAAGAGACCAAAAGAGCTTCACCTTACATTACCTAATGCTGTTGTGGTTGGGAAGTCTTCTTGAGGTGTCAGTCTTGGTTTTGGCTTCTCCCTCCAAATCAACTAGCATGAGCGGGGTTGCATTTTCTGACCCCTTAGACACTTGCCTTGGCTGTTGAACCTGCGCCAAAAACAATTGGGGCATTTGCAGCTTTCTTTTTGTGGAAGGCCTGTTCTGAAAATGCCCACCAAATCAGGCATCACAAGTGGGGTCAGAGGGAGAACCACCAGATGTGAACATCCTGATGTCCAAGCAACTGAACAGCATCAAATCTTAGCAGGTTTTGCGCATGGCCGCCTGCAGAAACCAAACGTGCTAATAAGGCTCAGTACTGAATGGAATTTTTTAGCATCTCATTGGTGCCTGAAAGCAAGACTTGAGTCACTTAGGATGGATTCATCTCACCTGTCTTTAGGCATCCACAGTGCAGATACCTGTGTCTGACTGTCACGGCAGCCTTGCTTTGTATTCACAGCAAAGAAACAGGCACATTTAGGGCATGATTCATCTGACCTACTTTACGCTTTTAAGTGAAACTCATCCTTATTATGACATTTTAGTGTTTAAATCCTTGTGATTCTGAAAATGTACTGCCTATTGGTGTCTTTAAAATTATTTGTGAATAGTCATGCTATTACAATAGTCAGAAGGGTTCAATTAGTAGGCTGTCAATAATGTATTCATATTCTTCCTGCAGAGCAAAACCTTTCTTTGTGTTGAAGTAATTTGTTTCCATTTTGATTTTCTACAGGAATTATTCAGAGGCTGCGTGTGTTTGTTGGAAACTCTGACATGACTGTGGATGTTGTCTTCTTTTGCCTCAGATAAACTTCGAAGAAGCATGCCTAACCTCGCTCGGATGCCAAGTACCCCCACCATTAACAGCAATGCTGGCTTTGCTAGTTCTCCAGTCACCGTGAGGAACAGTCAGAGCTTTGACTCCAGTTTGCATGGAGCAAGTAATGGGATTTCAAGGATGCAGTCATGTAGTAAGTACCTGTGTTCTTTGGCCGCGTGCAAGGACTTCATAGAGTGGTAAAATACACGTCCCAGTCACTGATCCTCTGCTTTATGAAAAATTAAAAGCAGACTGTGTTCCTTTTGCACCGGATTTTAATATAGCTCAGGATTTTCTAAGTTTATATTTTATAAAGCAAATTCTGCTGATCTTGTTATGCACTGTTGAGGGTTTCATCACCTCCTTTTTTTTTCTTTTCTTTGCCCATTCATTTTGTGCCAATAATCAGTAGTAGTAGTAGTAGTATTTTAGAAGGACCAATAGTGCAATTAATTCATATAAGCTTACTTTTTTACTTTTGATACTAGAATTGAAAACTGCTTTTCTTGGTAATTTATACAATGCTGGTTTTACAGTACACCGTATAAATACTATCTTAAAATATGTGACCTCTCTCCTATTGAAATTGAGCCGCTTTCTTCTGAGCAAATGTGGCCAACAGAGGGTTATATCCTCAAGTATAATGTCCTTTTGAGTGGGGAATTAAAATGACTCGGTGACTTCTTGATGGGGGGATGAAGGGAGTATTGATCTAGTGGAAGTTGAATTAATAACATAGAATGTGAACAAGATCAATCAAGATGCAAACCCTAGCACAGTCGTTGAGGTACTCTAAGAAGAAATGGAAAAGTGTATTTCGTTGGACACAGGCAGGAGAAATGATTTAACTTACGCCTCCCATGTCCTGTGAGGTTTTGGAGGGAGAAGTTGGCAAAACCTTTTCCTTTGTGTGTTTTCTTTCAAATTTGAGCAGAATTTACAAATGCCTTTGAAACTATTAAATTGCATCTTTTCGGGAAAATATACTTGACTGCTGGATTTACTTTGTTTTATTGTTTAATAATAGGAGAATATAGAATAGATTTCAGCAGGAGAATGGAAGTAGTTCAGGTTCCCACTTCATTTTGCATGGTAGTGCACTGAGTTTAATTTTACTTACTATTTTTAAAATACATATTTCAGTATGTGTTTATGTATGTATTTATATGTGTGTATAAAGTGTGATTTTTCTGAAATAATTCTTTGAAAAACACTTATACTAAGTGGCCGTGCTGGGGTATTTAAGAAGCTGTGTTATGATAAGAGTTCCATAGCAATATATTTCAGCCTGGAGAGGAGAAGGCTCTGGGGAGACCTTATAGCAGCCTTTCATTACCTAAAAGGGGCCTACAGGAGAGGGGGGGAGGGACTCTTTATCAGGGAGTGTAGTGATAGGATGAGGGGTAATGGTTTTAAACTGAAAGAGGGGAAATTTAGATTAGATATTAGGAAGAAATTCTTCACTATGAGGGTGGTGAGGCACTGGCACAGGTTGCCCAGGAAAGTTGTCGATGCCCCGTCTCTGGAAGTGTTCAAGACCAGGTTGGATGGGGCTTTGAGCAACCTGGTCTACTGGGAGGTGTCCCCCGCCCAGGGCAGGGGGGTTGGAACTGGATGATCTTTAAGGTCCCTTCCAACCCAAACCATTCTATGATTCTATATTGCCAGTATTGTTTAAATCAATCACACATCTGTATTTTCTCCTGTGTTTTTAAATGATCTTAAGATGCCTTTTTTTAAAGACTTGGAAAAGGATTGGCCTGTATGCAGTATGTTAGTTTATGGGCTTCAGGCTTTTGACAGTTTGCTTTTGATATGTGAACTCTGAAACTGACGCATGTCTGATGTACACCAGAGGGCAGGATTGTGTAAAAAATCTATATATAAAGCTTCTGGAACCCGTAGCATTGATTTAAAATGATAGTTTACATAACATCAGCCTTTGAATACGCTGCTGTATTCAAGACGTTTTTATAGCCTTTTTATTGGTTTTATACATAAAGCTTAGACTTCTGTGATGTTTTATAATGCTTTAATGCAGTGTTCCTTAAACAAGATGTGGTTATTGCAAGCAACCTTACAAAAATCTAAATGATTTAACAGCAGTTAATTTATACCTTCATTAATTTCTCCTCTTTAAAACTCTTAATTGCATAGGTAGAATTAGTGTGCTTGTAATGGCTAAAGAAAACCTCTTTTGAGGGGAGAAAAAAGGGGTGATATGGGGTGGTATTTTTGTTCAGATGGGGATGGAACAGAGTATTTTAGGTTAGTGTAGAGTCACTGGATACAGTCTTGGATCCAAGGGTTTCTTTCATCAGTTTCTAATTAGCAAGTAAATTGTATAATGGTGTGTTTATGCCTGTTCAGACCTATCTAAAAATGAGCATTACTACCTGGCCTCATCTGTTGCATACTGACCTTGTCACTTCCTTTTCTACCACTCTTTACAGTTCCATCACCAGGACAGCTTCAACACAGAGTTCACAGTGTGGGACAATTTCCAGTGTCTGCCAGACAGCCTCTCAAAGCTACTGCCTACGTAAGCCCGACCGTACAAGGTGGTGGTAGTAGTAGTAGCAGCAGCAGCAGCAGCAGTATTCCGGTGTCCAACAATTCCCAGTTTTATTCTAACACTGGGATCCCAATGCCAAACAAGACTGCCAGTCAAGGGATTGTAGGGCGCAGTGCTCTTCCAAGACCGTCGCTGGCCATCAATGGGAGCGGCATACCCAGAAGTAAAATCGCACAGCCAGTTCGAAGGTAAGAGTTAAACAGGCCTCCTTCCCTATGCAGATGGCTTTGGGTTAGATTGTGAGTTTGTCCTTGTTTTTTTTTCTCCTGAACATGAAGTTGGGCTATAAAACAGAAGAATTTCTAGCTCCCACTGTTGAATCACTGAATGGGTAAAGATTTATTTCCAGAAACAGTGATGGACAATGCCTGCTGGTAGTTCCTAGTGAACTGGGATAATTGATAGATTGTAATCACATATAAATAAGAATAGATTGCCGCCCACCAATAAGAAATCAAAACAAATGGAAACCTCCTATCATTAACATATGTGGCTTGCGTTCTTCCAGACTTGTGTCAGCTGCTATTCCAATGTCACAGGGTGAGCAAATCTTGGAGTACTCAAATAGAAAGAGCTGCATCCCTGTTGTTGTAAATGTCAGTAGACTGTAAAAATGCAACTTGTGACATTATGGCATTGTGAGGAAGGAAATGTCCTGGATATTTCTGCTGGTTGAACCAGCATCTTTTAAATTCCACCTGGGAGACAATAAGCAAGCAGGGAATCCTGGAGTATCACATACTTGCAATGAGCTATACTAAGCAAATGCATTTTTGCATTTTTCCAAGAGAATTTCATCTCCACATGATTTTTTATTTTTTTAGGGCAAGCAATAAAATAAGCTTGAGGAAGGAGACTGTGTTTTAATCACGTTATCACAGCTGGGAGTTAAACTCTTAGCTGTATGTTCTGTGATTAATAGGTGATGAAGTTTCTCAAAGAGAAAATTCTATCAACTTGTGTCAGCTCTTCCAACTATTTCTTCCTATTGCATGCATCCCTCCTCTTGTGAGGGCCCGCTGTGTGACCACCTGCTTTTCTGTTGGATGGACTGTTTAGCTCTCACCGTTTTTATGCTTTTCACTAGATACTGGCTAAATCCAGAATAAGTTCAATTGCTCACATTCTCTTTGGTTGAGTTACTCAGGGATTACACCAACGTGACTGACAACAGATTTTGACCGACTGTGGTGAAACTTTGATAAAGATCCGTCAGGTTTCTTCTTTGATGAAGACTGTACCGTGAGATTTCTATTACAGCCTCCTTTGCTCTCTGCTGGAACTCTCGCTGTTAGAGTTCTTTATAGTAGAGGGGTTTCTTTCTTTTTTTCGTTTTCCTTTCCTCCACTTCATGTTCTTCTGCAGAGCTCTTAAATCTTTCATAGCAACATGTGAAAAAGAGACTTTCTGGGCCATGAAGACCAGTCCCTTGCTATTTTGTAATTTTTCGTACGATACACAATACTAAAGAAAAACAAAATTAAGAGGTTTCAGTGGAAGGGTGAGACACTGTACTCTCAACACTGTTTTTATTAGAAGCTGATTCAAATCAGTAACAAAGCTATTTATAGTCCAGAAAGTCTGGGCTCCTGTTGTCTTACCTTCAGATGTACCTTAGCAGCGTCATATGTTGCTACAGAGCCAGACCAATGATCCTTGAAGATGGAGAGTCTTTGCAGTGTGGGAATGACAAGCTTATAGGACTCTAAAAGCACAGACAGAATAGAGCTCAGCCTACAGTTCTTTAAGATCCTTGTTTCATTTTATGTGGAAAGTAAGGGCAGTTTCAGTTCACATAGAATTTTCTTTGAAAGAATTCATCCATCAGAGGCAGACTTTCTCACAATTGATTTTTGTCACTGTGGTCATTTCTAAGGGATGGGATTTCTCATTACCAGTTTAGGAGTCTAGCTTCTTTCAGTCTACTGAAAATTAAACGGTGTTTTTAGTCATGAATTGATTAAAAGTACAACAGGTCTTTTGTTTTTTAAATAAATCATATGTTCAGAGAGAAGTACACACTCAGAGCAAAGCTATGTCTTCATACCTATGGCCAGACTGTTAGGTAGCTAAGTTATTGGCGTTTTAGATACTTAAAATACACCGTTAGACACTTTGTTTAGGGTCTGCATCAGGAAATGTCAATATTTACTGCACAGGATCAAATACAGGATGAGGAAGTACTTTTGATAATTTGTAAAATAAAATTATAATAGCCAAGATAACCGTTTTGGCTAAATATTATCTGCTTTTCTCCTTGCCATTAGAGATTCATGGATCCAAAAGCAGTGTAAAGAAATTTTAACAGTATAGTGCATCTCTAATTAGCCTTACAAACGAGCACTGGGTTTTTTTGTTCCTGTTGAATGGATCCACACAACCCCCAACCCTTTCCAACTCCACGCTCCAGGCTTCTTGCAGACCTGCCTTCTCACCTCCCATCCGCTATCTGCCGGTCCTCCACTTTCTATCGTTACCCGGGATCACAATGTGAGGGGCAGCAGGGGCAGCTTCCCATAGAGCAAGGTGAGCCGGGAGCTGAGTGGGACAGCCAGGCTGCCCCACAGCACCCAACCAAGAGCAGCACTGGTGGTGACCAGGGTTAGCTAACAGGCCCCATCTCCAGAGAAGTCCACAATGACGAGGCAGGTCCCAGCTAAAGTCAGGAAGTCAATCAGTGGGTCAGGGTCTGGATCATAGCAGGTACCACTGGGAAGGTAAGCACAGCTCCGGAGTCACGGTGAAAGGGTTGCTTGTTCCTGCTGCCTCGCGCTGGAGCAAGTCACTGAGATCCAGCTAATGATGGGACAGTAGAAAGGGACTACAGACCCTCCAAAACTATCTCAGACCACATGGCATCATACTGACAGCTTATGCTTGTTTGAAACTGTTTTCAGCACTGATGTGTTTTCCCGTTCACTGCCCTGAGTTAGAGAGTCAGCTCTGGACACATGTCAGTATTCTTACAGTTATTTTCAGCTTAGTTAATAATTCTTTACCTTTGCCCTCCCCATTTTTTCTTGGAGGTTGTTAAACATACTTTCCTCTTTCTCCATCTGGAAAAAAAGAAATTAAAAAAGCAGTTGCAGAAAACATCAGAGGCAGGTTGTGTTTTATGACTCAAGTAACTGGATTTATATCCAAGATAAGTGATCCTGCAACAAAGTGGAGCTGCACAAAAGCAGCTTGGCTGAACCTAAGTTTAACCAGCTTTTTTTACTTAAGTGCAAAATTTTTGCCACTAAACAAAGGAATTGTAGCATAGAGGCGAGAAGCTGCTCTGGTGACTGCTTTTGACTTACGGACTCTCCCTTCCGTACAACATACCTCTGCCTTTTCTCAGCCAAGGGCATTTGGAAGGGAGAGGAGGCATCAGTAACTCACAGAAAAAGCAGAGAAATGCGAGAACAAGGCTTGAGACCTGGCTTTTTAAGAAACAGTTTCACAGAATTTAGGCACTATTTTCAGCAAATTTTGGTCTAACTAAAATATGGTTGTGGCAAATTAGAGATAGCCTTCCTCATCCCCACTGAGTTGGTGATCAGACGTCAAGTCAGATGGTTGGTTTTCCTTTTTGTGCTCTCATTTGAAACAGTGACCTCAGTAGTACCTGGAAGGTTTGGAAGATGGTCAAGGTGAGGCACTAGAACAGGTTGCCCAGAGAAGTTGTGGACGCCCCATCCCTGGAAGTGTTCAAGGCCAGGTTGGATGGGGCTTTGAGCAGCCTGGTCTAGTGGGAGGTGTCCCTGCCCATGGCCGGGGGCTTGCAACTAGATGATCTTTAGGGTCCTTTGCAATGCAAACCATTCTATGATTCTATGGTCAACAAGCATTTTATAGTAAGTCCTCATTCATTAGTGAGAGACATAGCCCAGGTGTGAGAGTGAGGGCCTGGAGGACGACAAGTTCCCTGCAGGAGTGGTGATGCTGGGACTGGTGGCTCTGTGACTTTGGCTGTGGGATGGAAACACATCGTCATGTGTCTCGATAAGAGGGTCTGGAGCAGAATTTGGTAGAATTCTTAACGGATAAGATGCCAAAATTTTTTATTGTTAGTGCATAGCATTTTTATAAAGTGCTGGTTTTTTGATGGGCGTGCTGAGCACAACAGCTTTTTGGAGAATATTTCCCATTAGATCTCAGCTGTCCATCCATATTGGAATATGTCCGTAGTGACAAAAATAGGTTTTTATTGCCTTTAGCCTTCAAGAACAAGACCTTCCCATTTAGAGGGGTCGCATGCATCATAAGAATTATTTACCAAATTCCTTTTTGCCAATCTTTTATCCTGTTAAGACCAGTAACCATAATGGGATCTCACTGAAAGTGGCCTTAATTTCACCTTAGATGTTTACATTTGCATTAGCATGAAGTCAAAAATATACCGGAGTAATGCCTCCAAAGCCAGTGTTGGTGCAGAAGTAAATGATATATGTTACCTTGATCTTTCACATGAAATATGACTTCCTTTGTGGTTTTTTGTCATTCGTTTCATACAGTTTTCTTCAGCCTCCAAAGCCACTTTCATCACTCAGCACAATGAGGGATGGGAACTGGAGAGACGGTTGCTATTGATGAAGGATGCCCATCAACAGTGGAAAACAAATAATGTGGATTTCATTACCCAGCTGGCTGGGTAGCAATGATTTGGGAAAGAAGGGTCATACAGTATTATTTCCCCCAGGATTTTGCTATGTAACCATCCATAACGCAATGTCATTTTTAAAAAATGAACATCTTCTCAAATACTAAATATTGCACTTAATCAGTTACCTGAAGCTGCGTTGTTATCAGCCTAACAATGGCAGTGTTGGCATTTGGAACTGAAGAAAGTATTATATATGTGCAAAGTACCAGAGAATTTCCTTGGAAAGGACTAGGAGATAATGCTTTCTGAGCAGTTTTGCCGTACTGAAATTCGAAGATAATTTATTCAGTGTAAAGGCATCATGCGTTTTATTTTGAATTTGGGGGGACTTACATATGTGCTTGAATTCTTTTCTAGTGTTTCCAGTACATTTTATTTTGTATACTTAAGTTCATTTAAACTTGCCTGAACCTTGAACAACAGAGAGATAATTTAACTTTTCTGTGCCATAAATAATATTTTTGGGGCAATGTACTTTTTTAGCGCTAGGAACATATCTTACAAAATCGTACCATTGGCAATACAAAGCAGTATATTTATGTTGCAGAAGCACAAAAAAAAAAAAAAAGTAGCATTCACTGGAAATTGCCATCCAGCTGGGTCAGCATGGTTTTGTTGGTCTTTCACCGTTTGTTCGATTGTTAATTTATTGTCATAGTGTTTTGTATTTAAAATGGCAGCATAAGTCACATTGCACTTACAAAGATACAGTGATCTCTAAAACGACAGTTGGTTTTCGGTACTTTATTACAAAGAATAAAAATGTAATGTTTTATTAACAATTGCTTATGGAAAATGAGGTTTTAATGTGAATAAATCTTTTTGATAGATCTTTTACAAAATCCAATTGCACTAATCAATGCTTTCTTATAATGGCATATGACTTAATATTTGATTACAACTGTGTATACTGCTGTTTTGGAATGTTTCAGAAATAAAGAATCTATTTCAGCAATAATGCTGTTCTTGAGTGTGCAGTGTAAACATTGTGAGAATTTAGCATCTACTTAGCTCCTGAAGTTTTATTACTTAGCATTTATAAAGATTGTGCTGGATTTTTGCAAATGGTAACTAAGTTCATCTGAAAATTTCTAAATATTTTTTAAATTGTTATGAAGCCATAGCATGCATAGAAGACAAATATGTATTAACTTCAGATCAATCTTACGATGATCTTAGGAATTTTTTTCAATTTAGTGTGCAGATTCTGCAAGTGCAAATGTGACTTGCAGTGGGAAACACAGATTGTGTCTTTCACCATACCTCTGAATTTGCTCGAGGACCTGCTTTTTTTAAAAGGGCAAGCTAAAATAAAAAACAAAAGAGGAGCATTTAGTGGCGAGTAAAACCTACATTACACCCAGAAGTGATTGTATAGTAGTGCAGTAGTATCTCTGCATAGCTTAATGTTTAACAGAGATAAACCATTCATTTTTCACACTTCAGTTCTTTTAATCCGGTTAAAATCCCATTTTTTTTTCTGAAAAAAGCAGAACTGTTGAAGAGGGTATCAAGAAGTACTCCGACAAGGAAATTGCCTCTGCATGGGTAAGTACTTAAGTAGGACTGTGCCAAACTCATCTTGTTCATAAGAAGCTTTAATTGGAAGAAGTTACTGCTGGTTAAAGCAATTAGTTATTTCTGGAGAATCTCTGTTGTCTTGAACAGTTTATCTCGCTTAGAGACTGACTCGGGGGGGGGGGGGGGACGGGACGTGCAGAGCCAGCTCTGGGGGTGCTTTGCTATTTGTCTGTGACAAGGAGGGCTGCAGAACCTCCCAAATTAAGAAGCTCTCTTGGTTTCTGGGGCTAGGGAGCCCACGCGATCTTTTTCGTAGAAGATGGCTGGAGACCAGTGGCGATGATTAGCTTCTGCTCATTGCTGCTCCTACCAGTCCTGGCCTGAGCTGTCTCTTCACTCTGTTCCCCAGTGCCGGGATTTTATCCCTCTTCCTCCGCTGTTTAGGACATCATTGCCCCACATTACTGTGAATTTTTGAAATAGGAAGCAACTTGGCGGTAATACCGAATTGTACACTGGAGGGCAGTATATACTTTGAAAATGTTTTCTTTTTAGCAGCTAAAGCTTTTTCTATTTCCCAGGCTCTTGGTTTGAATCCGGCGCGTATGTTGCTTCCCAGGGTTGTTTATGTACGATGGCAACATGTTAGAGGAAGGTGCCCAGCTGTTTTGTGACTTGCATTTTTAAATTTCACGCTACGCAATGTGTCGTGAACTGGAGATATAATGAACTTTTTGAGAAGATGTGGTGGTTTTTCCCTTTTTAATTGTCCTGTTCCCTTGCTATATGTTCTTTCATTGTGTCGGGAATTGGTAACCTTATAGCTTTGCTGGTTTAAGTGGTTTTTGTCAAGTATCTATCTGTCACATCGGATGCCATCAAACTTCAGGAGAAAACCCAAGGTGTGAGCAGCTTGATCTCATTTCTACACTCTGACAATCAAGATAATCACTTGTTTCAGCCACGTCACTGAAGTACCGCTGCTGTTTGCCTGCAGGCGGGGGGAGCTGGCTGTCTCCCCTGGAATTAGGATCTGCGAACCAGATAGTACTGCACTGTGCCCAAAGTGTCGGATATTTCACCACAGCCTCACTGGGAGCAAAACATGGAACAAGCAACAGAAAACCACTTCTGTCACGCTTGGTTTTGTGTGAGGCAGAATCTCCTCCAGGGTGGTGTGAAACGGCAAGACCATGCAGTTATTTTTAAAATAAACAAAACCAAACTTATTTTTCACAACCAAAGTTTCATTTCTAAGAATAAGAGAGCATTTGAGGACTCTCTCTTTGACCCTTTTGGGTTCTTCTCTTTTGCTCCATGAATGCAAATTCCAGTCTTGTCTCCTTGTTGCTGAGTCCCAGAAATTACCTGCCTCCTTCTGTCCAACCTGTAGTCTTGGGCTCAGCTCTTGGCTTCAGGTGGGGAGACTCGGCCATCAGCTCACCTTTAGCTTTAATTTTTCCTTGGCCAATCTTCAGCATGTCAAATCTGTCCGAACTAAAATGATAAGACCATTTTCCTGTCCTCCTACTTCGACTGTGTCACTGCTTTGACCACTTTTTTGTACTCCTACTGATTTCCCCCTCCCTGCGGAAAACAGTTAAAAAGGCTTACAAGCTAGTGGTACTCTTTTACAAAGCCACGGATGCTATCCCATCCCGATACTAGTTTATTATTGGGTGTTGAAGTGGATTCCCCCGTCTAAATCCGTGATGCCAGCCTGCGTTACGCCTGTTGCAAGCAAAGCAGCTCCTAGCTCCCTTCCATGTTGTTCCCCACTGTGGGGGGAATCCCCCATAAACGTAAGGAACTCCCAATTTTATTCGCCTTCAAATTCATCCTTAAAGGGCTTTTCTTTAGTGCAGTGCCACTAAAAGCAGGACAACAGTTACACTGCCCGTGTTGCCTTACTGCTCTTGAACCCGTTAAAAGAATGTGGCCTCATCGCTTTTTCTTTCTTTGGTCTTTTTTTGCTATTCCTAAATTGCAAGTTGTTGGAGACATGGATATGGTCTCCCTTTGTCTTTGTATAGCGGGAAGCCTAGGATCCCAGGCGCAACATTACAATACAAATACTTAAAATTAGCATCTTCATATGGAAAACACTAAACATCCACTGTGAATGATGGGTAAGGCTTCATAATTAAAAAAGCACCGGTGAGTAACACTCTTAAAAAACAGATTTGTGGCGTTTAATCCTCAGGCATGATCTACCAGTTCAGAAATTCTGGATAATAGAATTATCCAGAATTCTGGATAATAGAAAAAAAGGAAATGACTAAGCCTGGATGACTTTCCCTGTCACCGTTGTGGTGAAAAGGGTATGTCCTGGCTGGTCTGTTTTAATTTTTCCCAGCAGGTCAGAGTCACATTTGCTCGTCTTCTCAGCCATCTTTTTCCTTTCATCTACTCTTCCAACTTTTGCTCTCCCCAGATTCCCATCTTTCTTGTGACCGCTGTCAGTTGGTTACGTGTGCTCTTGTGGCTGGTGTGTTTCCTGACCATCCACCTGCAGATCCCACCCAGCTCTTCTGCTGCTCACTCGGCAGCCCGGGGAACAGGTCCTTGGTGCATCTTGTGTCTGCTTCACTGGGACTTTCAACTCTTACCTGGCAAGGTAAGCGGTTATACTTCATCTGAATTAATGGCAGTGGAAGGGAAGTTCAAGGCGCGAAGAGATGCTAGTAGGTCTGAGAAGGTGGTAATTAATGCCAAGGTTGGTGATCCCTCAGCAGGGTCACGCCTCTACTCTCTGATCTGACCAGGCTGCTCATTACTTTCAAGTGCAATTCAAGGGGTTGGCTTTGACCTAAAGAGGCCCAAGAGATTATCTTTCTACATGTGCAGTGACAACGCTTTTTGCAAAGCATGTCATGGAAGGAAGGAAATGAGAGATTAGATAGGTTTGTTCTTGAAATCTCATTCCTCTTTCATTTAAGTCAAGCATTTAGGTTGCTTTGGCATTACAAATCCCTTGCCCATGAACAAACAAAAAAAGTAGATATCGAGAGTCCTTCGGTGCCTAAATACTGATTTTTGGCATAATCCTTATGACATGTGTGATTGCACTGCTGAAGGCTTAGTAATACAAAACAGTTCATGTAGCGGTGCAGCACTCATGGCGGTAGCATGTTTTAAGCATCCTGAGCCCATAAGGGGAAAGAGGAAGGTCAGAAATTTAGAAGTCTTGGTGTAAAACCTTTTGTAGCTGCCATTTTCTGAATTTTGAAATGTCATTATGATATATTTTTGCAGATCCCAGCACTTCTTGATCGTGAGTAGCTCCTGTGGCTCCCCAATCCATTTAAGTGCATGTGTAAATATGTACTAATTTCTTTGCATGTATTCCATGCTACGTGGGAGGTTTTAATAATCTGGGCATAGTAAGGGGCAGGACAGGGTGCTTTGAGCATAGCGTTGGCTGAAAACTGATGCATAGTTTCTGGGTCAGGTTTAACTCTTTGCTTTGCCATGGAAAGTCTCTTGAACCATTCACGCAGAGGCACGTGCTTGTGGCCATCTCATCTTGCTCTGTGAGCATTATAGTGCCTAATTTTGCCTTTTTGAGTGTTACCGTGACTTTAGCAGCTTTTATTCCGCCTTAAAAGAAGCTGGGCTAATGCAGTGATGTTTATTACTACAAATAGATGTGGTAGCTGAGAAGATAATTTAATCTTTTTCGGGGGATTTATAGGTACAGTGACAAAGAACATACCTAGATCTGGAGAGGTGAATGGTACATTCTTACTTTATTTTTTTAAAGACATGCTAAATGCATTTCTTAATTTGTGCATTACCTTGGCAGAGTATGAAATGATAGCAGGCATAGATACATACATATAAAAGCAACTGGTAGTCTTGTCTTCCACTGGTTCATGTGAAAAATGGATAAATGTATAGAATGGGGTCTCTGAGCATGTTAAGAAGTTTGGACATGAACGGTGGTTGAACTTCAAACATTTTGCAGAGAAGTGCTTTAACAGTTAATCTCTTCTATAGACAATCCACCTTGGCTTTATTTAGAGGTGGAGTGAAGCTTGGTATCTAACACAGTTGAAAGATGTGCACAATTCCCAGGTGAATCTATCAAAATTGTATGAAACTACAGATAGAGTGACAATAGGTAACATTCACAGGCCATAAAGTGACTCTTACTTGAAGAAAAATGTGACAAACACAGAAAATGAAGGCTACTCTGTCACTTCCATCACTCTCTCATTAGCTATTTGGTGATGCTCTTTTGAACTCAACCCTCTTAACATAGAGGGGTTGGACATGAGTTAGCCTGTGTCCAGTTCTGGGCTCCCTGGTTCAAGAAGGACAGGGAACTGCTGGAGAGGGTGCAGCAAAGGGCTACCAAGATGATGAGGGGACTCAAACACCTCTCTTATGAAGAAAGGCTGAGGGATTTGAGTCTCTTCAGTCTGGAAAAAAAGACAACTGAGGGGGGATCTCATCAACACTTACAAATACTTAAAGGGTGGGTGTCAGGAGGATGGGGCCAGGCTCTTTTCAGTGGTGCCCAGTGACAGGACAAGAGGTAATGGGCACAAACTTGAGCATAGGAAGTTCCACCTAAACATGGGGAGGAACTTCTTCCTTTGAGGGTGGCAGAGCACTGGAACAGGCTGCCCAGAGAGGTGGTGGAGTCTCCAACTCTGGAGACATTCAAAACCCGCCTAGACGCGTTCCTGTGCAACCTGCTCTAGGTGACCCTGCTGTGGCAGGGGGGTTGGACTAGATGATCTCCAGAGGTCCCTTCTAACCCCTACCATTCTGTGATTCTGTGACATCTGAAATTGATTGAGCCAAGTAAGTTGTTCTTGTGGTTGGGCAGAAAAACACCCTTGTGGCTCCTAGGCACAGGGTAGGTTTGGCTGTGCGGTGTGGAACTGCCGTGTGGATCCACGGCTCGGCAGCAGCCCCAGTGCTTCCCAGGAGAGCAGTGCCTGCTGCGCATGTGGTACCCAGATGCAGAGCCATCCCTGTCTGCTAGCCTCCGCAGAGGTACCAGAGAGCAGATGTTCCTTTGCTTGCTAAGGTGGAGTGCTTAAAAAGGGGCTAATTACTGGGGCAGAGTCCGACTAGACGATGATACTCAAACATGTTGGTTTTGTTCTGTGAGCGTAGCCAAAAGACAATGTTTTGCCTTTTCAGCCATGATCTTTCTGCTCTGTAGACCTCTTTCCCCATGCTTGTGCGTTTACTATTTTTCTATTGTGACTGTTTTTTGAGTTAAAAGAATGAAAACAATATTTCTTTTTTGTTAAATAATGAAAATAATATTCCTTCTTTGTTCCTGTTCCTTTGTTCGCTTACTCCTTGCCTCTGGGATTTCTGTTGTTCCCCTAGAAAAATTAAATATCATTCCTTTGTCCTTGTGGCCAGACCTATAGAAAGAATGAGCCTGCAGCCAAATTCCCAAACTGAGCTCTAGCAATCCAGCCAACCTTCATACTTTGCAGTCTGCACACAGATGTTACCGAATGAGGTAAATTATCTGTATCCAAGACTGAACTTTTCAATAGTAGAAGCAGCGGAAGACACAATGTGGATGTCAACTACCATACACCTAAACTGGACTATTTGGAAACCCTTTTTTTTTTTTCCCCAATAATAGAACATAGAAAAGATACCGGTATATTTCTATGACTTTGCTTTTCCACCCTTCCTACAGGATGTTATAATAGCTTCATTTTTTTATATCCTTGTTAAGTGCTTTTTACTCTCTGATTATGAATTTCACTGAGCCAATAAAAATGTGTTGAATTCATTTTTAGCAAAATGTTTAGTGACTACTAACATCTTGAGGATGTCAGTTTCTAAAACTGAGGTATTCCAATGCCAGCATCAGGGTATAATCCGTTTTCTTTACATAACGTTGCTAATATCCCATTCAGTTCCTTTAACATATAAATAGTTGAAGTAAAAGTTCAACAACTCGAAAGAAAAATCCATTTAGAAAAAGTGGGGTTTTTTTAAGCCAAAGAAAATCATAAAAATGTGTTTTGATTTAATCTGTGTTTTTCTAGGCAGTCACTGCACTGAATTATGCAACTCTGATTTTGTATATATATACAACAGGAAGGATTTTTCTATAGGATTTTTCCATATTCCTTCTCTCTGTAGAGAGAAGGGAAAAAGCATCAGACAAAATGGTGTTGCTGTATTGCTGGCTCGCTATTCACTGGATCAGAATTCACATTAAATAACGTACTTCTGCCTCCAAAAAACGAACACTTTTAGCACCTGATCCTTTCAATCGATGTCAAGGGGCACTGATGTTGTAGGATGGGCCCCCTCCCGCTTAATTTACAGATTAGATTACGTGGGTTGAGTACAGATGGGCTCAACTCCTTTTTGGCATGCTCTCATCTGGGGGATGTAAGTGAAGTCTGATCCAGAAGCCATGCCAAGTGTTAGCGGAGCTCATCTTGCTTCTCAAGGTATCTTATTACTTTGGCTACAGCCTCGTGCAGATGGAGATCTGCCGTCGGGTGGAAGGAGATCGTGCATCTGCCTTACCTACTTCAGTACTATCGGCCGGGTAGCTGATAGCTGGTAACGAATCGGTGGCTTTGTTATCCGGCCCTAGAGTTTGTAAGCGAACTACTGAGCGGTGCTCTTTGATGAAGAGCCAAATGGAATTATGCACACTCTCACGATCTGGGCATGTTTTCCTGAAGCGTTGAGTACTTGCAGCTCCCGTTGCGTCCAGCTCAAATGGTGCGACTTTTAGCGCCTCTAAAATGAGACACTGGGCAAATTTTATCTTCCTAATACTCTCTTACTAAAGTCCCATTTAAGCTGGTGTTTCGTTACGGTATTTTCACAGGGCAATATCTTAAGGTCTGTGTCAGAAAGCAGCTTATACAGTGGCGTGGAGTGAAAATGGCTTGGAATAAAATTCACTGTCTGGACATGGATATTCTCTGTTTTTGTGGAATTCCAAACTCAGTGCACAGAACGTTCTGTTAAAAGTAACGTTTTAGATTGTTTTGCATTGTGGATGATACGTTTTCCAAAGGAAACAGGAAGAAAAGTGCTATTTATTTGACAAGCTATTCCAGACAATCGGAATGATAGTTTTCCCTGGCACCCAATTGCTTTATAAAGAATTGAGTGTAAATGCCAATGTTCATTACAGATACCTGAGACTTTTTAAAAGTCCCGGTTAACTATATAATGCAGGACAGCAAAAGCTACATCCCAAGGGGCATTTAAGTAGTAAAGGACTCCGTCATGGTAAGCCTTAGCAGAATTCCCAAGAAACAGGCTTACCGCCTCCATATAGAGACTAAACCAACAGTTTGCTTGAGAAATTCATGTCTTGCTTCAAAATATAAATCACAGGTGCTTGTCGGGCTTACATAAGCACAAGCATACTTCCAAGAAAGAAACGGAGACGTGGAAATCTTTGGAGCGTTTCAGCAGTGTTTCAGAACATAAGCCGCTGAAAAGAGCTTTGTTTCCTTCTGCATCATTTTGTAGCCTCACTCGATATCCTGTCTACTTTATATCCTCACTGTGAACAATATATGATAAGATGAAAGGCAGTTTACATAAAAGCAGGCCATCTCCTTGAAGAGAACTTATAAAGTACATCTCCTGTATATTCCTTTAATCCTTTGTGAAGCAGTAAACTGTAGTTTTGCCCTCCGTCATGAAACTTTTCCTTAGTTCCACAGAGCAGATAAGTTTGTCGGGAAATAGTTTGGTTTTGGTTTTTTGCCCCTTTCCTCTGAGAGAAAAAAAGATAACACGAAAAACTGTTTCATGGCCCGTGTTAGCCCGCTGACAAAAATCGCAGAGCAGTGAAAATGAACGCAATTTCTAAAAACCTCCGTACCGCCAGAAAAGGTGTGGGCTGGAAGAAAGTTGGATTTCATGCAATAAAACCCAAAAGCCTTGTCCGAAGCAGCTGGCAGTCAGCGTGAAGGCATTGCCTGAGCTCTGTTGGGGCACCTTGTCGTATAAACGAAGCACTTCCAGCAGCAAGAGAACTACAGAGAACCGATCCTGAGACAGGAGCAAATAGTCAGGACAGTAAACTAGAAATCAGAAAACCTGGGCTGTCTTCCCCAAACACTTTCTGATCATTTTTATGTTCTTTCCTAATCAAGACTCTGCTTAAACAGTCCTTGCTTTAACGAATTTATCATATACTCATAGACCCTGGCATAACACAGTTATTGTTTAGGTTTTACGGGAACTACAGTGAAGCAAATAGTAATTTCTGATGTTATTGAACACAGGTAACTATTAGCAATGAATAAAAGCAGTGGAATAATAAAACTTTCTAATTCAAATTTCAAGACAAGTTCCCTTACAGATATATGTTATAGAGATGGGATTATTCTGTGTTGTCAACGCACTTCGCTAATGAGCAAAAGCTCTGTAGCAAGTTTAGGTATCCATAAGGAAATAACTATGGGCAGCTTGTCAACTTTTGTTCTTTATTCTGTTGGTTGATGAAGGTTTCACATCTTCACGTCATGGACCTAAACCGGACAAGCACAAGTGGAAGGAAAGGGGAGAAAGAGAATCATAAATACCGCTAATTGGTGGGAACAGTACTTGTTTGAAGACAAGGAGGCTTCCGTAGCACGGTCACGTGCACCAACGATCTGTGTTTTCCTCACTATCTTCAAATCCCAGCACAAGAGTGTTTAAAACAACCCCTCTGTTTGTTCTCTCCCCTTTCCAGGCCCTTTATGTTTTTAAGTTGTTGGGTTAAATGCATGTTTCTGAGAAGAAATGGCTTTTCAGTGTCTGTAGCAACTTTGTAGCTGCCAAAGTAGTTTTCTACAGGGAGAAAAGTCCAAGTTTTCCTCATCACTATTCCCTGAACAGTGAGAACCAGTATGGATGGGGCAGGAACTGGATATTTTTTTACCTCACAAGCCATATTTTGGGTTGGCTTAGCTTTTTCATTTTGTTATTTTTAAAATCTGATAGAAAAGCGACAACTGTGAGCCAGTTTATTGGCCCTGTGCTGTTTCCTTAAGCTGTAAATAGAGTGCTATCTTGAAAGATCTCCAGAGACTTTAAAAGCACTATAAATCCTTATCTCACAGATGCTGTTTCTTATCCCAAAGGACAACGGACTTTCCTGGGATGTTCCAGAGAGAAGATGATATAGGTATGACCAGAATTCAGGTAGCAGAAAAATTTTGCCTAAAATGAGGAACACGTAGTGTCCTTTAGTGTCATATGTGCCAGCTATTAATCCAAGATTGAGGGAAGGAGAAAGGATAGTAGAAAATGGAGAGAAATGTGGTTCATCAGTATTTATTATTATATTATGTTGTATTAAGATGATTCACAAGCGTAGTAGTGAGCCAGAGCATCGGGGCTAGGACACTGAATGTTGTGATGGTGTGTATTGGTTGTGCATGCACTTCCCTTTCCATCACAAACCAAACACTGGAGTATTTTTGCGTGTGGTCTTCCAATGACCCTAAACAAAATTTACTGTTCTGTTTTCTGCTGTTCGGTGCAGTGTTACTGCAGAATCGAGCCTGTTGTTCAGCTGCCGTGTACACGGCATTGGTAAGGAGGTAAAACTGGATCAAATCAAGAAGAAGTCCCTGCCTTTACGAGTTTAAGAGTCTGAAAAGCGAGGAAAAAAACAACATAATACTAAACGAAACAAACCGTGTGTACTTTTATAGAGTAGTTCAGATAAGTTTTAGATTGTATGTACTTGAGAGGGAAATGTCTCTGGCAACTTTCTTTGGCGCCCTCCCTTTTTGGATTTACCACAGAAGCTGGTTCTTGAAGTATTAGTTCTGAGAACAAGGACTGTGAGAGACAGTGACAACATGACTGTGGTCATCCCAGAGCTGGTGTTGACCCCTTAAAAGGGAAAGAAAAAGCAAGAGCGATAGCATCTATGATGACTTGAAAAGCAGAAAAGGAAAGGAATACGGTGCTGTTATTTGATGTTTTAAAATCTTGTGACGTGCTTTTTTTTCCTAGCGTATGAGCTTCTGTCCTGCCTGGGCTCTTAACCACTTCTAAGCAGTTCCAACCAGGAAAGCTTCTGTTCTTCGTCTAAATTTGCGTGAGCAGAGACTGCATGAGCAGAGATTATTTCTAAGCCTGGCGAAAACCCATAAAAGAGAAATTCTCCATGAAGGAGTGTAGGGGCGGATCTGATTGTGGAGGTGGGTGCCTGCACAGTACGAAATGCGATGCCTACCTTTGACGTTCCTGTCTCCTTAGGAGGTAGTCCAAACTCCTGAGTAAACTATAGAAGCACCCTAATTGCTGAAGGAGAGAGAAACACCTCAGAGGAGTGTTCCCATTAGGGCTAGCTAATAAAAAATGCTAATTAAATCCTTCCCTTTTCTAGAGTGTAGGTGCTTGAATTAAGGCTGCAACAGGGATGACTCTACTCGCTTGGGTTTCACAACCACAAATCCTCTAATGAGGTTTGACGTCCACATATGTTCTTTGAAGCTATGTTTATGCTGCCAATCCCTGACCTCAAAGCCAAATGGCACAAACTGGCTCGTGGTTACGCGACTGAGGAGTAGCTCCCTCTGGAACAAAATTTATCCTGGAGAGAGTCACCTGAAGCAGTTCAAATGGGAGCCAAGGTGTGAATTAGCATTTAAATACCGTGGTTGACTTGCGGCATTGCTGCTTAACCTAAATTCCAGGCTCTCTTATTTAGCTGTAAGGATGTGCCTTGTAAGAACTGGGCAGGACTACCAGCCTTAAAAGAGAGTCTCCAGGATAGCAACTCTCTATATAGCTATCGATGGCTGTAATGCTTCCTGCAGAAGAGGTAGACCTGGTTTCTAGGATGTCACAGGTTGTGTCCCAAAGGAGCGCCCCTGCCATGAGGTTCCCTCAGCCTCACCTATTAAACCGGACAGAAGAGACCCAGAAGAAACTCCAGGCCAGAGAGAGAACGCAAGTTGCTGCATAGCTTTGAATCCTAGTGGTTAAGGGGAAGGAAACACTGCGTTGGTTTGGTTTTGTTTGCTTGTTTTTCTCCTGGGTCTGTTTCCGTGCTTCAGATTAAGCCATTCTTAAATACAAGAATTGCCGTGTATTTAAATGCCTACAGTCCCTTTTATTGGCTCTAATTCTAAAAAAAAATAAGCTCGGAGAAATCACCAAATATTCTACTGTAAAGCAGTCGTGAAAAATGTAGGTACAAAATGTGTACAAGATGTAGATGCAGGCTGTATATATTATCACAGAAAGGATCGTGTTCTGCAGGAGGATCTGAAAAGCATCTGTTGTAACAGCCTTTTTGATGGCTACTTTCCTAGAAGTGGCTGCAGCTGTTGGATGTACTCACCATGGTAAACCTTTATGCAGATGTTAGTAACCACCATCAGCAGACAGAACCTGTGGTTTCTGTCTGAGTTGGTTTGGTGGTTTTTTTTTTCTGGACATAGCTTACAAGAGTTGTAATTATTCTTTCAAAATGTGACCAGAAGAGGGAAGATCACGGAAGGGAAAATTGGCAGTCTTAAACCCTGATATTAATTGCCTCAGTGTTTTGTTGCTATGCTTAAAGCCATACGCCAAATGAACGTGTTCCTTTCTATTGCTCTGCAGATGAAAATTGGAATGTCATAGCCAAGGGCAAATACATTCATCCACAAATATTTTGCAAATACTTTCATGGAGTACTTCTTTAAAAAGGTTGTTCTCAGTTTTCAGAGGCTTTCAGTGTGCATTGGTTTTGAAGAATTTCCAGGAAAAAAAAAATGTCTGCAGTTTCTGTGTCCTCTAAGAAATCAGGGAGCATTTTACCACCTGAAATGATGCACAGTCACCTCTGGGTCCAAATAAGGCCTGATGTTACCGAGCTGTTGCTGATCACCGGTTTGCCGCCTAGCATGAACCCAATTCTCTTTTCTGAACGAAGCAATGTGTCAGCCGAAAATACCAGTTAATGTTTCAGCAGCCGAAAGAATAAGGGAACTGGAAAGGTTTTCCTTTTTTGATCTCCGTGGTTCTGACACCACCAGCAGCGGGTGCTGTTAGGACATCAGGAAACTCCGTTTCTGAAAAGCAGAAGTTTCACAAGTAGAAGGGCATGGAATGAATGTTGCAACTTAGAATGGCATGCTGTGCAATATCATTCCTCGGTTTCTAGGGAATTCCTATTAGAATTAAATGAATAGGAACTGTATCTACATTGCCCGCTGTTCTAGAGCCCCCGGTGTCTGGGGTATCTTTCATAACCAGCTCAGTCTCTTCCCTCCTGGGCAGGACTTCACATACCACACAAAATCACTGGAGTGACTATTACAGAAGTGGTTGTGGAAGAGCACCTCTGCCCTGTAGAGTCCTCCAGTTCAACTGATAGCACTCAATAAGTTCAAGCTTATTGAAAGCAGAAGTTCTGCTCTAGTTTTGCTCATTTGGCTTGGCTTGCTTTGCTTTGCTTTGCTTGTATGACTCCGCACTGATTAAAATCTTTCCTGTTTTCTGCAAGTTTACCCACTTACCTCACTGTTGACCTCTGTGTTTAGCTGAATCTCTGGGAAGTTGTCTAGTCATGATTTGAAGTGCTCAGGAGAGAGGAAGATATAAAAATTCTTCCCTGAGAAAGTTTTCTTTTGCTAATAGCCCTCCTCGCTGGTAAAAAATACATGCTTTGCTTCTCACTTCAGTGATGTAAAAGTCATTGACCATCATTTTGATCATTTAGGAAAAATAGTTCAGGGAGGTTTATATCCCATGTTAGTAATAAAGACAAGTTAATAAAAATCCACAGGCTTACCAAGAAAGGCAGGAGGCAAAAGTTTGGAAATTGGCTGTAAATGCCAGTCACTAGAAAGATGCAGAAAATGGGTGTCCAGCTCGATACATTTGACTGGACTTTCTCAGTGGCAAGAACTGGTAAACTGGGAGCATCGTGAGTTGCTCTGAGTTTGTCGTATGGCATGTCCTAGCATCATCGAACATTCTTTGCAGTATTAAACTTCCGCAGTTCAAACCATTTTCTCAGACACACGCAAACTAGATTTGCCAGTAACACGGGAAACTACCCTAAGGATATGTTTTTGAACATTTATTCAAGATGTATTTTGAATGCTGTTTCAGCTTTTGTTCTTAGATATTGGCAGAAGCATTATTGCTTTTGCTGCAGATGAGCAAGGCTCTTTAATTCCTCCAGATGCCAGGGAAATGAACACTGTGAAAATACAGTTGCAAAAATAGTTTAGAGAGCTCGTACTCTCTGAAATGAACATTGAACAGATATTGTTTCACCACACACAGGGGACGTGAAGTTCTGCTTTGAAGCCTCAGAAACAGCCCTACCTATCTGGCTCTTTTAATAATAACTGCGGTTGGAACCTGACTGAGAAGGCTCTTAAACGACACTGGTATCACATGAAAATAGGTGCCTAACATCAAGTACAATGTATATTTAATTGAGAAGCACTTAATTGCATTCTCTGGATGGGCTGTTCTGAATCTGGGCCAAACCGGAGGGCTCATGTGTTAATTTCCAGTTCTCAAATGTTTTAAAAATGCTGCTGCTTAAAAACTGAGGACCGTATCTTTTACTGCGATACATCCACTTAGTTCTGCAGACTTCAATGAAGCTGCGGTTCTGAGAATGAGAGATGTTCTGAGAATGTTCTGACACACATTCTGAGTGTCTCGGTAGTCCTAAAATAAAAATTCGTTTTCTAAGATGGAATTGGGACTCTGCATTAAGGTATCGTGTTTTCTATGTTTTTCCATCCCAGAGGCCCAAACACCCATGCTGTGAGAGAGCCCTGTCATGCTTTATTCGCAGTGATTAGTTAAGGTTTTTTAGCAGCCGTTCAAGGGAGAAGAGTGGCGGTTCTTGCCGTTTTATGAAAGAGGTGGGAGGTACGGATGGTAATGTCCAAGTCTCATGCATGTCTCATGACTTTCAGGCTTGTGCCAAACGCTCTGCCCTCTGGAAAAGCTGCATTCACATCAGAGGTCACCATCGAACAATCACACAGGGCCTACCTGTGAGCCCTTACGTAAATCAAAAACTCAATGCTCAAGAAATGTTGGTCTGCCTCTGGCCTCATGCGTGCTGTACTCGCGTTACGGCTTTTTCAGCTCTGAAAAATAATTGTGGAGCATTTTCCTAGCAGTCCCAAATTTCCTTTTCCAAATATCAGTTTGCTTAATGACACGCTGGCTTCATTTCAAGAGATGAAAATGAATTTTTGAGTGGGAGTGCTACAACAGTGTGTAACTTCGTTACCGTAATGGAGAAAGGATGCCACGGGCAGCTCCTGTGGCTTCTGTGTATGTGAATGCGCGTGGCCCTAAATCTTCATTCCTCTTGGTGGCACGATTGCAGAGTTATACAAGCTAGGTCCTCATCGTCACGCCAAGATGAGGAGGGCTGTAGCACCTCTGTGGTTTTTGTCTCACCCTAGCTCCTATTCGTGCAGTACGTGTTGCTGGTTACATGGTGGGGAAAATATGCATCGCTGTGCATGTACATCCCAGCACAGCTGGGTCTGGTTTGCTCCTGGTCGCTCTTACTGAACACATGAAAAAAAAGAACCCAAATGGGGACATTTGCACTGCTGCCTAAAGTGCTGTAGGATCTTCCCACTTCCCTGAAGGAAATAGAAATATATAAAAAGATAAATTCTAACCCCATTGTAAAACCCAGAACTGGCAACAAAACTTTTTTTTTTACTTGAATGCCAAAAGATTTGAACTTATCTTTTTATGCTATTGTGAGCTATAGAAACTAGCTTTCAAAATCATTATAGAAAATATAAAACACACAAAAAAAGATTTATATACTCCGAATGCATGCACAGATCACCTACAATCTTCTTGTTCATTTTATGGAACCTGTTTCTAAGAAAAAACTTTTGGACCAAAAGCAGATTATTGTTTTTTGAAAGAAAAAAAATAAATGTTATTGACATAAATTATTTCTTTTAAGTACCAGAACCGGGGTATTCAGTAAATCACCATCTCGGAGTTTAAGTGTATTGTGAAAGAAAGAGCAAGACTTTGCGAGTTATCTTTTCACAGCTCAAGGGGAAAGCTCCCTCCCTTCCTTTCACACCAGCTATTCTTGACTGCTAAATTGTCTTCCTGCTTCCTCCCTCTTAGATTTCATGTTTAAAGCTGCAGAAAGTTAAGATAAACAGGAGTTGTCACACTAACATATGACTCAATAATATTGCAAAGCTTTGTTAGTTTGGGGTGGGTTTTTTTTTTTTACTAGCACTAGGACTACTAGTTCTGCACAGGATAATTGTGGTTTGTTTTTTTTTAAAAAATAAGCATCTGTCTGTGGATGCTTTAATTAGAATTGATTTGCTCATAAAAGATCTTTATAGTCTTACTCTTTAAGTAGATAGCTATCATCATTTACAGTCAGACAAACTATACATTGCTGTCAAATTTCATTACCTTCCATATAACTTTGATTTTTGTGGTCTTTCAAATGATCCAAAAGCTGACCTATATCTATGTATGTATGCTACCACAGAAGAGTGAGCAGTTTGTTGTTGGCAAAGTATAAAAGAAAAAAAGGCCTAGTTTTATGATCCGTGTCCCAGGATCTCAAATATCCACTCAGAATAAACAGGAACTTTTTAAAGCTTTGTGCATGACACACATTCCCCAGAGCACTGGTAAACTGCACCGCATTTTGTTTGCCCAGAGGATGGGAGGGAGAGTAAACACTCACAAGTCTGAAAGTTTGGATTCTGAGATAATAGGGTACTTTACCACCTAACGCTTAAAATACGTATCTCCTTCCTCTTTGGATAAGTGAACTCCTAGTGTAAGGAAAATGAAAGCTATAGGGTTTGCAGGGTTGTGGTATTCCCCCAGCCTCGATGGTTCTGCAAATGGTGAACTTTGCCTCAATGTATGTCTGCAGATACTTCATGCTCAGTGAAATAAATCTCATTTCCTTTAGGACAGGGAGGAGCTTGTCAAACTACCGAGCAAAGTGAACTCTATTGTTCCCAAAGTAATATGTACCCAAATGGTACCAAATTGGCTATAATGAAGCACATTTAATCCTGAGCACTGATAGCCAAAGTACTCACATCTTTGAGTGCCCCTAACAAACGCTTCTCGGTACTGAATGCCACCAAGGGACACCCAAAAGCAGAAACACTACGGTGTGTGAGTCCTTGTTTCCAGTTTAAGGAGCACCGCTATCACAACTGCAGGAAAAGTGACTTGCTTTGTTTTATTATTTATTTTTTTAAATCTTTAATAAAACTTGTGTGCCCTCCTGTCCACTCATTGTTTTAGAGGGTGTTTTCTTTACTATGTTAAAGGGAACTCATTTTTTAATTCCAGCTGTACCTTTCCCATGTACTGGCTATCATAAATGATTGTTCAGTGTCTCAAGGGTTGTTTGGGTACAAGTTCTCTTGCATCCTTACATTTTTGCTTTACTGCAAAACCCTCCGCTAGTGCATTCAGTGCACTGCCTTCCCTTTCTTCGAGAAAGAGATTTACTTAGAAAATGCCTTATGCGTTCCTCTTTTCTTCTTAATCCCACTTTTCTTTCCTCTTGTCTTGTGCAGGTGACTTGGCTTTGGAGCACCTGAGCACCACCACAGGTCTCTAGCTCTTCCAAAGCTGGAGAGAAGTTGGAGCATGGTGCAGCGAGGAGTGCAAGTGCCTGTACCAAGTCTGTGCTCCTCTTTCCCAAACTCTGACTCCATTGCTACCCCATGGAGGGGGGCTGCTTCCACTGTCTGCCTTTCCACAGCCTCCTGCCTGAACATTAAAGAATTTAATGCAAAACCTGTTGCAAACTCTTCTAAAACTCATGTAACATTTCACGTCCTTGTGTTCTTGCTGCTTCTTGCTACCTCCCTTCCTGACAAGCATTTCTCTGTACTGACTACTGAATTTCAGGTTGAGGAAACCTATATTCAGGGGAAATCCTGAATTCAGGTATGGATGGGTGTGTTGCTTGTTGTTTGAGGAAGAAAACCCAGTCAGTCGGAAAAGGTTCTTTAAATTAAATGGTCATTTATTATTCACATTGGCTTACTAAGGGTTTTATTTGGTCTCATTTGCCCTTGAAAGACTGTAAAACAATGGTAAGTTGTTGTGGAAATGTTTTTGACTTTTGTGTCTCAGGTCTGATCTGACCCCCACGAAATCAAAGGAGATAATCCGTTTTCAAAGGGATTGACAGTTTGTTTAATTTTGGAGCAAAGATCTAGCCACAGCAATGCCCTTTTTTGTTCTGTCTGGCTGTGGCACTGGAAAGCTCTCTCAGTGGGGATGCGCTTAAAGGACCACCTGGGAAATTCAGCCACTTGGTTTGCTGAATAGGGATCCTGTAAGGGAGGACCTCACACTTGGCACAGCACTTACAGCTCTGTTTAGCTCAATTCTTTCAGGTTTCATTGCCGGTGAAGAAGAAAATGGTTTTACAAGAGTGTCCTTGGGAATCTGGGGTGTCTTTTGGATCGTCTATTGCCTGCTCTCGGTGGGCACTGTTCAAAACGCTTGAAATGCCATGCCTGTTCTGGGCACAGGATTTGGGCTAGGGGAACTCACTGGTGGATCTGGGTCCTGTGCTTGTGATACAAAGAATCAGAGGACCTACAGGTCTGCAGTACAAACTACTTTTTGGTTTAACACAAGCAACGTGTTCTGCATTTGCAATGTCTTTTATATACATTGCAAAGCACTATTGGATGCAAGTAGCCTAGAGTTTACGAGACAGACACAGGAAGATAGGAAATTCATTGGTGGAGATAACTTAGTGCTTATTGTCATTGCCTCCATGTCTTCTAAGGTTTCTTGAGTAATATTTGGTTTTATATATAAGTATTTTATATATAAGTATTTTATATGAAACAGCGGCTAAATTATACAAAGCAAACTCAAAAGCCGACAAAGGCAGTCGGCCAGATTTAGATTTAGAACACTAAAGGTAGAAAGGGAAACCCTTCCAGCTTTGAGAAGGTAGCTTTTTTGTGCATGGCTGCTGATACAGTGAGCAAACCACAACAGCACTGAGAAAAACTAGACCCTTAGTTTAAAGACAGTGCAGGTTTTCATCTGTAGTTTCTTAGCCCTTTCGGTTCTCCGGACCAGGTGTGAATCTCTGCTTCAATGGCTTGACCTAAATCCGTCAAGACGATCAGCTTGCTGGTGGGAAGGCAAACTAGTTTTAGCAGTCGCCAGCAGTAACGTCTGGACTGCACTAGGGCTTAACCTGTCTAGTCGATATGAGAAGGTGTTTCCAGCAGCATATCTCTATTAAAATGAAACTTGCTTGTGGGGTATTGTTCAAGTACAAAAGGGGCCTTTCTCTTTTCTTTGATTTGTAATGGTTGGCTATTCTATATGTCTGTTCTTACATCACTTTCACGTATTCACAGTTCAGCCCCAGTAAAAGCCTAAAACGTGACAAACAAGTAATAAGACAAGAAAGGTGGTTTGGGTATTTGATTTATTAATCTAAGGGCAGAGAAAAACTGGCAGGTGGAGACACTGCTAGGGAACAACCATGTCATACATGTTGCTTGCTCCTGCTAGACCCATTGCCTTCCCCACTCCTTCTGTGTCATTACCGGTGTGTCGATGTTTCTCTGCCATCCGTTCTTCACTGTTTCTCAGATATGAAAAAGTATTTCTTCCCAAAACATAATTCCTAAAGGTATGATTTATTTAAGCTAACTTCAGCCATCCAAAAGTTAGGTATCTCCTCCAAGCTAGTCATACGGGAGTTCCCTATATTCGATGAAGAATGGTAAGTTTCTCTTTGGAGGAATTCTTCTCTTTTACTAAGACCTTTATTCAGATCAGCTTCCCTGCGGAGGTGTCAGCATCTCTCTCCCTCCATTAAAGCAGAGAAGACCCAGGCAACTAGATCAGGCTTTGCAGAGAGAGGAATCCTGCCCCCAGTCTGACAACACATACCTGTTGTTTCCTCGGGCCTCTGGGATGGTCGCAAAGGCTGTTACCCATGCTTTCAAGATTCCTGCCAGTGAAACATTAGCTTTTATATTAAGTGAATTAAAGGACTCCTTTGTTGTCAAAATTCAGGTACATTTCATCCAAATGCTGCTTGTGTTCCCGGGGACAACTATGGAAGGTGGTTTTATACATTTGAAATAAGTGATTCGATGTCACTTGATATGTGCCCATGGGTGACTTCCGAAACACTTAAATGGCACTGGAAGATAAACTTTCTCTGCCTTCTTTGTACACATACTTACATATCATATTTATACTGCTTGTATAGTAAACTTTTTATGTCTGAAGCACCACAATTGCTAAGTTACTCTTGACAGATTAAAGCAAATGTGATGGACTGTAGCTAATCAAGTAACCACTGGAATTTGTGCACAAAGAAGGTGCTGATAGGCAACAAGGGAGGCATCCATCATACTAATTAAGTAGCAGTAAGGCTTTTGTCCTCAGTTTTTTATTTTCGTCATGTTCTTGGTTTAAATGCTCTGCCAAATTATGACTCTTATCCTTAAATGTCGATTTGTCATCACTTACTGCTGTTCCTCTCCACTACACTGTGCTCCTTCATGGTTTCTGCTCATGAATTGTTTACTTCTGACTCCTGGAGTTATATGAACCACTTGTTTCCACAGTAGTTAAAGTCACTCACACTTTGTGCATTCCTGAACAGATATAAATGGGACACGTGTTGATGTGTAGTGGCTTTACAAACAAGAAGCAGGACTCTTAACAGATAACAGAGAAGAAAATCAGGTTGTCTGTCTTTTGTCCTTATTACAAAAAAAAGTTTTCTGGGAATTGAGTTTTCATTTTTACCAGAATTCAGCACACAAAAAATATAAATTATCTATTTCAGAATTTTGTAAGAGGGGGAGACAGACAATAGAGAGGTCTAAATTTTGTGTTGAAGTTAGTAATGCTCCTAGGAAATTATGCAAGATTTAATCGTCTGGGTTTTATGTAGAGAGTTTTTAAAAAGATTTTAAGATCTTACCTTGAAATTCAAGTCTTGACATTAATCACACCAACTACCCAGGCCTGACAGCAGTAGAGTCGCTTTGCTTTTACTATAATATGTGCAAAATAAATAGAGGTACATCCACAAGAGTTTCCTGGCTTTAACTTGACCATTTTACTTGATGTTAAAAGTATAATTTTTTTTTTCTTGTATTTATGTGTTCCCATGAAAGCCAGGCATCTAACTACAGTATCTAAAATCTGGATGTTGTCTCTTTATGTAGTCAACAGAGGGAAGTATGTTTCAGGAAGGTGATTCAGTCTTTCTGAAATGCTTACTTCTCTCCATTGACTACAAATAAGGATCAGATATTTACATTTCTGCCTCAGTTTCCTCACCTAAGTATTAATAACTAGGGATGATGGATCGTGGCTCTATTATTGTACATTCAGATTTTATTAAGTGACACTTTCTGACAAAGGGCTGGATCTAATGCAGACAAAGCATGTCCAGATGAGAAAATGGGAAGCGTAGCAGCTATCATATGCTTTGAAAACTTGGAGAATTCAAAGCCACCAACAGCAGATAGGACTTGGGAAAGTGAGAGCTTGCAGAAATGCTTTACGTTATCCATAATGTTCCTACAGATGAAAGAGACATTGATTAAAAGACTCTGAGGAAACAGAATCATTTTTAGGAAGCAGAAAAGCAAAATTGAGACACATTCTCCATCACAACATAGTCCAGGGTGGGAGGATGGCCCTTGAGATTTGACTTGTAGTAATGAAAAACAATAGATTTTCCAACATGGTAGAAGATAATGAGGGCTTAGTGATTTTTAGAGAAAAGACAGTGTTGGAATTTTAACTCTTCTTGGGAAGACTGACTATAGAAAATGGAAACTCTTGGCACTAAAGTTAAAGCAAGTTCAAAAAACTTAATCTGAAAAAGGTGTCAAAATATAAAAGGAAGGTCCAACACCAACTTTCCTGAGGATTAACACAAGATGTTAATTGTCAGATGAAAGAGTGATTTTTTGGCAATGGTTTTTCTAACTATGCTTTTTACTGTGAAAATCACATTTTTCCAGCCCCCTTACCTTGGTTTTCATGGTCTTTTCCATGAAGGTGAGGAAGCTTTTAGCTACTTTCAGTGTATACAAACATACGTGATTTCCCCATCCTTGTTAACCTCTCCTTTCCGATATAACACACCCCAAACCCCATCTTATTAAGAACGACTTCCTTACACGGCTGTATGAGTTTTTTGCTACACTTCCATTTTGAAATTCCCTATGGCTGATGTCATTTCTTGCTGTTTGGGAGTTTGGGAGTTTTTATTTTCAGTATGTTTTAACATTCATTCCCCAGAGCTCTTCTGAAATACTTGCTTTTCATTGTTTAAACTTCAGGTTTGGAAACTGCCGTCTGCCCTGGCTCAAGACCAAGTTCTTTGGGGTGAGGTGATGCCTGGGGACTACCTGCAGCAGTCATCCTGTAAGGCCAAGGAAAATATGAAGGACAAACAGCAGTACGGGAGCTTTTATATGAGTAGGTAACCCATGGCTACTGACATATGGAAACACTGAAATGTAGCTGGAAACTGTAAACTTGGTATTAACAGTTTTCTTTCTCCAGGACAAGACCCACAGATTGAAAATGACATCGGTGCTTTCCCTGTTTTCCTTTCAAGGAGATACTCTCCGTACACCTTCAAGACAAGGTATCTGTCTCTGGATCCGCACAAAGAGTGCGGTGAACTATACTCACCTAGCTCCACTTCAGGGTTTTTCAGATGGGAAAAGTTCATCCTCCAGCTGTTGTTGAGTCCCCCCCACCCTTACACAAATAATCTGCAGCGGAATTCTTCTGCTCAGTTTTGGTACCTGAGCTACCAGCTATTCTTTCTGTGTACTCGAGTAAAGAGAAGCAGGTGCTTCCATGATATTGTTCATCTCATCTAAAAGCGGACATGTAGGAAGCAATTAAGTTGTCTAAACATAGTTGCCTGTTGCCACAGGGTGTCTTGAGCCATCCACATGAGACTGGTAGATAAAGCTCAGGACTTGTGGGAGGCCTGTGCTCTTCCCTAATGGAAAGCAGGAGGCCCAGCGTGATGCCCTGTTGTATTTGAGCTATTGAATGCAGTTCTAAATTCTCAAGTTTTCACCACTTGAGCTGTTTAGGAGTGGGATTTAGTACCAGATTGTAGATGCCTGAATGTAATGATCACAAATGAACTGCATGTCTAAGATCCTATTATAATCAAAGTACATAAGATCCTATTATAATCAAAGCACATTTAATTACTACTGCTGGTGGTGTCTGGAGAGCTAGGATGTAATTTAACAGAACCTTTTCAGAAAACAAGATTGATAATTATAATAGTTTTTGACCTGACTTGTGGAAGCTAAATTCTTCTATTAGCAGGCATGTGGATGAGTGTTTTAGCGATTAGTCTCATTTGAGAGCGGTGGAATTATTTATTAAGAAAACTTTTCCAACCTGTGTACAGATGCCAGACCTGGGCTTTGCATTAAAGTAATTGATCTAGCACCAGTTAGATGAACTCAAATGTGTTAATTCTAAACAACAGTGACTTTGGATTTATTTAGCTCATAAAACCTTTTTTTCATGCTCGCTTTATTCTCATTTGTTTGAATTTAAAGGCGTAGGTTTTTATCAGTACTTGTTTATATATTTTAGGATGTTTATATTAAGTTATGCAGTGCCTCAAGCAGCTCTGCAGGACAGAGGGACTCTGTATATCGGTTTATTTTTATTGCTAGTCATATGATATTCTGTGACATGACAGTACACCTCGTACTTGCCAAAATGTTGTAGAAAGGTAATGCCTGAAGGCGTGATAAAAATATTATTTAAAAAAAACTCTAGATCATGTTTGTAAGAGACTTCTGCATGAGGAAAAATATTTTTTCTGTCACAGAGGGCAATTAATAACATCTGTAAGAAGTATTACCAACACAGTAGAGGGGTTTGGTTGTTATTTTTTAAATGGCTATGTTCCCATGTCTGAAAGAAAATACCACAGGATACAAATTTACAGCCGACGGTTCATGTAATGTAATACTTCTTGCAGCTTTTGGACCAGAAATGTGCTGTGTCACAGGCTAGAAGTCCTCTGGATGCTCTATAGTGCCTGGAGTATTTTTTAAATCTGCACCAAACAAAGAGAGCGTGAGTACAGCACGGGCTTTGAGGTGACAACTCAGTCACTTCCTCACTTTGGCAGAAGAGTTACTCTCAAAGAGAGATTTTCTGGGTAAACAAACCATCCGTCAAAAGGTGACCTGGAAAGATGAATGCAATGGGATCATTCCAAGCCGGCTCCGTGCAGTGTGGCTGACAGTCTTGAGATCCCTAATCATAAGGCCCTTCCAAAAAAGCTGTCAGCACCATCCCTGCTAACAACTAGGCTCAGGAACTTTTGTGTGGGTGACTCCCTGGGAAGACTCCCTGGGACTTTGCTGTATGTCCTGTGAGTGGTGCGGCACACTGCACACAGAGGAGGAAACCATGGTGGCAAGGCTGCGGTCTGACAGCCTTAGTTAAAAGCCATGGACTAGCATCTCTGTACAGGCAATAGCTTGGAATAACCAGAGCTTTCTGAAGAGTAATCCAAAACGGCTAGCAGAGCTACCTCCTCTATTCTGTCCTAGTTTGAGTGACTTCATCTGCTTTCTTGAGCTGCGTTACATTGATGCCTGAAAGCAGTATGAGCTCAGAATCAATCTTTCCATATTGCTTGGACAGACTCTGGTCTATCTTGCATCTGATACACTCCAGACTTTGTTGCTGGATTTCCTCCGGTTTCTGGTGAACACCTCAAGGTGCAGCACTTAGCCGTGCTCCCTCTGCTCTCTTTGCTTTTCTGTCCTGCAGCACAAAATGAAACCATGAGACTGAAACCCTGCCCAATCCCCCTGGCAGGTGGTGAGACCTACTACCAAGCTGTCCCTGAGCCTCCTCTAAAAGGGTGCAGGTGCTCATTATCTTCTCACTTCCACGATAGATGTTGAGAGGTGAGGGCTCTGTCATCATTGCTGAACAGAAGGCAGCTGGGAAAGGAGCTCAGGCACTATACCCAAGATGATCTACATATTGCTTAATTCCTAGTGCTTTCCCTGGCTTTGTTTCAGACTGCTTCAACTAGCCATCTCCAAGACAAATCTCTAGGAGACTAATCCTAAACCAGTTTGAGGTAAGTGAGCTGGTGCCACCTGGCCTTCAGGCCAGCCAATGCGGCACGCTTTTTTGAGCATGAGGTTACATGTAAACTCATGTAGCCTCAGGGGCTGCGGTAATGGAGCAAGATCCTTGTTGATCGCTGACACGCTTCCCAAGATGAACCCCTTAAAGGTAAGATTTCATACACCACAGCTTATTTTCCCAGATAAAACTTAATCGCAGCAGTCTTTTTGACAGGCCTTATTGGCAGCAACAAAAGGCTTCTAGAAGTCTCTTTACTAAAACAGATTTGAATATTCACTTAGAAACCTGGGAAAATAAGCCTAGTTTGTCTGGACAAATACTTCTGCAGATGTATGTGATGAACCAAATGAATAGATTAATTAAACAGTGCTTTGCAGAAAGAAGGGAAGGAGGAAGGGAGGGATGGGAAGCGAAGAAGCAGAAACAATATACAGCTCCTTCCCTGAAGTACACAGCTACTAGTTTGAGTCCTTCTCTTTCCAGCAAGGGATTTAGAGCCCTGGTTACTTGCTTCTTACTTTTGGTTATATCTCACTCACCGTTGGACCATCCAGGTGTTAAGTCCAGGGCTCTATTATATCTCCCAGTTTAGAATGAAGGATCAGGAGGCCTTTTACTAGAGTTGCAGTTACATAATATTTTTTTTTGCATGAATTTTTAGATAAATATCCAACATGAAATGAACATAAAACATATTTAAGCATGTTCATTGGTTTGTTCCTCCAGCTTCCCCTCTTTCCCCTCCATGCCAGCAAGGGGGCATAATCTAAGAGACCTTCCATGCACGCAGAGCTCTCTTAGAGAGGCTGATCTTCTTTGCTCAGCCTCCTGACCAAAACACTTAAAATATCAGTCCTTAAGCAACACGTATGGGGCTTTCTTCCAAATATTTGTAATCAACCTACTACATAAACTGGTTATCATGTGCTGAGGTTAATACCTGTTTTCAACTAGTCTCTGAGGTGCCTTTCACTGGCAGGTCTGTCTTGAAATATCAAAACTGCTGTTCATAGGAAATTGTAAGTGGTTGGGTTTTATAGCATTTCGGACCTGGGATTTAGCTGTTTTATCTATTGTAGCAACTGCCTAATATGACTATCTCAAAGAAAAAAAATGTCAAGCTGAATGACTCTTACCTCCGCTCCTGAAACTGCAGATACTGGCATTTGTCTATTGATGCCAATCTCATAAGCATATGGGACAACCATATCGGAGTCCATCTGAGGTTTACAGGGCTGAATCTAGCCACACTATAAATAGGAAAAGGTGGGAAGTTGGGGAAATTTGGTTAAGTTGCGTTCAGTTTTGGTCTCTGCTGTACAAAGAAAAATGTGGACAGGCTGGACAGGGTCCAGAGAAGGGCCACAAAGATGATCAAAGGACTGGGAAGCCTGCCATATGAGGAAAGGCTGAGAGAATTGTGTTTGTTCAGCCTTGAGAAAAGAAGGCTTAGAGGAGACCTTGTTACCATGATCCAGTATTTAAAGGGTGGCTACAAAGAAGATGGAGACTCCCTTTTTACAAGGAGTCACACAGAAAAGAAGAGGGGTAATGGGTACAAGTTACTCCTGGGGAGGTTCCAGTTGGACACAAGAGGAAATCTTTTCACAGCCAGAACAATCAGGCATTGGAATAATCTCCTCAGGGCAGTGGTGGATTCCCCAACATTGGACACTTTTTAAGATTCAGCTGGACAGGGTGCTGAGCCATCTTGTCTAGACCATGCTTTTGCCAAAAAAGTTTGGACCAGATGATCTTTGAGGTCCTTTCCAACCTGATATTCTATGATTCTGTGATTAGAGTGCATGACATGAGACACTTTTAATTGGACTTTGTACTTCCTCCATCTCCTTTGTTTTCTGATCTTTGGTTTCCATTATGTGCATGTATGGTGCTTTAATTCAAGGGATTGTTGACCATCAGATCATGTTGTATATAGCTGTATTTATACTTCCGCAAAACTCTGACATCAATTTATATCATCAGTAAAAACATTATGATTCTCCATGTCTACTAAAACAAATACCTACAGGTGGCAACCTGTATTTAATTGTTATAACCTGTAATTTAATTATAGTAAACTTTTTCAATGTCGCTGTTGGATTATGACAAAAGGCACACTAGCAGTAACTTGTCTATATCCAGACTTCACAAAATACTGCTTCTTAGTAAGCTTCGTCCAGAAAGAAGTGCGTTCATTTTCTTGGCCAATCTAAACAAATCTAAGCCTATTTTGCTCCAGGGGAACAATTTTTCCTGTGCCACCAATAGGGGCTCTTTTGCTTGACTTGGCTTGTTCTTCTGGCATATACAACACATCTTGAAAGTTCCCTCAATATCTCTGTTCAGCTGAGCCAATATAAAGCATTTCTGGTTCTCTTCTTAGGTTTTTCAATCCTTAAATGACCTGTATGGTTTTTTTTTGTTTTTTGTTTTTTTTTTTTTTTAAAAGCAAGAGTGCAAGAATGACCTTTTTTCTGTCCTGAAACCAAAATTCCATCTGGGTCTGAAAGTCCCTCTTGAACTGGCTGGTGGGGCCACCCTCTGCTAATTGCTTTTGTTATTTTTTAGAAGTCTTACCCTTAGCTAGTACTCATCCTGTTTGTTCATACTCTGCATTGGAAACTGATGCTGAAAGATCCTTACAAAGCTGTATAACTTTCCAAACCGAAAAGTACGGACTAGGAATCACTAGTCTAGATGACCAGGGCTAGAAGTGCATCTAGGACTGAGGTTATGGAGATACACAGGTTTCTCAGTTTACGTTGAAATGAAAGCTAGAAACGAGGGCTGAGCAGAATTTACTGTGCTTTAAACACATTGTGATGTGGACATCTGGGAGTGCATCCCCGCCCATCTAGACGGTAAATTGGACAGAGCTTAGATGTCTTCCTTCCTTTGCTGTACAGGTTTTAAAACCTACAAAAGAAGCAGCAGACCTGAGCCAGCCCAAGAGTAAAGCTGACAGAGCCACTGCAAAAACTGTGGAAGCTGAAAGCATTAAAACAGTGATGACTTTCAAAGCTTATTTCTGCCGTCTTAACTCTGTATAGCCTGTTGTCCTTACAGATTTGTCATTTGCTCTCACAAACTTACTCCTATCCTTTTGTTTTTCCACCTACCTAATTCCTCTCAGAACTCCATTGAAACGAATTAAGCAACAAATAAAGCCAATAATAACAATACTAACAGAGCTAGTATTTGCTACTACCACATCGCTTGCTGTGCTCATATGTTCTTCCTTTCCTCTACCCCTTGTCTGTCTTGTGTACGTATTTGCCGAGTTCTGTGGTCCTGAGACTTTCCCTGAATGTATATTTATACAATTGAGGTAAATTCCATGCTTCTCAATGGTTCTTATGTGTGAGCTTCTATTAGCTCTGCATAGTATATTCATACCAAATATATGCATATCAGCATCAAATTTTGAGGGAGAAAGAACAGAGTCAGAGATTGTGATGACAAGGGGGAAGCAGCACTTTGCTACATGTTGGACACCGTAAAGTTGTGTCTAGTGTTTGGATACCCACGGTTACACTTAAGACTAACACATCTCCTATTTGAATACAGCTGCAAATATACTTTGGCCTTGAAAAACAGACTACAGGACAGGATATCATGTTTAAGTCTACAGACATCTGCATCCTTCTTTGAAAATTAGTCCAAGATGTAGACCGTCATTAAAAGGTTGTAGTCTCCTGCTACATATATTATTTGTCACAATGTGTCTTGTATAGTGAACAATTTACCACAAGGGAAAGGATTGTACATAAAAAGTAATTTGGAAGTTAGTCCATGCTGTCTGTTACATATATTCTGTTTATCACACATGTAATGAAGACAGAGAGAAAGCCTTTGAAGAATTTTCAAGCTTTATCTTGTACCATCACAGTCGCTAGCAATGATTTCGTTTGGACTCCACGTTGGTCTTTCAAGTCAGGTGATTCTTTTTCTCCTACAGTTGAGTGCGATGATATTCTAGCATAGATATGTGTTAGAATCACTGAATCAAAGAGTAATTTAAGTTGGAAGAGACCTCTTGGTGTCCTTTGATACAGCTCTCTGCCTGAAGCAGGGTTAGCTTAGATCAGGTCGCTCAGGCTCTTGTCCAGTTGAGTTTTAAATATCTCCCTCCAGTTCTCTGTATGACAGAGACACGCACTTAACCTCTTATTTGGACTTGCTACATAGTTTGTCCATTGCTGTGACTGCTGATGTTGTTAGTGGCAGTGTTATGCCTTTGTCTGTGAGGAGTATTTCACATTTGTTCACACCCCGTGTGTTGGAGCAAAGATGTTTGGCATATCTAGCACAGGATGAGCAGACCCTGGCAAGACTGACCTCTCTCATCTCAGGTGCCATCAGACAAGGCTGTTTTGACTGGGACATTACCTTTTATCTCTGTTTGTCAGGGAGGCAGCCACAGTCTTTGTTGTTGAATGGCAGTTTTTGATGAGAGGGGTACTCTCTGATGGCAGCTTTATATTTTAGGCTTGGTATGCTCAAAGTACCTCCAAAACTTTAGGTAGGTATAGGAACATATGAAGTTCTTTTTGGGGAGCTCATTCCTGCTCTGCAGCAGCAACACGCCATCATCAGTGCCTTTCTGCCATGGACAAGAAGTGGCCCTGTGGGGCTGTGCACCGCAAGCTGGTTTGGAGAGAGAAAGTTCCCTGCCAAGTAACTCAGAGGAAAGGTAAACAAGACCCTTCTGCCAACTGTCCATGTCCATGCATTTCTGTACTCTTGGCCTCTCTGAAGGAGTAAGTGCATCTTCCCACTGTGCATGTAAGACACTAAAGGGACACCTTCACCTACAACTGTGTGAATTGGTAGAAGCATCACTCCCTGATCCTGCAGAACATTGTTAATCAGTGAGGAGATTCATGAGTGCCATGACCATGTGCCTGTCCATTTCTTCCTGGGGCCCTCACCACCATGGTTACCACCATCTGGAGACTACTCCTGTGGGATATTGCACAATTGGGCCCTGGTGCATCCGGAGACACTGAGACATAGACCTGTCCCTTGGACTCTGGCACCCCTGTATAGGGCTTGGCCTGAGCACATGGGATCATGGTCATATTGGATAGTTACTTCTCCATCCAAGTTGTTATGCATATTTTGGAAATACTGAAACTTCCCTCAAATTCCAAGTTCTTTCTTTGGCCTCAGATGATGTTTTCTGAATTTGAATGTGAAACCACGAGTGTTGATCTCCTCCTGACCCCAGTTGGCACTTCTTTAAATGCTGTTTAGCACCATTCTACTCAGTAATGGACACAAACGAGACGGCTGCCTCACAATCTAACACAGGAATGTTTTGTAGCATGTTGCCAAGGCTAAGGCTTGTTGTTTTGGTCTATAGCATGAGAATCAGGAAGGGCACACAAGGCCATGAAGCCTACAGGCTGAAGAAGCCAGATCTGCCAGGATTTATTTTTATATTTTATATAGGAACAAACCCCTGGCATGCACTGTTTTCCAGTACATGCTTGCAAATTTTTTTCACGAGGGAGCTGTTTAGACTCCTGCTCTTCCAACACCACCCACAATGGGATCTTCGGTGATAAATAACATGTATGTAGCCAGGAAGATTGGAGGACTAGGACCCGAGTGTGAAACATGGGACATAGCAATGCAACAGTATAGGTACGACACTATTCGGAATTCTACAAGGGCCAGGACTCTTCCATATTCAGTACGCCTCTAACAAGCACAGAAAATACAGACCCTGTTCCAAAATTACCTGAGACAGGACCTGAGAGAAATGTATGAAAAGATGTGGAAAGAGAACAGAACTATAACACAGTATTAACCAGTGTAACAAACATGCAAACTATCTCCCTCAACATGTAAGAGACTGAGGAAAATGTCCTAGTATTGGATTCACAGTGCAGTACCCAGAGAGCATCCTGCGTGAAACTGTCATGCACAGACATTTTTGGAAGGAGACAAATGAGCATTTCAAGCTACTATCAGTGCAGAAGCACTGGCCAATAAATAAAAAAAAAAAAATGAGAACTTGTCTGCAGGGGCATAGTCTATCCTGGCAAAAAAAGAGCACTTCAAATGAAAAAGTTAAAGTAACAACACATGTCAGTGGTAAATACAAGACAGGGGGAATAAAGAAGGACTGAGCAGTGAAGAGTCAGCAAAATAAATGTTTGTGTTTATGCCATGAAAAAGGAAAATGAAAATTATTTAAAGGGACTTGGAGAAGACAGGAAAGCACTTTCCTGGTTTCAAGTGATTAACTTCAAAATTCAGTGAATATTAGACCAGGATACCCCAGCTCCCTTTACAGGAACCATTAGCGCAGTGAATTGCTGTAAAAATCCAGCATCTAATACCAAAAGGGTTAACTTATCTGTTTAAACCAACAAATAAATCATCCTACAAGAAGCTCTTTCAACTACTGTTTTTTTTGGAATAACTTCCAAAAATATTAATGGCATGAGTTCTTTCAACTGGAGTCTTTTGGAAGGGCTCCCAATAAAGTTAATGACACAAAGCTCTTTCAACTTGTGTCTTTTGGAATGTGTCCCTGTAATATTAATGTCATTCCCTCAACTCATTCGTCATTGTAACATCTTAGTAATTACACATTAATTTTCCTATATATTGAACTACCTTTCTTTGTAATAAACTAACATTTTAGGTAATTAAACACCATTTTGATCTAAACTATATTCATTATTAATATATGCAGTGTTTACAGCCAAGCACAGAGAACTGAATTAGTAAAACAAAAATTTCACTAAACTGGAAATACGGAAATTTTCAGGTGCAGTACATGCTTTAATGAGCGACTCTGTAACAGGATGAATTCAGGTATGCAGCAAGTAATGCAAAGAAGACTTGGTTTATAACTTACCCAATAGAGTTGTCAAGCTAATCGTCATAACAAAAGGGTCTGCCTTCTTTGTGTGGCTACATGGAAAAGAGTCGTAAAAAGACAGTTTATCTTTTAAACTTTTTAAAGTGCCTGTCTCTGAAATGCCTGCGTTGTTACGAGGTGTAGTTATTCTTTGATGTGCTTTTTCATGCTACACTGAAGTTGAGTCTTTTGGGCTCATCCAGTCTGAGATGGATCTGTAGGTTGCTGTGGACAATAGTAACTTGCCTCTTTATACTCTCTCTCTAAACTACATCTACTGAGAACAGACTGTCTATCTGGATCACACTTAGGACTTTAATGAAATACCACCAACCAACGCAGGCCAAGTATCTCCTAAAAGTCCCCCACCCCTTTCTCTTTTTGGGTTGGTTTTTGGTTTTTGTTTGGTTTTGTGTTTTGGGTTTTTTTTTTGAGGCTGGAAATGCCGGATACTCAGAAATTTGAAACAAATGCAAAGGAAGACACGTGGATGGAAATATACATCCAGGCTATATACCATATGGGTTTTTTTGTTGTCTCATCTGTTTCATCCTTCTTTCTCTCACAATTGCTGACCTCTAGGAAAACGAAAAGGGGAAAAAAAAGAAATACTTGTGTATCCTGCTCAGAAATAAAATAACAGCCTCAGGTGGCTCCTAAATGGAGATAAAGAGAGAAACATCCTTTCTGTTAATTTCTGGACTGTCAGAGAGTTCTCATATTGCAGAGACAGGAATGCCAGCTTTGTGACAAGAAGTCATCTGAATATAAACCTTTCTAGAAACGAGTGCTGTTGCCATGCCATAACACTAAAAAGTTAAATAAACTGAAATGCTAAAAAGTTAAATGTGGTAATTTAAGAGGTTCATAGCTCATTCAAGAATAGATACTCTGGAACCTCTCTCATGTATATCCCTGAGAAATGATCTGTCTTTAAAACATGCAAATCATTAAGCACCAAATGGTAGACACTTATTTGCTGTTGACAGGTATCACTTCACTACCTCAGACTTTAGAGCAGCTGAACATCAGACTCCTTTTCTTCATGTCCTCTGTTTGAGGGAATACAGACTTGATGGTCTGATTGTCAACCAGTTGTCTAGACTGAATTGTTTTTACGAGCTATATGTAATTCAGTGGTGTGGACTTCCAAATAAGATATTTTATTAGTAGGAAGGGTTGGACTGTTTAGGAACATGGAAAAGACATGTAAGGCTTGTAACCTTGAGGTCATTCGTTTGAGCTTGGTCTAGCCTGATAAGAAGCAGAAAACCATTAAGCCTGTATGTTCTCATGCAACTCTTCCAAACAAGCATTTCCTAAAGTGTAAGAGGGAGGTCATTGCTGTTGTTTTTCCTTCTTTTTCCTGCCTTCTCTTTTGAGTTCAGACTTGAACACTCTGCCTGGTATGATGATCTGCTTCTGCTTTTAGAAGAAATACAGCAGGGTTTTTAATCAGATTTTTCTTCCATAGAAAGAATGTTTCTGCTTTCCACATACATATTGTATAAGAATAGTACTTTACAATTATCCAGTTGACTTCACTAAGATGTTCGCTGTGAACAGCCTTTTGTCCAAGCCATATGTTCTGGATTTATTTGCATAGATTCAGGCACTTAGTCAAATCACATAATTTAAGGGAGGTTTTCTTTAAACTCTATCATCGTGGAAGAGAGAAAAGCACCAGCAGAGCATGCCTGAGTTTCTTACTGTACCACCTTCTCTGCAATAACAATGCATTTGTGCAATTTTGCTTAATGCATTTTGAGAACGGGCATAATTCGGGATTATGCTCAGGTGTAGAAAGGCACTCTCAGTGTCAAATTAGAATGTTCACACTGGGGTTTGAGATGTATTCAAATGGATTCAGGTTAAGTTTTCATGCCAAGATTCAAACGAGAAATTAAGGATGTCTACGATAAATAGCTGACAGCCCTTGAAAACATCTAATTCTATTAGAGTTGCAGTGCAGAGTTCCCTGAGCAACAAAAACGCAGGAACACACATATCCTCAGATGTTTCTCACTCTAGGCCTGTGGAAACCTGAACTCCAGAAATTTCCCCTGATCAGGGCTGATTTGCAGTGATCAGACTGATTAACACGCATGGAGAGCACTAATTTCACTTGAAAACACACGAAGAAGAAGGTGGTGGTGCTGCCTACAGACTCTTTGAGGTTGAACAGGTCTTGGGGTTTGGGTCTTCTGTTCCTTGCTCTATTGCCAGCTTCTTGTGCTTCAGGAAGCTTCCTCTCCCTTCACTGTGCAATCCTGGGTTGGACACCAGTACAGGGATGAACCAATGCTGCGTGTTTCTTGTTAGCTACATGCTCATTGCTCAGGGTCTCAGATTCTAAGATCCCTGTGTAGTGGATGATGCTACAGAGGCAACTGTCCTTATCTCTTCTACTGTTATTCTGGATAAGATGTTTTATTTTTGACAACTATTTCACTATGAATGTTTTACTATTGTTAACAGTAGGCCATTTTCTTAATATATACCTGAGGGTATTTCATGGTTACTGCCACAGTGACTATATTGTGTACACTCCTTTCTTCTGAAATAAATACATTACACAGGTCCCATTTCAGACATACTGTTCTCCTTGATGCTGAACATCAGTTAGACCTTCTTCCACCAGAACTCACCACTGCTTTGATCAGGGTCCTGCTTAACTTTGAACCTATTCTTCCCAGCTGACACCCAAAATATCAGTACTTGGGGCGAGCAGCTACTCAAACTGCTTGTGAGCTCTAATCCAAGTAACCGACTTGAGGAAGAGGTTGTCAGCGGAATCTAGGTCTTCAGCTCCATTTGTTGTCATGGCCAGGAAGCAGCGTAGACACGGTGCTGATGGGAGCTGATGCTGATGTCTCGTAGTCCGACTTGTACCTCCGTATCGCTCAGTTGCTCTGAAGCAGGTGAGTGTGTCTGCAGTACTCCTTTCCTAAGACCATGTGAAGGCATTAGCTTTATCCTCCATGAAAAAAATGCCCGTAGTGTTCAGCCGGCCTCCTTTTGTCATTTTAGCAGCTGAGTGGAGGGGAAGCAGAACGAGGAAGAGAATACGTCCCTTAGTGTTCCACCAGTCAAGTGAATGGGGTGTGTGTTATTTGCAACTGTTACCAACAATAGGGTAGTGTTGATGTTACCAGAGCCTGTCATGTTTTCAGAGAGCTGAAAATGACATTTTATTTTCAGCAGCAGAAAGACATCATTTGAATTGCTTGTACTTTCCCATGTAGTAAATATTGCTGATACAAAGAGGAAATAATCCGCTGCTCGTGGGATTTGCAACCGCTCATAGTTGAGCATTCAAATAAATTTTGTGAGCTTTCCAGCATTGGTGGTGCGCTGCTGGCATTGTATGCAGCTGTGGGAAAGCTGGGGTGGGCTTGAACCCGGCATGGGAGAGTGGCATCGAAAGCCCTGTCTGTGTAGCAGCCTTCAGCTATTTTATGAGCCACTTAGAGCACTGCTTTAGACAATTGTAATCTGTGTCTGTACCTGTCATGGCTTGGTCACAGACATTGAAGCTATATTTGAGCCATATTTTAACCCTGATCACAGTACTGAGGAATTATTGCATTACAGAGCGCTACTTCCATGTGCATAAGCGTTCAACTTTGTATCTGTATAGGTGGGATAGCAAGTTAGTCAGACTGATTGCTGTTTATACTTGAGGTCATCTCATATGCATAGTGTTTTAAGTGCTCTTTTCATAATCGAGTCTTCATCCCTTCTACCCTCACATGGAAGTACAGTGTTGAGTATCCAACAGGTAAACCATTGCCAAGTTATGCTTTTCAGCTGGAAGCGGCTGCCAACACTCACTTCTCAGAACTGTTAGCAGTAGCTCTCGGTCATAAAATAATCTCCGCATACATGTAAGGGCATAGAAATGGTTCAAAGAGTCTCTTGAGCACAGTACCCAGTGTCCGTATGTGGACATGGAGGGCAGGGAAAAAACAGGGCGAGTTGCTGCCAGTTCCTAATTTCCTTTCTATGATGAAGGCATCAAAGCCATACACAGCATTTTTTCAAGGCGTGGGTGAACAATGGATTTAAACTGTGACATAAAGGTGCTTTCTGTTCCGTTTGGTTCCTTTCCTTTCCTAACATTTCCTAATGTTCTACCTGGTTTTTGAGCACTGAGTTGGTGCTTTCACAGCACTATCTAGTCTAACCCCAAGATCTTTTCGCAGAGTACACCAGCTCATTTTATATGTAATCAGCTTTTTACATGTGATACTAGATCTGTTTTTCCAAATAGCTTCCCCCATGACTTCGCATTTATCTGTGTTGAATTCCACCTGCCGTTTTACTGCTTGGTCACTTAAGGTGCTTCTGTGATTCTTCACGCTTTCCCTTTGCTCACACTACCTCAAATAACTTCATATCATCCACAGGCTCCACCACTGCACTGTTGGCTCTCTTAGGCTGTTTATGAACGTCTTGAACTGCACAAGCTTAATACAAGGGGTAATGGCTTTAAACTAAAAGAGGGAAGACTTATACTAGATATAAGGAAGAAACTTTTTATGATGAGGGTGGTGAAACACTGGAACAGGTTACCCAGAGAGGGGGTAGATGCCTTACCCCTGGAAACATTCAAGGTCAGGTTGGATGGGGCTCTGAGCAACCTGATCTGGTTGAAGATGTCCCTGCCCATTGCAGGGGAAGTTGGGCTAGATGATCTTTAAAGGTCCCTTCCAACCCAAATTATCCTATCCTATCCTATCCTATCCTATCCTATCCTATCCTATCCTATCCTATCCTATCCTATCCTATCCTATCCTATTGACGTAACTTATGCCAGCTCTGAGACTGTTACACTCCTTGAATTAAGGAGGTTGTTCAAATCGATCAGATGTCTGGAAGAACTTTACCTGTAGGGAGAGAGAATCCCCTAACTACTTGTTGCCTGTGAATTAAACCAGTAAACCTGCACTGCACTGTTCTTGATATAGAGGATTTAAATGCTTCCTGTGTACCCATGTGCTTTTTTCTTTTTTACTTATAGTTACACATTACAGATTTCTTTTTTCAGTGCTGAAATTGTCTTGACAGGTTCCTGTCCACTCACAGCTGCTTGCTCCTCCACTTCAACTGTTTCCAAAGCCACAGTACCTATGTTTGGCAGGGGGTAGGGCTTTTTTTTTTTTTAACCTAGGTCATTGCAGGGACCTGGCACACGCCTATGATGTTTCCTGAGTGCAGCACAGGGTGGAGGACTACAAGCGGGAGTGGGAACAGGTGATAGAAGGGATAGACTTTTCAGTAATTAATTTTGTTACCAAATAAAATGGAAGATGTAACCAGAGCTCTATGAAAAAGACAGGTTAGATACCATTTCCTGGATATGCTACACTTAAGCAATGTTAACTTTAAGCTTCAGCATTCAGACACTCTCAATATGTCTTAGGCTGAGAGCTCTTGACTTTCAAGAATTCACAGAGGTTTTTGGTACATTGGCATGAGGTACGGCACTAGCTCCCGTGTTGCGAACTCCCTTTTTTTTTTTTTTTTTATGTGTGTGTTTCCTTGGTTTTCATCATCCCTTTACGAAATTCTGAACCGAGAGAAATTTTCACAGAAAGCCGAGTGACTCATTGGGCCGTAATGGAAAAATCTGCCACTTCCTGCCCTGAGCAGCAGCGCTGCTGGACAGTCGCCTGTGATTCAGACGGGGCGGGGTCCCAAATTTCACCAAAAGCCTTGCTAGAATTGTAAAAAGTGGCAAGTCATCGTGGGTGCAGAAGGGGGGAAGCTGGGGCTCAGCTAGCGTTGAGTCAGCCTGGCTTTGCTGTCATCGGTGGAGCAACCCCATTTCACGGCAGCTGACAGCCTCACCACAGATAGCAGCTTGCAGACCCGAACGCAATGGGCGTAGCAGCAATCACTGCAGGTCACTGCTTTGCGCAGGACAGCGGGTGTGCATAGGTAGCGTGGAAAGAATTAGGCGGCGGAGACGAAAAGTCAAAACATCCCCTAGGCAAAGCGGCGATCATATCAAATTGTCACGACGATATATCTGCATGTTACTGAGCTTTGCTTTCATTTGTTGAGCAGCAGTTTGTTTTATAAGAATGTTGTTCGGCATGCAGGAATATTCACTGCCTCGTTAGCTGATTTGGTTCTTTGCAGGGAGAGATTACTCTGTCTGCCTTTTTCAAATTCATTTTCTATTTAGTATGGAAACAGTCACCCTGGATCTGGGTTAATCCATCTTCTGGTTGGACATGATGGAGATGTGAATGAACTGGAAAAAAGACTAATTGCACCGGGCATGTAACAAGCCCCTCTTCTTTCTGTTAAACCTCTGTTAATAACGTGTGAAGGAGTGACAACAAAGAGCTTCTGTCCTCTTTATAAAAGACCCTTAAGGGCAGAGGCAGGCTGTAAGAAACTATTCTTTTGCTAATGATAGCTGAATTACTGAGAAAGCTCAGTGTTAAAAATCCACGACAAGGATCTTGTACATGGAAAGGAAGTATTTCCTTGGATGACTTTCTAATGACTGTCAAACATTTGCAGCCATCAGACAAAAGGAAGCATTGTAATGACAAGACACAAGCAACCTAGTGCTGGTGCTGTGGTTACTTCTGCCGGTTGGGTAGCTGCGAGCACTCCAGTGGTCCCACAAACAAATTAAAAATTGACTCCTGATTCTGTAATACTTCACTCTTCCTACTTGTTTCTTTTCTTTTTTCTTTTTTCTTTTTTTTTTTTTTTTTTCCTCGAGGGTAGCTTGATTGATCATGATTTCACTACAAAGGTCTTAGAGGCTTTCAGCTGCATACAACTCTTTTTTTTCCTGAGTTATATAAAAGTCTTTTTCATACCAGTAAAGTTGTTCACTTTTCAAGATCCTTAGGTTCCTATGTCACCATAACTCTTTCCCTAGCTCAAACCATACCCATTAATACATGCACTATATGTAAAACTCAGTGGCTTGAAGAATACTCTTGCTCAAACACAGCTGTACATTTCTATGTGATTCAAAGGTTTATGTCATTTCTGCTGTTTTGACGCGTGTTCAACTCTATAGTTTACAAGTGGGAATTTAGTCCTAGGCACATATTTTTTACACTTTCAGAAAAATCCACAAGAAAACCTGACCTCCCACTATGCGATTGGAACTTTAATTTTATGTATTTTTTTTTTTTATTTTTCTCAAAAACGAGGCAGAAAAAGAACAAAAAGCAGCCATGGTTCAATACTCCATCATATGTAACACAGCAACCTCATCACATAGTCCATAACTGAACTGTCATAATAGTAATTTTTTATAGTAGTTATATTTTGCCAATAACATTGAGAATTAACAGGTAAATAGTGAGGAGGAAAGACCATTCATGCAGCTCATATTGCAAGCAAGACTTAAACAGCTTGTATACACTTTTTTTCCAGCACCGTGATAGCAACAAGGGACTGGTTTGGGGGGATGGCACATCTATAGCAACAAAAGACTTAGAAATGAGGCAGTATGGAAGTGTGTAAACATGTTAATAGGGGAATAAGTGTGTTTGCTAGTGGACCTTGCCAAGTTGTATCCCCAAAACGCTTTTTGTGGAAAGGTATGTGTACATTAAGATTTCTTTTTGTTTGGTTGGTCTTTTTTTTTGCCCTGGCACAACTATATCAACAAGGTTCTGCAGGCAAAATTTTAAGTATGGGTCTGGTCTACGAACGAAAGTTTTTCTGTCAGTATAATCTCTCAGCTGAGCTGGGGGAAAAGAATCACACACCCTAACCTCATATATCTGTCCACACAAAATGCAGCTCTAATTTTGGCTTAGCTAAAGTCATTAAAGTAGGTGTGGTAGACACACTAGTGGAAAAACTCCTTTAGTATCTTGTTTTGCTAAAATAGTTCTGCCAGCAGAGCAAATTCACGGAATCTCTTTAGTGGAGAGAAACAGGTTTATAATACAGCTAATTATGAAGCATTCACTGTAGGAAAATCGAATATAGACTACATTACTAGTCAGTGATAATGTACCTTGAAAAGCAACATTCCCAAAAGCACTAAAGGAGTTCCAGTGAACACCAAATTATCTATGAGCTCCTCACATACTGCTGTGATTAAAAGGGCTAATGTAATCCTTGAACGTATGGACTATGAACTACAAAATTAGAGAGGATTTACATCAGACACTGAAGAAATGATGAAGTTCTACCACAGTCAGGATAATATGTGTAATAGTAAGGATGATTAATCATAGCAAAAACCTAATGAGAGATGTGATGGTATCTCCATAATTCAAAATACGTACACAGGAGCAGTTGTTTTCACCTAAAATATGTATTCTAGTTCAACCAAAAAACTCCCAACCTTCTCATGCGAGTCAAACCAGAGTGTTATGCTCGTTGCATCTAGACTTAGAAATGGAACTGGACACCAGCACTGAACTACCTCCTTTCCAGGCTTAAAGGGCAGCTCTTGCAGTTTTCAAAAAATCCAGTAAGGAGTGAGATATACCTGCCTTGATTATAGATGGCTAAAAATTAGACATGTAAGTCTGAGTTAGCCATTCGAGCTTCCCAGTATGATCCACAGCGAGAAATAAACATCAGAAGGCGGCTGTTCATCTCAGCTGAAAATACACACCTAAGACAGAACAAATGAATTGCCCTCTGGAGGTGTCTCTTCGCTTACTGTGAAGGGAACCTGAAGGAGTAGCTTCCAATTTTTAGGCAAGTTCATTAAGGCAGATGAATCCCTTCAGAGGTGTAGATTTGGCAGAGTGCAGGGCTTTAAGATTTTACATCTTAAATATTTACTTTGCTGTAGCTTTTTTTATAGGATATGAGGTCTTATGCTCTCATCAATGAGGAAGACAGATACATAAAGATGGATTTTTTCATAGTAACTTGCACTGATTGCTACCATTCACTTCCCATTGCAGCAGTATCTACATCACAAACCCACATTCATAATTTTCTGTCTCTGTGACACAGACACTGGGGATTAAAGGTTTGATTTAAATCCCATTAAAATGGGAGAGACTTGCATTGACTTTAATGGGATTTAGATTGAGTGCAGAGGAGGCTGATTGCTGAACTGCTGTCAGGTTTGAAGTACAGGGGGTATTAAAGGGCAAACTAATAATGCTTCTGTTAAATGTTAAGTACCCATTCTTCAGAGAGACTTGCCAAACTGGTCATTCAGTCTCATTCAGGATGACTAAAGTAACTCAGTGAGCAATAAACAAAATTATGAATATAATTGCTAGTTGTCTTCATGTCTTCTAATCTTTGTTACATTCCCATAAAGTAAGGTAGTGTTCAAGACATGATGTGTTTACTAGATACTAGTAACAATTTGTTTTATAAGGTACTTTTTGCCATCTGATACTGTCAAGGAATGTCTGTGTTCTGCCGATACATTCTTTGAACAATTTACAAGCCAATGAAAACATGCAGGGCTCTGTTAAGCCCACCAGTTGTGACAGTACCTAAGTGACCCCTGTGGACCCTAAGCACCTATATATCTGGGAAGTCCATTGGTACTTGCATGAAATAAAGAGAAACACAGTTGGAGCTGATGGGTGCCTAGGCTCCACTCAGCATATGGACAACAGGGGGTTCAGCCCATTATGTGGCTGGAAGCAGGACACAGCTCTCATGGAGTAGTTAGAAAGTTGAAGCTTTGGTTTTCAAGTCCTTCTTTTTATAAAGAGCTTTGAATCCATAGTTGCTATTTGACATAATCACTGCCAAAGTAAAGATGCAGGGACGGTCTTCATTTGCTGTTAAAGCTGAATCTCACTGTGCAGGGAGGAAGGTAAGAGGCAATGGCACGAACTGATACATCAGGAAATGCTTTTTTACTGTGAGAGTGACCAAGCACTGAAACAGGTTGCCCGGAGTGGTTGTGGAGTCTCCCCCATTGGGAATATTTAAAAGCCATCTGGACATGGTCCTGGGAAACCGCCTGTAGGTGGCCTTGCTTGAACAGGGACGGTGGACCAGATGACCTCCAGAGTCCCTTCTAACCTCAACCATTCTGTAATGAAAGATGGTCTGTGGGGTAATGGAGTGTCAACCAGGTCCCTGATTCTGAATCCCTGTGAGAAGAGAAATTAATGGAAGGAGGGCATCCTGGCTTCAGCTCTGTTTTGCTGGGACCGCTCAACCACTTTTTATTAATAACCTATGGGATTACACCGGTGCTTGATGCGTGCACCACAACACAAACTCCCCGGGGGAGCCCTTGTGTCCTTGATCTACTGAACAAGGTGTTTTCTTTCCTGTACTGTCTCTGGCTGCGTGAATCTTGTGGTCCTTTCTGCACAGTGGTCCAGCTTCAACATGGAGAACAGAAGGCACGATCTTCTCTGGCTATGTTATGGTCTGTTGGGAAGTGGGGAATCACTTGTTTTGTCTCTGTTCTCTGAGACTAAGATGCTTCACATTGTCTTCCTTTGTTATGCTGCATGCGAAGAGCATATCTCACTGACTTTTCTGGGACTGATTTGTAGTGTGCTATTAGGTATTATCAGTACCTCCATCATACCTATAGGATGCTGATATCCCTGATCAATTAACGTTATACCTCAGTTAGTTAAACTGGACCATGGGCTATTTCCTAGTTCTGAAGACTAGTGGCAGAGATGGTCCAGCATCCAAGCTGCTTAGAGTTAGCCCTTCTCTACAGATTTGTCTTGAAGAGAGCTAGTATGAGCAACCCAAAACATGTCCAGGAAAGCTAATACATAGGTAGTAATAAGTGGCTATCATTAAAGGGTCTAATGTTTGACCCCCACTCTCTGTTTCTCTCTACTTAGTAGTATAGATGTAGCCATATGCTACATTTAGGCACATAAACTAAACGTGCCTGTAAGCATTGCATTTGCCAACATGGAGTGGCCTACATCCATAGAGCTGAATTCCCTTAGCCCTCAACTAGTGTGGCTACACTATGTCTATGTGGAGTCCCTGACCCATGCTAACATCTAGGAAGTGTTTGGAAGACTCCTGATTTGCACGGGCCAAAATTGTCATGGGGACCGACTAATAATTTACAAATTTACACGTACTGAGTATTATAGGGATTTTAGTTCCATGCTTGGAGGAGACAATGAACACCTATTCTTTTTTTTTTTGGTGCTATTCCATTAACGTGAAAGTAAACACGAAATGTTCTGCATACGGGACATGTTTTCCTGTTCCTGTGTAGTTGATCTCTAGTCATGCTGCAATCAAGTCCAGGTTATGTAGACAGAAGATCAGGATATCATTCAGGATTTAAAAACTGAATCTTTGAGGAATATTCAAAATTCTCTTAGATCTCCCATAATTAAGTTTCCAGGCAGAAAATGAATCCACGTGGAAGCAATCCACGGCCAGTGATGACTGTGTGATTTTTCAGGAATTCTGAAGAACAGTAAAAATCCAGCATAATTCTCTGTTGGTTGCCTGGACCGGGGCAAAGCTGCGTGTAATGTGTAGCCTGGGCGGTAATGGTCCTCTGCCTTGGAGCAGGAATGCTGGCTGCTGCTTGTGGACTGCTCTGCAACACTGGTGAGAGACCAGACGCCAGCATGGACAGGACATTGCTGGCTTTACCAATGTGATGATAAGAGTGTAGTTTCCCTCGGTTGCAGGGAGTAGGTTTTCTCAAAGGTTTCGCATGGTGTTCTGGAGAGATTTGCGTGCCATATATGTATTGACTACATTTGGGATTTGGGACGGAAAATACCCATTATGTCATACTGTCAAATTAAGTTAATTATTATATTTAAAAGAGTCCAATGAACCAATGTACCAAGAAGACATAATGGTCTCCACAGTTCTTGTTAAAATTTTAATAACGTTAAATAAGTTCACTTAAAGAAAAGGAACCCATGTCTGCAATTCTAGGTTTGAAATTTAAGACATGCTTTATTGTTTATTTTGGTTTAAAGTTGGAAAAAGAGAATATATGATACTGGAAATTAAATAGAATTTAAATATTTTTGTGGAGGCACAAGATACTAAAAACCCCAGGAGTATTTTAGAAAATCTTCTAAGTGCAGAAGAACAAACAGACATGAGTACAAAGACAGAAATCCCAGGTGCAAGGCAATCTTTCACATGACATTCAGGTAGACTCAGTCTTGTTTACAGTTTGTTTGAGGAAAAGTAAAAGACACTGTCCATCAGCAATTTTAGATTCGTGGGTATCTGTAGCAATGTTAACATTGATGCATCTTTGCTGTCTATACCAGGTTAAAAATATGAATTTAGAACCAATTCACAAGTTGAAGATAAGTGAATTTCTGCTTTTATTCATACACAACAAGAAATACAAATAGCAATCCAAAATAATTTGATTTCTGTTTTAAATAATTCTGACGACTGACTTGCAATGACCTTACCCTCCTAGTTCTAAATAAAGACTTGAATAGATACTATTCAGTCACAGAAAACAAACCCAGCCTTTTCGTGATGACTTTTGTAATGTGTTGAGGAGGCATTTTCTTTCTGCTGAAGAAAGATCGATTTCATTGGCCTTTTCTCTTTACATTCAGGGCTTTGCATAATTTAGCAAGAAGAGGAAATCATGAATGCACTCAATGCTAGCTGGCGACTGCTTCATGTCAAATGCAGACTTTGGAGTAGGAATGAGAATCCAGCTTCCCACATTTGTGAGTGAGTGCCCTAATTGCTGTTGAAGAGTAATCAGATTTCTGCTTGTTCTCCAGACTAATCAATCTTGGCTGCATTTTTAATTTTCGTATAGCGGCACAGATGAACAGCAGGGATGGATAATCTTTGCTTCTTGACACTAGCAGCCTGCAGCCTGATGTCTGGTATACTTTTTAGAGGTGAGAAAAGGCAAACTGGCAGTTAAAAACAGCCCGCCTTGCCTTCACTCCCCCCCCCCCCGCCCCCGTGCCCTCCCCCCCTCCCCCGCCCCGGTTTTTGGAAGGCACTGTATCTGTTGAGTTATTCTACAAAGGGCTTGAAGGGAAACAGACAATTCAAAATTGACAATTCAAATTATTCTAGTCACCTGTGTTTAGGCAATTGAAAAACACCACTTGGGCTTTATCGTGGCTGATACCTGATTAGGGTACCCATTAATGTATCTATTTTGTTCATGATTTTTAGCGTTGCTTGAAGTACCAAGTTATGCTATATATACAAAACCATGGATCTAGATTTGGCTCTTAATCCTTGGTCTTGTAAGGTATTTTCACAGCTTCTTAAGACAAATGGTTTAAAAACCCTCTGATTTTAATCCAATTATTCCCATGTCTAAAATGATTCATGCTCTTAAGGCTTCCTACAACAAAACATAGGCCTAGTCTGACTTGTTCTTCCTCTTTCAATTTTTCTTTTAAGTATCCTAGATGGTGGTTGACACTAGAACCAGGAATCCAGACACATTGACATCAAAAGCAATTGTAATATGTATGTGGCAACAAGGGTGGGGGGCAGAGTGGAAGGAAGAGGAGCACTTTGAAGATGTCATGATAACTCGGGCATGTTTAGATTCAGTAAGTAGGTGTGCCTTTTTCTGTATCCTGCTCATCTGCAGACTAGGATGTTTGAAGAGAGGGAAAAATGAAATGTTATTTCCAGTAAAGGGGAGGAGACTTAACAATGGCAAAATCATTGTGAAAAAACAAACAGTGGAGAGAACATTAGAATTTTTAGACAGGGAATAACTGAAAAAAAAAGTGTATGCATTTGAAATAAGGAGGAAAATTTCTGCATTTAACTGTTTTCCAAAGCACAGATATTTATAATTTATTTGTGGTTGAATTTTATAAAAGCTGTTATAATAAATATAAGGCCGGAACTGAATGATATTGTCCCCTATCAGTTTGGTTATTTGTCAGAAATGTGATTGAAATTAACTGGAAATTTAACGTATATTTGCAAATACAAAATTTGGTTGGTCATTGTTTAGTTGGTAACAGATAGGTCAGGACCCTGGCCATCTCATGAGATTTTGGCAGGGGTATCTCACAGGCCCCATGTGCTGAAGTGGTCTCTGGTGTATCACAGAACCAAACCCAGGGAGACCAACCCTCAACCTTTGCCTACCATGACAGCCTTCATAGTCCTAATAAACCGGGACCCAGATCACTCATGGAGAAGGTGCACCAACAAGGGTTTGATACAGACTCTACGTCAGGCCTGGTAAGGGTATGGGAGAAGCTGTTTCCCAAGTGGATCTCAACCACAAAATTGGCAGTGATGGTCAAAAGGACACACCACTTAGTGACACATTTTTAGCAATAGGGCAAAGGCATGTTAAAGGCAAGGAACTGTGATTTTGCACAATGACAAGGCCCACCTGTAACTGCAGAGAGTTTCTTCCAGCTCTACTATTCTTCAAACCTTCCAAGCCCACTAGCAGGGTGAGGACAACCAGAAGTTGCCACGATCACTGCTGGAGCAGTTGTGCGCTTACATCCAGCACTATGGATATCCAGTAGGATGATGAGGAAGGGACACAATTAGTTCAAGACCAGTTGGTAACTATAAGAATAATTTTTGGTTTGCAGATATTTTCAGGGCTTTAGAAAAAGAAAGGAAAAAGTGATTCTACTTTTTTCTGAAAGTTGAGGGCTTATGCCATAATCCAGATCATGAAGCTGTAACTTCAATATATTACTCCTGTCTGAGATGATCTCAACTCCTGCTGCTCATCTGGCCTAAAAACTGTGTTTGAAATTATTCTCATAACCTTTCGTTCTCCCAGGTGAATTAGTGTTGAAGTATTTAATAGAAAATGAAACAGTGTCAAGAAGAGACATTGAGAGAAAGTATCAGAATACCCCAAGTATCTTGGGCTGAAGAGATGCATTCACTGAGTTTCAGTGGTCTGTTTTCCTCCAGTTGTTTGTTACCACCTTTATACCATTTACTGCCCTTTATCCCGCCAGTAAAGTGATTTGTGAGTACTCCCGAACTCATCTCAGGAAGAATTACTTGCACTGATTTCTTTAGTTTAAGCAGTTTACCTGGTTTGCTTTGTCTGAAGTGGATTAGGAAACACTAATATAAACTGTTCTTCTGGCAGAATTGTAGAAATGCTAAAATCTTCACAGTGCCTTCCGTAGCAAGCCCTCCCTTCAAAGGCGCAGGGCAGGGCAGTGATCTCCAGGGACAACTCCTCAAAGCACAAGAGGACCATCCGGATGTGCAGGAAACAGCAGGTGTGGCAGGCGGCCAGCTTGGCTGAACAGGGAACTCCTGACCGAGCTTAAACACAAAATGGAAATATACAGAAAGCGGAGGCAGGGATGGACCAAGGAGGAGTATGGAAAGCAATGCTTGAGCCTGAAGGGATGAAGTTAAGAAAGGCAAAGCCTGGCTGAAGTTTAAACTGATAAGTGATAAGAAAGACAAGAAAAGCTTCTGTAAGTACATTGGGAGCAAAAGGAAGACCAATAAAAAGGCAGATCTGCTGCTGAATGGGATGGATGACTTGATGATGAAGGATGTAGAAAAGACAGATTGACTTGGTTCTTACTGGCAAGGTCTGCTTTCAGGCTTCCCGAATCTCTGTGGCAGAGTCTGGCGTAGAAAAATGCTACCCATGACAGAGGGTGCTGGAATTAGAGACCATTTAAGCAAATTGGACGTTCTCAAGACCATGGGACTGTACAGAATGTATGGAAGATTGCTGAGGGAGCTGGTTTATGTCATTGTGATGATCCTCAGCATCATCTTTGAAAGGTGCTAGAGAATGCGGGAGGTTCCTGAAGACATGAAAAGACGAATGCCACGTACGTCTTCAGAAAATGCAAGAAAGAGGATCTGGGAGACCACAGGCCAGTCAGTCTCACCTCAGTCTATGGGAAAGTTATGGAGCAAATCCTCCTGGACACCATTTCCAGGCACGTGGAGGACAAGAATGTGATTTACCAAGGGTAAATCATGCCTGCCCAAATCTGATTGCCTTCTGTGATAAAATGACTGGCTATGTGCACAAAGGGAGAGCTGTAGGTGTCCACAAATCCTGAAAAAAGAAGAAGGGATCTCTGGAGGTACTGGCATGCAGACAGGAGGCATATAAAAAGGCAAAAGAAAAATATACCACATAACTTTTCTAAAACCTATTAATGCGCCTTTTTTTTTTATTGACAGATTTCACATATCAGAAAAGAAGAGGGGTTTTATTTTTCTAAATTTATTATTTGGAGATGAGTAAGTATTTATGTTTCAGTTTATTCTCCATTTTTCTTATCAGCTAATTGCCAAATCGTCCTAGTAGTTAGTGACAGTTATCACTATAGGTATTCTGTCCTCAGGATCTCAGAGTTTCTGTACATACACATCATTTATTTCAAAATAAAACATTCCTGGTTTAACAAAAGCTGTGGTTTTAGGACTTTAACTGCTGAAGCTGCAAATTCGAGGCATACCTCATTATAGCTGGAGGTGTGAGAAGGAAAATACAGGTTACGTTTCAGAAAATATGACAACATTTTAAAATCGTAGCACGGAGTCTGATTTTAGTTTTGTCATTTTTTATGATTTTAAACTTACATCCATGTAAAAAAAAAAAAAAACAAAAAAAGCACCAACATATTTTGCCCCTGTCAATAAGGCTATTGTATTTTGTATTCCATTTCAATGTAAAATTCAAGCTCCACACGAAAGCTCAGGTGCAGGGCTAGGTAAGACGTTGACACACTGAGGCAATGAGAACTAAGGCTCAGGGCTCTGTTGCTGTTAAGCAAATCATTCACCTACCTATAGAGCAGCTGTAAGACGGCACCAGTGAGCATCTACATCTGAGCTATTCCCCTTAAACTCCTTTCACTGCTAAAGTATGAACTCTATCGTTGGAGAACAGAAGGCCTCCTCCGGTGTTCTAATGCAGGTCCCCAAAAGAGGGAAAATGGACCTCAGTCTGAGGGTGCCTCTTTTTCTCCACTGGCAAAAAAGCAAACCTAGTATGACTATCCTGAATGTAGGTATCTGTACGGCAGACATCTAAAGTTAGTGGAGGTGAATTCCACCTGGTGCATCTGGCCTCTGTCACCGTGCCAGTCTGCCACGCAGCCAGCGCTGAGAACACAAGTTGGCATGAAAGGCTAACTGGAAGAGCGCTAGTGTCACACGTCGAAAGGACAACTGGGATTTTGCAACGCCTGAAAGTACGTTTGCAGAGATGCTGCAGGAAACGTACGTGCTGGCAGCCTAGTATGTAGAGCCAAGAAAAAGAACGGAATGATACTGAGCCCTTTCCTGGGATCAGACAACAAGGTAAGTTGTAGCCTTCAGATGTGTGTCCAAACATGCTCGCTAAAAGCATCTTCTTGCCACAACCAGAATAAAAACAAACCCAATACTGTATGAGAGATTTTTCTTTCTTTTTTGTTGCTGCCTCTCACTGGCTCAAAGCAGGCAATAAATCTAAATAACAAAGTTGCCAATTTTTTCTTACAGAGGTGAAAACATATTTTTGCATGCACAAATAGTAAATTTTATTAAAAAGACTACCAATGACAACAACTACCTTTTAGTAGAGATAAAAATTGTTTTTGTGTTTGACACTGGTCTTGGGCATACTGTTGTGAAGGTGTAGCTGTTGAATGCCATGGATTTGTGAGTTTAATTCCTCAGTTCAACAGCACAACATTTCTGTATGTCTTTGCTTACATGACGGTGGTACTGCTGTGTGGTGATGGGGATGCTTTCACTGCTTTCCGTACACAGCAATGATAAGTAGATCCTTTTGAGTTTCTTTGCTCCCATTAAGCCTGTGCTGGCCCGTTTCCAGATGGTCGAAGTGGCAGGACACCTGATTCACCTGAGAGCCTTTGCCGTTCAGTCCGTGCATCTCTTAGTTGTATGCACAGTACTGTATCTTATCATCCAACCTGATACGTATATATAGTTAGAAGAAACATTATTAAAAGAAATATGAATGATAACTAGGACCTGCTTAGAAATATTTTACTAGATGTTGAAAGAGGAGCTACAGTTCTCCAAAGATGACAGAGGGTTGTATCTAAGAAAAGAAGCAGTCTGGATGTAAGAGAAAGCAGGGCAGAACAAGTCATAAATAAGACATACTTCTGAGTGACTTCAGTGAACAGCGTAGAAGCCAGCACATAAAGAAAATTAATGAAAGAAGATTAAGGAATGGAAGAGGAAGCCTGTAACCGTCTGTGTTAAAGATAAAATATTCCCTGAGTAGATACAAACAAAACCAATATTAACAATCATAAAGGCTAGATGACCCTAGCAGAATTGCAATGGCTGACATGGAAAAGGCAAAAGCATTCCATAAACGTTTCAGTTCTGTATTATGGACTGGGGAGAAAAATGAATGATGTCTTCCTGTTGGGTGGTGATGATGATTTAGTATCCTTCAGTGGTACTAAGGATAGCTAGCAGGTGCAAGACATTGCATGATTTTAAGTTAACAGTTCCAATAACCTTGCAAGCAAACCCCTGTCAAGATTGGCGTTGAGATGAGTATAAAAAGCCTCTGGTGTTGATTTTCAAGAAGCCTTGGAATCTCCAGGGGACTGGAGAGAAGCTAACACTGTGCCATTACTTTAACACCGAAAATGGATAAAAAGCAGACCTGGATAATGCAGGCCTGACTGCCAGACCACAGTATTAGGCCAAATAATGTATAAGTTTGCATACACTGATTAATAAATATTAAGAAAGCTGTATATAATTAATTTCAATCAATGAAATCAAGAGAAATAGATCTTTGCAAAGGTACTAAATATTTTGAAAGAAGATCCAACTTTGCTTGGAGAACTGAGAAACGTCTGATAGAGGTTTGAGTTGGCACTGCGTGACATCTTCATTAACACACTACAGAAAAACAGGTCAGCGTAGCACACATTACATTGATGAAAAACTGTTTATCTCCGTATGTAATTGTAAATAAGAGTTTGTCTGTGTCTTGTTTGATTAACTATGTTTTCCATGAGATGCCAGAGGGGCTATTTTTGGCTCTGTGTCATTGAGCATTTTTACCAATGACTGGGGAAAGGGACATAACATTTTGTCTGACATAATTTGTGATGACACACAGATAACAGGAGTGAAGAACTACGAAGAGACAGATCAGCGACAAAGAGTGCCCATGGACACTGGCTAAGCAAGAGTAGACAAACAAATGACATTTCTGTACAGCCAAATAGAGGGTCTAACATACAGGAATAAAAATCTAAGCCATAAAAACAGGAGAGAGGACTTTCCTGTGAAGTAATGGTTCTGAAGAGGGCATGTTATAACCCTTTATTGAGACCACAGAGACAAAAAAAGGGCAAATGTTATCCTTAGGTTTATCCACTGGACAGGAGCGGAAGGTTAAGTCATTGCTTCATTTGGCAGAAAAGCAATTGCTACTGGAAGAGTGTGTCCAGTTTTAGTGCTCAGAATTCATGATGGATGTGAATAATTTGGAGAAGGGTCAAAGAAAAGCCATGGGAATATTAAAGACCTGGAAAGTCTCCAGGAGTTCAATCTACTTTGCTTATCAACATGATGACTCAAGGATAACTGGTCACAGTACACAAAAGCAGGACAAATAGCAAAGGGCTGTTCCATGCAGCAGTCAGAGGTCTGACAAGCTCCTCTGTCAAAAAGGTGAAGCTAAAAATACAAACAAAAATAACACATTTTTTTTTCTTAACAATTCATGAAATTAGTGGCTAAACTCCCTCACTGAAGAAGCGTGGCATCACTGGCAGTTTTTAAATCTGGATTGGACATTCGTCTAAAGACAAGTTTTAAATTTGAAGGAGGCTACTTATCCTGAAGCAGAAATAACCCCGTGAAACTCTGTGGACTCTGTCATTGATGGGATCAGACTGGATAACGAATTTGAGCCCTTCTGCCCTTTATCTATGACTGTGTGGATATGTACACTGTTGTCTGAGGGAGCGGGTATCTGTGTCTGTATGGCATGACATAGGAATGATGCTACCTTAGATCTGATAAGCAGTACAGCCCTGTTGTTCCGGTGATGAGCTCAGGCTAATTAACCGTGTCATGCACAAGGGCCAGTCAATCATCTGGGGTAATGCGACTGCGCTGCTTCCCTTTGTGGAGCTGGCGCGGCACAAACGAGGGTTGTGCAGCTGTTTGATGTATGTACAGTTCAATATAGACTCTAAGCAAGTACATTTTCATGTAATAAAAAAAAAATGGTTGCAATAAAGTGCTCATCTCTTTAATGAAGGTAAAGTCATTAGTGTAAGTTGCATTGTGGTATTTTAAACTGGTTTATGTATCTGGACACCAGTGACAGCTGAGACGTTACAGGGTGTCTGGTTCTTTTAACGTATTAGCCACACTATGACACACTATTACTGGTTTTCTTAGCTGTTTTTTGGCTCTGATGATAGTGATGTCCCGACTTGTATCATTTAATGAGAAACATTGAACAGAGGGTTTATTGTAATGTTATTTATACTGAGAAGAGGAAATAGATGACAAGAAAATGGATAACTCTTCTGTGAAAAACTGGGATATAGCAAAAATCTGATGGAGACCTTTTCATGGTTGTTTGTAATTGTTTATCATCTCAGTCAGTAGGTGAGTCATTGCACCGGAACCTCTCTCACTCTTTATTTACTCCAAATAAATATTTGCAACATGCAAGTAATTATTTGCATTACTGGATCTCATCCCTGGAATTTTACAGACACATTTTCTGATTCATAGAATCATAGAATCAGAATGGTTTGGGTTGGAAGGGACCTTAAAAATCATCTAGTTCCAAGCACCCTGCCATGGGCAGGGACATTTCCCACTGGACCAGGTTGCTCAAAGCCTCATCCAGCCTGGCCTTGAACACTTCCAGTGTCTCACCACCCTCTCAGGAAAGAACTTCTTCCTAATATCTAATCTAAATTTCCCCTCTTTGAGTTTAAAACTGTTACCCCTTGTCCTACCACTACAATCCCTGATAAAGAGTCCTTCCCCATCTCTCCTGTAGGCCCCCTTTAGGTACTGGAACGCTGTCATAAGGTCTCCCCAGAGCCTTCTCTTCTCCAGGCTGAACAACCCCAACTCTCCCAGCCTGTCTTCATAGGAGAGGTGCTCCAGCCCTCGGATCATCTTCGTGGCCCTCCTCTGGACCCATTCCAACAGGTCCATGTCCTTCCTGTACTGAAGACTCCAAAGCTGGACACAGTACTCCGGGTGGCGTCTCATGAGAGTGGAGTAGAGGGACAGAATCACCTCCCTTGACCTTCATGATACCTATGTGGGCTAGGGGTGTATATTATATATTCTGCCTTAGGCAACTATTTCCTAGGTGTTATAGTCACTCGGAACTTTAAAGCACCTTTCTAAAAACATTGCCACAAATAAACAACCCCAATACACAAATATGCAATGAAAACTAAGAATTAAAATCACAGCTCTCTCTCTAAATGCAAGTGTAGAAACACTTTAATAATCTGAAAAATAAAAAGGAATTGCATAAATAGTAGAGAGGAGAGAACGCCGAGGATGGGTACAAAAACAGTGAAAGCACATGTGGGTTAAATCAAGGTGGGCTAAGGGAGTAATCTGTATCTAAATTTTAGGTCCCTCATGAATCAGTCTTCCTAAAGTGCTTCTGTCTGCCTACAGCAGTTTGGCTCAGAGCAGTAGGGTGGGTTTTAAAATAAACCTCTTGATTTTATTCACTTGCTGGGATTTGGTTCAGTTCTTAGAGCAATTTCAGTGGTTTCAAAGTAGATTAAATCCCTCTCCATTTGGAGTGTCCTCCAATGTCTGATGGGGATATTACTGTGTGAACCTATGGAATCCACACCATCACATAGTGCCCAAAGCATATCCAACAGATATGTGGCAGTAGAATGCCACTGAGAAATCCTGTGGCACCCCAAAGCGGTTTTTGTGCTATATTAAGGGCCACGTGTCATGACTGCAAGGGCTGCTGTGCCTTTTAAAGCTTGAGGACTTATGATCTACAGGATATAATCTACATAGGAACTAGCTCCATCAGAAACTGTTCCCTCCTGTCTTTTTTGTTCAAGCAAGTCTTTCTGTTGTAGTTTCTGCAGCTGAGTGAGCTGCCCATGTGGCAGCCCTGAAAATAGATTTCCAAGGTCCATTCCCTTCCCTGAACACAGCTCCTTTGGGTGCTGCTTAGTCCAGCACTGTGGATCCTGTCCCTCACACACAAACAAGAAGCTATTTCTTCAGGCCCAGAACCTCCAGTTGTGGACAGAAGCCATGACAAGGACACCAATTCTGCTTGTCTTCTGCTTCAGAGAAAGAGAGATCCCAGAGGACAGACCTTTGAAAGACGTGTCCTGCTGGGATAGGATTGGTTACCGCTGATACTGCAGTCACAGGATTAAGTTTCCATTCCTCCCCTATTGTGTCTCACAATCCATGTTGTCCAAACTCAAAAATGGGAAGGTAATTTGGGCAGGAGGCACCACAGTCTCACTTGGAAACAGCATGAACAGGAACAGAAAGAAGGGTCTGTACAAGAGACCTCTATATGCAGTGGTGGTTGGGGCAATGACGTATTTGATTTATGTGGGACAGAAATAAGGACTGACTAGCTTAGAGGTTAGACTTCTACTTTTCCAAGACTTTTGACCTTGACTCACACGATGTCCTCATGAATGCCCTGAAGAACATTTATCTAAAAAGTAATCACTATAAGGTTGTTCTAAACTCACATGGTTTTAAAACCATCCTGAAGTAGGAGCTAACTCTGTCAATCTGGTAGGCCATTTCAAGTAAGACCTCACAAAGATCATTTGCAGACATGGTTCCATTCAGTATTTTTACAATTGGACTGATTTTAGATAGCGTACACTTAATGAATTGCATATGGAAGCACACTGGAAGATGGTATTAGAATTCAAAACTGTCTTGATGAATGAGAGACCAGTAAGGTGGTCTGCGGTCAGCAGCATGAAACTTTCTAAAGGCTAGTGTGCACTTCTACAAGGAGGAAAGATCAGCGAGTGGTAATGGATCAATGTACAAAGATTATTTAACATTTTTAGCATTGTAAAAAGAGAAAAATCTCATTCTGGGACATACTGAAAGGAGATTCATATTTATGATAAATATTTTGTAGAGTTCCAGTGTGAGATAACTTTGATTTTAATGTCTTTCAAATACTGTGTAGTAGTTTATCAGTGTCTATTGTGTGTCTATTACAGCAAAATAAATCATAACCTTAAGTACTTACATTGCAGTTGCAGCTGCAAATCTATTACCCTGTATTACACAGAAGTCTGGTGTTATTTTTAATGTGGTGTATATTTTAAGGAATAATTTAAAGAGCACACTGATATAAATGAGGTGAAGCAACTGGCAAGCCTTCTCAGGTGGGGAGCCTTGAAGAGAAAATTCTTAATCGAAGCGGACAGTGTGTTCCCTCCTTGTGTTTAATTACTATTAAGGAATGCATCTGCTTATCTTCATTAACTGTACTTGACATCTGTATATATGTGTGATGTGTGTTTCACAACTTCCTTCCTGCTTTTCAAGAAGCCCAGCAAAGTCAAATGTTTCTGAACAACAGAATTATTACTTCAAGGTCACCCTAAATGCATACAATTGTTAATGGGACAAAATGGAGGAAAGTGTATACATTACCACTAGTGTCACCTTGCAAATAAGAAATTCTTTTGCTTCTTACCCTCCAAAAGATGCACTAGGTTCATATTATTTAATCAGGTTATGGAAAAAAATTGTTCAGAACATTTTGAGAGATCAGGGCTTCATATTTATCACACAATGAATTAACGCAACGAGAGACACAATCATAACTTAATCCCTGTTGAAGGACATAAAAGGATAGACAAACCCCAGATATGCTAGTCTACAGAAAGAAGACACGCAGACTTTGAATATTTGTTTTAAACTGAAAAGTAAACACACCTACCCAGTATTATTAGCACTACTCCTGACATGCATTTGCCTGAAACGAAATGAAATGAAATTAAATGAAATGAAATGAAATGAAAAGAAAAATTACTCAGTGGAATTCAACTTGTTCATCTCTCATAAAATCAACATGTCAACTACAACTTAGCTCTCCCATGGTACCCTTAAAAAAATTACAGCCCTGAAGGGCCTTTTCTAAGAAGATCCTGTCAGTTCTCTTACACATCACCACATCTTTGCCTGGCAAAGTTCCATTGACTTCAGCTGTCCAACTGTCCCACGAGGAAGTCAGCTTTGGTGCACTGCAAGACAAGCTTTCCAACATGTCCACTGACTGTTGTTTTCGTAAGTACTTGATTCTTACTTATATCAAAACATCTGTTCTTCATCTACAATCTCCCAGTATCTTTTTAGTCAAAGAAAAGTGACTAACAAAAAGACTTGACCAGCACTGAAACAGAAACAGGTGAGGGCAAAAATGGGATCTCCAATTTTTTCTAACGCAGTAGCCTGTCTGTCTGATCATAATGCCCATTCTCCAAGAGTGGCAGCTTTTTGAGGTTCATATAGGAATTACATACTTAGAATAGGTTACATTTGAATCACAGAATTGTTGAAGTTGTCAGAGACTTTTGGAGATCATCTGCTTCAACGCCCCACTCCAAGCAGGGTCACCTACAGAGGAGGGTGCTCAGGGCTGTGCCACGTCAGGTTTTGGGTATCTCCAAGGACAGAGGCTCCACAGAACTTTTGGGCAGCCTGTTCCAGTTTTCCACTAAAGCATGTTTTTTTTATAAATGAAATTTCCTGGGTTTCAATTTCTGCCTCTTGTTTGTTCACTGGGCACCACTGAGAGGCGTCTTGCTCTGTTTGCTTTACTCCTCCCGATTGGGTATTTATACACATCGATGAGATCCTCCCTGAGCTTTCTCTTCTCCAGGCTAAGCAGTCCCAGCCCTCTCAACCTCTCCTTATCTGTCAGATGCTCCAAAAGAGCATTCAAGTAATGAAATATCTTAAAAACCAATATTGACAGTTCTTCTCTGATTCTTTCAAAGAAATACAATCAAATCCAGTTCATTTCCAAGCCACCTTTTACTTCACAAACATCAGTGGTTGGAAAATACTTTGTTTTCCATTATGAATTCTCAATTTTCTGAATATAAGCAAACAAGCAAACAACAAGCTTTTTTTTTTCTTTTAATAAAGACAACGAATGGTGATGATCTTGTTATACTTGTACAGTCTAATGGTACGGTCTTGCCTTAGTAAGTAGTTACACATGGCTTAGGATCCACCTGCATGGATGGAAGCAGACTGACACTAGCTGTCTCTACCCAAGATTTGAGTCGAACAGAAGTTACCCTGGTCTGCTCTGGAAGCCACGCAACTACCTCAGCTCGAGCTCTGCAGCTCCTGGCTTTCTACACTCAACCTTGTAGACATGCCTAATGCGTATTCAAAGCAGTTGAGTGCTATTTAATGGATTCCAGATCATAATAAATCTTTCTAACTATACAAGTAAAAGATACACAAAGATTTAAAACCCTTTTAAAATGTATGTTTATAAAACTCCTTAACAGAGTCAGTAAAAAAAAGGAGTGATTTAGATCCACTTAACATGGAATTGACATACTGAAAGAAACCCCGAGTGTTAAGATACTGATTTTACATGTGAATTCTGCTTTTCCTTCTGAAACACCCCCGAATACTCTACAAACCGACAAAGGATTTGGAAGGCTCCCATTTTCTAGCACTGAAACGCAGTCACCTGCAGCGTGAGACAGAGCAGATGTCTCCGTGCAAAGTGCGAAACTGCAGACCAGGGCAGTATGCTCTTCTAAGGCACCCTGCAGTTAATGGGAAGAGAGGGGAACCGAGGAAGCAGATTGTAATTATTTAAATTGGAATTTGGCCAAGAGCCCACAGTTGGCAATCCTGCTTTTTTGTAAGAGTGCCATGAAACATGGTTGTACTCCAGGTTTTCCAACTCCTTGGAAAGACTGGAGTAATCCTGGTCAGACCTTGAACAGTTGGAAAACTTGGTTATTTCTATGAAAGCCATAAGCTCTGGAGCAGGCAGAAGCACAGTGGAAGTCTCAGGAAATCATATATACTAGAAATTTCTGGTAATTTGGCTTCCAACTATACCTTCTCTAGTTTTTCTGATTTTTTTACTGTGACCAACATTTTGACTTATGTAATATACGTATATTTGTGTATGTACGCACAGAGATAAAAACACATATATGCTTAGATGTGTTTATAAACAGTGTTTTAAATGCATTTGACTTGTATATTAAATATTACAAATATAAATTTATTTTTCAGTCAAATAAAAAATAATTAATGTTGAAGTCTCTCGCATAAATTACATACATATGTAAACAACTGTCAAATGTCTTCACCTCTTTGTGACACATTGTTTTTCCTGTGAAGACCTCTGTAAGTGAAATACCTCAGCTTGGGTGTGAACACTTTTATAAAGATCAAACGCTTCCAAGATAGCCAAGAATGAGTTGCAAATATTAATGAGCTTGCCATATTCTTTGTCTGTTTGTTCTTTAACATGAAATTTGCATAAACAAATTTAACAAGAGAATTTTAGTAGTTAGTCCTACAGGAAGTATCTTCATAACCTATGGAGGTGGTGGAAACAGAGTATCAATTTCATGACTCATTTCACATTTCACAGACTGCTTCTATCTCCTATCAAAATATAAAATTCTAAAATTTTGAGGGAAAAAAAAGAAGCTTTTCTATTATCATAGTGATCATAAAAGTTACAAAACTCAAAGTTAGGAAGTATTTAAATTACCAGTTATTAAAGTAACAAAAGTATAACGTTATTTCGTAACCTTTTTTCTTTGGAACTTCAGGTTTATGAATACCACTTCAATGCTTATACATATTTTAATTACATTTCATAATTTTGTCATTCAGTGTGAGTAGTGCATGATTTGTCAGTATTTCAAACTTTTATTATTACGAACTGATATCCAAGTCAGAAAACAACAAAAATATTTCTGTCAGGGCTCAGGGGCTTTTATTATTCATGCTTATGAACACAAAATTTAAAAACACTGACAAGACCAAATGGGTGCCAGGGTTTTAATGATACTACTTTTAAATTAGTAATTGCAAGCCAATAAACCATCTGACTGCTGGTGCCAGGGTTTTAATGATACTACTTTTAAATTAGTAATTGCAAGCCAATAAACCATCTGACTGCTGGTGCTATGTAATACAGCAATCTTACCACTGCTGACTAAGAAGAAAGGTGACCAGCAGAACACAGAAGATTCATTTCGAGTCCTTTTGAGCCCCTTGATCTCCTGATGTGGACACCCATTCTGCAATTTGGATTAGAAATTTGAACAGAAGTGCACAGCATGTACATGGAGAACTCTTGGGCCTTCTTGAGCAAACTTCAAGAACACGATGGTCCGAGCAGCCGGCTGCAGGAAGGTGCAGTAAGATATGGCTCATTATGTTCTATGGACCAGACCCAGTCATAGCTTGCCAGTTGGACCATCCCACTCCACAAACACCAGAGTGCCCAATCTACCCTTTTCAAGAGTGGTTAGAATCATAGAATCATAGAATTGTCTAGGTTGGAAGGGACCTTTAAGAGCATCGAGTCCAACCATCAACGTTAACTCTGACAAAACCACCACTAAACCATGTCCCCAAGCACCGTGTCTACCCATCTTTTAAATACCTCCAGGGATGGTGATTCAACCACTTCCCTGGGCAGCCTGTTCCAATGTTTGATAACTCTTTCAGTGAAGAAACTTTTCCTTATATCCATCCTAAACCTCCCCTGGTGCAACTTCAGGCCATTTTCTCTTGTTCTATCACCTGTTACTTGGGAGAAGAGACTGACACCCACCTCTCTACAACCTCCTTTCGATTAGTTGTACCGATTAGTCTCCCCTCAGCCTACTTTTCTCCGGACTAAACAACCTCAGTTCCCTCAGCCGCTCCTCATAAGACTTGTTTTCCAGTCCCCTCACCAGCTTTGTTGCCCTTCTCTGGACCCGCTCCAGAATCTCAATATCTTCCTTGTAGTGAGGGGCCCAAAACTGAACACAGTATTTGAGGTAGGGCCTCACCAGGGCTGAGCGCAGCGGGACGGTCAGTGAGTGAGTCAGTGTTTGAAGAGCATAAACTACATGTATATCCATGTTGCTATGTAAGTTCTAGTGTGTTTAAAAAACTGACAACAAGCTGCAGTTAATCCCCTAAATGAAAGAGCCACGGCCGCAGCAGATAAAACTGTGGATGAGACCAATAGTTAGAAAAGTGGATAGTGGCTGGGGATTAAGTTAACTGAGCTGTGAAGACTATGGTCTACATGTACCAAGCTGTAGGATCTCAGAAGAAATATGCAAAAAATACTTCTTTATAATGAGTGGTTGTTAAAGACTTCAGATCATAGCAATGCTGAAGACCAAAGATGATGGGAAAGGAAGCGAAGAGGCCCTGCGAGATATTGAGTAGAATATTTACTTAAAAGGGATCTCATCTTTACAGGTTCTTGTGTTCTAGGCATAGGAAACATGAAATTATGTGCTAAAGGTCCTGGGATCATGAAAAAAGACAAATCTATACGGACGCAGCAGGCCACCAACCAAGCAGAAGGAAACCTAAGTATTTGGAATAAGACAGCAGTAGCAGCAAACACATTTTGGGAGGTACAGATACTGCAAGCATATAAAGTTGTGTACTTGACCAGCTACAGCATTTAGAGTCTGATACTGTTTTCTACCGCTTTATAAAAAGGTAAATGGAAATATGCACAAAATTACACTGTCAGCATACACAGGGATCACGGTTTTCATGAGGCATATTCCGGCATCGAGTGCATGCACTTCTAAATTAATGAACTAAAAGATTCTTGCCTTTTATTTGCAATGTCCCTAACACGGGAGGATTTGTGACTATATATGGGTGTGTAGAGAAGAGATTGCAACTGACATTTTGAGCAAAAACAAACAGAGCAAAGATAGGCATGACTGATTGTCCCAACAAACACCAGACAATTTTGCAACGCGTATGCAAGTCTGAACTCTCTCCAGCTATATAAAACTATCCGACTGAAAAGCCTTGGGTTTTAGTTCTTTTTTACATCACTGTCACTGTTTAACAATTAAATGGGACGCCCTAGAAGAAAAAAGGCCACACGCCTTTTTGTAATGAATCAAAATTACAAATATTTTATTGGTGATTTAGTATGTTTACACTGCCTGAACTGCAGAAGTTGCTAATTCAATTGACCACAGAAAATGAAATACAGAATTATTTTACACAGCTATACAGAACAATTGCAAAAAATCCTTTTAACGTTATTTCAGTACATACAACAGTCTCTTGCCAAGTCAACTGTGTGTTGATTAAGAGCTGCTCTGGACAGTGAAATGCCACAGCTCACAGCAGATGCTCCAAAACCATCAAACTTTTGCCTTTGGTTCTCTGAGGTGTAGTACCAGTGTTATCAGTTCAGTCCACCCAGCCTGAAACGTCCTCGTAACTCCAAGAAGGCTGCGTGCAGGCAGAATTCAGAGCTGGGGGAAGCAAATACTTACTGGGGAAGTAAAATCTAGCTACTACCTGAAGGCCAAAACACAGAGATGCGACGTAGTGTCTTACAAGGTTCTTTTCTTCGTCTCAAGCCATTCTGTGTCAGCTCTTCAGGCTGTTGGGACAGATGACCCTCGCTCTGTCACACCACTCTGGACAAGCACATCAAACTCCTATAAAGAAGCATGTGCCTCTCTGCCGTTGTCCTGCTACTGAATTGAATGATTAAACATTCATTGATTTCAGTGGATGGAGGAATAGACTTTTACGGAGGACTTTAGAAAACACCCGTCTTCAGTATTAAAAGATTTAACCTTAGCTAGAACACAGATGCACTGGAGCTCTCCTGTGTATTTTTTTAACTGCCCAAGAGCAGGACTTTTGCAAATTTTTATTACAGGAAATGAGAGCTTCAGTAAAAATCCTGCTTTGAGAAATACTGCAAAAAAGACAAGAAGTGTACTAATACCTATATATTAACTCCAAAAAGTGGGCAGTATATATCGTCCTTGTTTGCAAAACCTACATGTCTGACTTAGCAGGACTTGTCTGAACAAAGAATTAGTCCAGGAAAATAATGAAAAAATATGTTACACATTTGCCAATACAACAGCTATATTTTAAATAAAAATAACAATAATATACATGTACAATATTGTAATGATATAACTTGATGAAAATAACACTGATCAGTATCAAACTTAGGATTTAACTGATTATCCATCCTTAACAGACGAAACGCATTTCACAGAAATAAGAGGCAGGCAGAGTGAAGTGAAGTGATATTCATGGCTTACCGTGAGAAAGTTACCATGAAAGTTAAGGTAAAAACGGAAAGAAGAAAACTTTTAAGTAGACTTCTACTTATAAAAAGTTTCAGCATCATAGTGGTTGGGTGCACGTGCTGCAGAAGGATGGTAACAGCGGCCTAATGGTAGACATACACACTTGCACGCATACTCACACACGCAAACACACACGTGCCCATGCTCAAATGCATGTGCTTAGGGTCCTCAGCTTGATTATACAAGCATATGCTTACTAGCTTTTGGTGGGGCAACACCAGGAACGGGGTTCACCTCTCCTGTTTTGAGCTGTCTGCAAGGTAGCTGTAGCTACCTAAAGTCCAGATGAGATGAAACTCACCTAAAGTAACATCAGCCCAACGTTTTGATGAAAACTGTTTTCATCCTGAGCATATTTAAGGCACTTTATGAAAAAATCTGAAGTTAACCAACACTGGAAAAAAAAGGTAAAAACCCTTACGTGTGAAATTTGGAAATTAAAAAAAAATTGAATTCCTGAGTTTTGATAAATATTTTTATTATAATAAAATACCGTGCCTATTGAAAACATGTCTTTTATAAAGGCATGTTATATGACTTTTTTTTCTTGAAAAGCTCATGCCCTAGTGCACAAAATATGTTAATAAGTCTTTGGGGACATCTGTAACAAATTAATAGGAAATGAAAAGCCAAAGAATGACCTGTCATGTATGTATAAAACGTGCATTGCTCCCGGCAACACACATCATGTTTACTACAGGCATCTTTATTTTTCTGTTTTCTCACAGGGTCCTGCCCATATTTTAATACTTTATAATTAATTATGCTTCGCTAAACTATTTACAGAAGCAGAAACTAATCACACATCTTCTTAAGCCCATAAGTATGGAACCACAGAAGTAGAACGTATTTTAAAATAGTATGAAGACAAGTGTGCTACACAGTACTGTTCTCTAGAAGTACAATTTGTCAATTACTTTCTTTATGAAGATTTCAATCTAAATTAATATAGAAGTTCAAATTCTCCCTCTCTTTTCCTTGGTTACAGTTTTTTTCCACCTGCTATTTCTAAAGAATTTTGCCCCAAGACAGTATTTGGATTGCAAGAACAGTTGTAAATTGTCGCAGGTTCTTGAGTAAAGAACCATCAGGCTCTTCAATGCCCACAGGTGACATGGGATGCAAACAATTTGTTTTCAGTTAAAAATAGCTGGTTTCCAATACTAGCCATTGTTAGTATAGTTCTAGGAGTATTAATTTTTGCTTTTGCTGTGTTTTTCTCACCTCCGCTGTCATGAAACACGAATAACGTGGAAACAGGGAAACGGACCATACCCAAAGTCCTGCCAAATGCGTTGAACACACAAAGTGGTTACAAAATGGTATCTATAGAGACCTTGGGAGGTTCCTTCTAACAATAACAGATAAAAATAATCATCAGAGTGATATGCACTTTTGACTTGACTGCATCCTTTAATATTTTCATTAGCTACCTCTACAACACCTCTGATAAAAATGCTACTTTTTTACATTTAAACTTCTATTACAAAGTACTTCATGTTTTATTTAAAAAAACCCCCACAATAGTGATGGTGGTTAATCTGCTTTATAAAAGATAATATATTGAGCTATATATAATAATGGCTTTGATCCAATTAATGTTATGTTATACTGCTTAGTAATTACTGTGATTTCAGTTCCTACAACTGTTATAGTGAATACAAATGATCGTTTAATGTACAGGAAGCAGGGATCATTTGGAAGTGCTGATTCAGAAGTATTCATTCAAGTGCTTGTTCCTTCTATGCTTTTCTTCATGTTCTGTAAATGACGATTTTATAAATGTCCATGATTTTGAATGTGGCACAGTTTTGGGGCAATTATTCTTATAATGTTCTTTTTTTTTTTGTGCAAACACAAAACTAGATTTTTCTAAACGTTACCATCTTGTTAAAAGTAATTGCCACTTCTACTTAAAAAGGCACCGGCATTAATGTAAAGGAATATACCTTTTATGCTTGTTTTATGAAGAGCTGTACTTGTTACTGGAGCGGAAGTTGTCATATCCGTGATCATTAGCTTTGAACTTTAAACAGGACTGCCTTTCCTCCAGGGACAACAGATCTTTGGATTGGCACCAGCAACACAAGCATGACTGTTAAAATGAAAGGAATAACAAACATTATGCATCATTTTGGTTTGCACATGCGGCAAAACGCACTGAAACGCTGCCCTTCTTCAGTAAGAAGCGCCACGTGTGCAAGCTGCTATCTATTTTGGCATTAGAGCGCAAGGAAAGACGCAAAGTGAAGCTCTGCATTGCTGGAATGGCCCCTAAATTCTGGGATGCCCCATTAGCAACCAACCCAAATGCTGGAGGGAAGGAAGAGTTATACCGACTTCATATATAATAACGGCCACAAACATACCGCTCCGAGTCTGGTCTGCAATTCTAAGTGCATCTCAAAATAAAATTAAGACTCCTTGTTGTCCTTTCTCTGACATGTTTTTCTTGGGAAAAAACGTATGCACAGTAATCCATACTTTCTAAGCAAGATGCTATGATTTAGTTGATTTTGGGGGGGGAAGAGAAGTAAGTAGGAGAATGATAAAAACCTACATACAGTTCAAACGTTCACCGGATGAACCGCAGACCTTTTGCTCAAGCTACTGACTGGCCTTTGGGTGCTGGATCCCTCACACCCACGCTCAGGGTGCTACAGATCGTTTTAGGTGCTCTCAGCTCCAGGGACTCTTTCAGGGAGCCGGCAATGTAGACAAGGAAGATGAGACCGACTCTAAAGCACCCGCAACCTATGCTGTCACAATTATGTGGGAAATACTCTTAGTGCTGCTAGATGTAGAGCTGACTGGCTTCTGATGGAAAGACATAGCCAGTAAGGAATTTACAAAGCCAGGCAATAAGCCTGGCAGTGGCCAACACTTAAATGCTCGGCAAGAAAATAAAAACCTAGGAATTTGTGGTAGGCAGTGTAAGAACCCTGATACAGCATCTGAACATGGCTAAGGGACCACAAAAAAAGCCCAAATCTGGACATTTTCTGAGCAGACAAGAAGGACTGATGGGCCTCAAATCCTGCGCGGAGAATTAGTGCCCAGGACTATTCACTCAAAACAAGGTGAAACGACGAACAGGCCTGCCTCATAAAATGTCGGCATTGGAAAGGGACGAGGGGATACTTGCACCTTCCGTCTTAGATTTAAGGTACTCTCTGCCTACTGATGTTAAGCCCTTGGCCAGGATAGGGGGGCACCCAGGGTCAGCGCCCTCCCCGTTGGGTTGCAGAGGATATGGCTACGTGAACATCTGCAGCGCGGTCCCAGCCTGCTTTGTCAGGGCTCTCGAAGTGGCTGGTGGCCAGGTCCAGCCGGGAAGTGATGCAGCACTGATTAGCACGGTGCCGGGAGGGTTTATTGTACGCCCCTCTCTTTTGCTTTCTCTTTTTGTCCCCATGAATCCTTAACTCTATGTAGCTTCAGCAGGAGAGAGAGAGAACACCCGCCGTAACCCAATTAAAATGTAAAACAAAATGTAATGACCATTTAAAACACTTTGTGCGTGTTATGGAATTAATTTCACTGCTGACATCACCTTTTAACCAGAGGAGCAGCTCCCAGTAGTCTCTTACCTTAAAGCAGTTTTGGAATCTTTTGCTCACCAAATACAGAGCTATTGGATTGATGCAGGAATTCAGTGAAGCCATGTTAATTCCGATGTAGTCCATCACAAGAAAAAAGCTGTGTGAAAATTAAAGTTTAAGCAAGACACTTCTAATTTTAGCTGAAAAGGCTTAGTGAAGGTTTACAGCTATGAAAATTGGACTCAGCTTCACTCAACCAGACTATTAAATGTAATACTAAAGGGGCTTATATCAACAGGATTAACTCATGGAGGTAACAATTGGGGTCAATAATAAAGTTTGCATCAGTAGACCATTCTCATGAAAGTAATTTCAGAAGATCCAACCATGGTAACTTGTGGGAGGAAATATTCATGAGGTTTTCCTCACAGATTTAATCCTCGCTGTTCTGTTGAAAGGGAAAAAGGGGACAGAAATTCCCTCTCCACCCACATAACGCCACAAGACGGTAGGAGATTCCGAAAAGGCATAAGGAGGACAAACAGGGGGATTCCTCATAATTTTCTGACTCTGCTACTGGAGGGAAACCAGAGTGTCCTGGATAAAGCTGCAGGGAGAACTTCAGATAGAGTAAGCTAGTCCATTAGGAAATCCAGCTACACTTATGAAGAACGTCAGCAGCAGCCCACAAGTATTTTTACAGTCTCACCTTAAAAGTTCACATCTGTTGGGGTCCTTCTGATCGTAAATAGTGAGTTTCAATATTCTGCTTAAGTGAAGTGGGAGCCAACACAAGGCAAAAACAAGTACTAGACAGAACACAGTTTTGGCCACCTCACGTCTCTGAAAAAGAAAATTGGACAGAGCAGTGTTATAGTTTCTGTCTCTCTCTTGACTGTTGCTGTCTTCTAACATCCAAATATTTAATAAACAAAGTAAAACCCCTACCAAAATAGGAGTTAGGAGAACATAAGAATATCTTATTTTCTTGGAATACATACTTAATCTTTTCTATTGTTTTGGATGTCTTGCATTAATTCTCTGTATCTCTAATTTTAAAAGGTATATGAGTAATAATATGAAAAATCAAGGACAGGAAAACAGTCATTTAAATTAAAATGAAGAACGTATTCATCTCCCCAATCACTTTCAAATACCAGCTTGCTTTCAACTGCATTTTCCTGCGCTTTGATCTCAGGCCTTATTTTAAATGCCCCAGAGATTTCAATTACAGCTTTGTCAAGGTAAGAGGGAAGGAGCACAAATATACTTTATAGTACAAATATACTTTAATTCTAGTGACGTATGATGTTTGTCTCTGGTGCACTACTAACTTGGAATGTATTTTGGAATGTGTTTTGTTCTCCTAACATATACTGCTAACCTCAGGACAGTTCTGCATGCAATTGATTCAAAGTAATTAACAATTTTACAGCACCAGCTTTCACATTACAACACGACTTCAGTTTTCATTACAAAATATCCACCTCCCATGATTGTAAAGAAGAAATAAAAGCTATAAATCCTGAAAGATTAACACCAAACAAGAAAAAAACAGTTTTATGATTGTCAGTTAAAATCTTAGGATGGATAGATAGATAGATAGATAGATAGATAGATAGATAGATAGATAGATAGATAGATAGATGAGTTCATCAGCACCACTTCCAGGAAACTTCTCCTTACTAGTAATCTTGAAGTTGTCATATAAGAACAGAATAATGATGTGTCAGTAAAGTCAGTAAAGGTATTACCGTCATTCTCTCTACAACCAGCAGAGCTATCAGGGATAAATTTTTACCTGTTTTAAGTGGTCGTTTAAAGCAATCTGCATGCCACTTTTCTTTCGTAACATCTCGCAGGTCATGAGAGTATAGAAAAATGCTGTGATAGCCAGTGGCAAACAGAAGTAAAAGCTAAACAGCCACCAGTCTTTAGCTTGCTTGTAAAACTGGAAGGAAAACAAAAATAAAAACATTGTTAGGAGTTGAATGTTGCGCATTTGGGGGAGGTATGCTATAACTAATTGGTCGATCTGTCCTGGAAAGCATTTCTATAAGGTGTACATTACAGATGAGAAAATAGGACAAGACAGTAATATGCCCGAAGCCCACATAAAGACAAAAGTTTCTGAATGTTCTTCTTCTAACCAATAGACTTCATAAATTTGTCAGTATTTCATTTGAACATTATATTCACCTACATTTGACATACACTTGTGCACATTACAATCCACACAACACTGAGAAGATTCGAGGACCTGTTCTGGAGAGCTGTGATTTTATAAACGTCAGTGTCTTACCATCATAAAGGATGTTTTCTGCGTGGGGTGAAGCAGGCAGATTCTAAGCTCCTTTCCTTTGTACTCCATCGTAATCATGTCAAATGCGATAGCTTCTGGAACAGCCAATATCACCGATACAACCCAGATCAGTACAATTTCAACAGCAGTCCACTTCGGCACTCCGATTCCTTTAATGCGACTCCAAGAAGCAACTGCTCGGTACCTGAAGCAAGAGCACACATTTGCAGATTAAAGATATGAGAAAACCCACCTGGTTTAACTGGCTTAAACTCAGCTTATTCATATTATATCAGCTGAGTGGAAAGGTGAGTTTGAGCCAATGCCTATATTTAAAAGAAATTAGAAGAAAAAGAATAAATGGGTCTCACCTGTCTATACTGAGGGCACACAAACTCAACACTGTGATGCCCACTGATGCCTTTTGAATGAAGGGTACTAATTTGCACATTTCGACACCAAAAGGCCAGTCCTCTGCAAGCAGCTATGAAAAGAAAACAATTAGAAATCAATAATTTTTAAAAAATAATTCCTACAGATGCAGCATAGGCTTTTCTCTTATTTTTTTTTTCTCCTACCATGTAACACTTAGTCAGAACCTTTTCAGAAGGGAGTCTCCAAGGTGTGTGCCCTAAAAACTCGGCAGTAGCTTCACAGTCACTCCCTGGCTGGGCAAGGATATGCATAAAGGCTCAGACCCGACTTCTTAAGCCCTGCAAACTCCATTCATTTTGCTTCTAACTTCACCACCCCAGTGTTTATGGTGAAAAATGACTGAGCAGGTGAGGACTTCTCTTTTGATTGGTTTTATCCATCTTGAGCATTCATTGTTTTTCTTCTAAGTTCCAAGTAACTCTCCATTTACTAGAAATACAGAGAATTACTTGAGGCTCATTAGAACAGGGACAAAGCTAACATGCGCACAGCTGGGGTAGGGTTTATTTGAAGCTTGGTGCCTAGGTTCCATCAGCCAAGAAGTCAGGCAACACTGGAGAGCAATGTATCCCACAGTTTTTAGCTAACAATCTGATAATGAAGGATGGGACACACTGGACACTGTAAGCGCTATGGAATAGAGAAAACAGCCCAATGAATTTTAGATTGGTTCAATTGCACTTTGGGTCACACACTTCAATGGAAATCTTTTGTCACATCCTCAGCGGTACATTTTAGCTGATTTAGGGGACAAGTGTTACTGGACGCGGGAAGCACCTTCCTCACAGCTGATGCTATTAACTGTTCGCCTGTAGCTTCAGTTTAGAAACATTTAATCTTTGTACTCTCCTGTGAGCTGCTCTAATGGCTCAGATACACCCCAGCAGCGGCCAAATCTTCCAGTTCCTCATAAAAACAAGACTCTTCAGAACAGACGTTATGCCAAGAAATAGTTGCAACCATTATATACAAAAGTAAACTTTCAGAGTTTCTGTAATCAGTTACATTATCTAAGCCCATCTCTGTTTTTCGTAGCTTTCTTCAAATGAGGCCTTTTGGATCTGTTGCAGACAGAGGGCTACAAAATGGAAAAGGAGAGGAAAGAAGGACGCTAACCACCCAAAAGAGAGTGAAAAATCTTTCCCTTGGCTCAGGTGTTCTCAAATGTCATTTCACAGGGATGTAAGAAAAGAATAGATCATCATGTATAGACCCTGCCGGAGTCCAAAGTGGTTGAAGACCGCCACAGAGCTGTCTGCTCATGTTGGTTTGGTTCAGCAAAGTCTTTAAGCACATGTATCTGTGCATCTAAGGATAAACAGTTACATGGTCCACAACAATTTTTGAAAAGCCCTGATATAATTTAAGTATAATTTTATTTTAACACAAAAGAAGTTATGTACATTTCATGACCATGTGCTTTAGGAAATCCCTAAGAAGTGCCCACCAGTATTTTCAGACACCAGAATACCTTCAAAAATCTGTTTTAGTCCTGTACTGAAATGGGATCTCTGTAAGGACAGCAACAGGAAAACTGTAATATGGTCCAGCTATGATCTCCTCCTTCAATGATCTGCTTAAGTAAGACAAAGGGTATAATGCTTCTGCAGAAATGAAGCAGAAAAAGAAATTCTAAGGATTTATGTTTCTTAGGAATTTTATGGAATGTAAATAAAGCAGAGGAAGTAAGGATGAGGTTGTAATAACCAGAGTGTCTTTTGCTCATGTGATGTGGGAAACTAACTCAGTCTGTAATTAAAGTATTTTCAGTAAAGCCTCCCCCTGAGACTTCTTTTGAATTGCTGTAAGGGGGTGATAGTAAGAAACTACTATTCAAATTGCAATGTGAATAATTACAGGTGTTCTAAATGTACACTCTACAGAATCAAATGACACCAGGACTAATTTAATTAATATCAATCAGGCAGTGATCAGGCCTACCACACCTAGTTGCTACAGAAATCAAGGACTGGGTAGCAAGTACATTGCATACTTTTTTATAGTATCTATTGTATATAGTACATGTGTATATATTAAACCAGAAATGACTCATTTAAAAAGCACTTCAAATTAATCTTTTTTTCCTTTGTTGAACTAAAACTCAGAACTTCGATGGAATTTCTGTTGGCAGATTCCGCTGAAGACTTACCGCTACAACTAGCTGGTGTACGTGCAAGACGCTCCCCGTCTCTCTTCCCTAAAATCGCAACCTCTCAGCCGCACACAAGAAATTTCCCTGAACTAATGCTTATCTCACAGGTGCAGACAGTCACACCTGTGCTCCTAGCTGACTGGACTTGAGCCAGCTCCAGTTTGGGAGCCATAGGGCTGGATTATAATGGGGCTGCACGCGAGCGAATGCAGCCTACGGGAAGGAGGGGTGCATTAGCTTGGGCTTAGCATAACATCAAAATATTACTTGCATTCAGCCAGCTTAAATCGGGGGCAGGATGGACACACAGCTGTCTGCGCCGTGTTGGAAAAACACGTCCTTTATCTCTTGCAGCTGATGCGTTGTGAAATTTGAGCATTTTAATGCATGAGTCATAGGTTTCTCTATCATGGTGTTGCTAGAGCTTAATGGTATGCTTTGCAGCAAAAGTGTGAAAACACAAAGAAAGTAAAAGTAGAATATTTTAATTGCTGAACTATGCTTCTTTGTTGTTTCTGTTTGTCCTCTGTGTTGCCATCACCTCAAAACACTGCCTTAAAGTACGGTGAAAATCCATTGTAAAGTATTCAGGAGCATCGCGTTTGTAGACAAGAGCAATGATTATTCTTAGTGAAGTATAGATGTAGTCTCATGCAATTTTTTAAGAGTAAAACGATTTTCTTGTGATTCATAATAGGGTGTCTGTACAAAGAGTGCTATTTTACAAATGATAAACGACTTAGAGTCATGAGATGCTGCCAAGTGGCAGCAAAGAGAAAAATAATGTTGCATTTTCGGCAGTACAATGCCAAGAAGTCTACCACTGGCTGTATTCTGAGTGACCTTTTCCGATGTTTTATAGTCACTTATTTTACATGGGCAAAGTTTTAACTGCTAAGCCACAGAAACGTGTTGAAGGTGAAATGAAATAGAACGAAAGGAAAGGGAACATGGTGCAGAATGAAATGAAATCATACTTAATACATACCAACACACCCGAGTCGATGGTTGGACTCGGTGATCTGAAAGGTCCCTTCCAACCTAGACGATTCTGTGACTCTGTGATGCAGTCCTAGCCAAGACTTCCTTAGACCAGGCACAGATCTGAGCCTAAACTGATGTGAAAGCTGCACAGCTACGAAAGTAGCCCCAAGAGATGTTGTGACTCAGAGACACACCTGTGAATTGCAGTTCCTGGCCCTGCTTCCTCTTGGTTGTGTAGGAACAGAAAGACCTTCGCAATTTGCTGCTAGAACACGCCAGCATGCCGAGCACGATACGCCGCTCTCCGTGGCTCAGCTGCCGCGGCCACCAGCGAGAAGGCCGACGCCACGGCTCCAACCCACTACTGTTGACTTTCTGCAGCCGGGCAGGCACGAAAAAGTGGCAAAGTGCGTGATTTTTTACATCGAGGTTACATTGCAGGTGGGAATGCAGAGCAGGAATTCGTTTTTCCTCCTCGCTGTGTGTTCACTCACAGCAAGTCTAGTTCACAGGATGACGGGGCTTGATTTTCCATCATTACGAACTGCACAACTGTACGCCCAATTCACAAGCACCATTTTTTCAATATATCTGTGGAATAACTAGCAGATTTTCACCTGGTACTTTCGAGACAGGGGGGTTACGCAGCTAAAGTTTTTTTCAGAGTTTCATAGGAACAAGCGTTTTTTCAAAACAGGAAATTCGCCCAGGAAATTAAGCTTATGCTGAGGGATAAGTCAGACAACATTACAAAACTTATTAATACTTAACAATAATTATGAGGTCAGGGTGGGGATCTTCCCTCTAGACAAGAAAATACAATTCCCTCTTCCTAGTTCAGAATGTTTTGCTGATCTATCCAATAAACAGCGTAAATCTTAATGAGGCACACAATTAGTCTCTTTTCCTGTGTCTTTATTAGTAACTTCTGCTTAGAAAGCATCATTTAAAAAAAAAATACTGAATTAAGATGAAGTAATATCATACAGACTTCTTGGACATGACAGAAACCTCTTAGTGTCTTGTCAAAGTGAAAGGCTTCTGCAATCTCACAGTCCCAGGGAAAGGACTGCGTCAAAATTAGCTCTTAAGAAAGCCGTGCTGCTGTCAGAGGGGGAAGCATGAACACAAGCCAGAAGAAAAAAAAAATTAAATGAGAGGATGAAAACTCGTTTTGAAATTTGTCACATGCACCTTTTGAGTGAATGTATGCACAATAAATGTATATACATAATGAAAAAAAAGTACTCTAAATTTACAAATCTACACTGACCTCATCTAAAATATTTCAGTTTGGAGATCCATTGTGAAAACTCTGTATGTATATCTTCAACAACATCCAGTCGTTTCCAGTACCCCACATATTGAACTTCAGAGTAGATTGTTCCCGTCTAACAAAACTACCCCTCCATTGCCTGTGGAGTCTAGACAGGTTCCTCCACTGGACAATTCAGATCCTTAAGTGCCTATAAGGTGCGTGCATTTGCTGATCATAAAGGGTTCCTAAGCAAAATAGACTTCTAGCTTAATATGGTCAGAGATCAATAAACGTTGCGTAAGGAACGCTGAAATGAACTCCGCAAGACCTTAAATATGTGGTTCAGATGTTGAAAGAAAGGAAATAATGCATTTCTCCCAATAAAATGGCTGTTACATTTAACATCAGAAGGACCAGTGGCCACGAGATGTAATGTGGAATAGTAACGTTTTCTAAAGATGAGCACCTTGACTTTTTTGGAAAGCTAGGAAAAGATTGGCTTTATCATAGAATCATAGAACGGTTCGGGTTAGAAAGGACCTTAAAGAGCATCTAGTTCCAACCCCCCTGCCACGGGCAGGGACACCTCCCACTAGACCAGGCTGCTCAAAGCCCCATCCAGCCTGGCCTTGAACACTTCCAGGGATGGGGCAGCCACAACTGCTCTGGGCAACCTGTTCTAATGTCTCACCACCCTCATAGTACAGGAGTTAGTAAGGTCATCAACAAAGACATTTCCATGGAAATCCTGCCTTTTTTAGAGCACAGCTGGATTAACAAAGGGGCCGGTTTGCATCTGCATGCGATACGCAGTCCCTAATCTGGTCTTTCTTGTATTTCCACTGCTTGATAATACTACATAATGTTAACTATATTTTTAATATAATCCCTAAAATACATAACTGAAAAAAAAATCATTGCCTACAAAGCTGACTTTGGCCTTTGATCATTGGCTTGGATAAAGACCAGGTTTTGTTGTTCCCTGGAAATTTTTCTCTGCTTGTCCATTGTGCTGAGATAAAGCAACCTGTGACAGTATTTCCAAGCAGATGTTCTTCCTCAGTCATTTCTGTCATAGCAAATTGATAGTCAGAGTTCAGAATGTGCAAAGGATAAGTTGTTCCCTGTTAAAAATCCATTGGAACGTGAAAATAAATTGGATTTAATGTAAGAGAATAGAAATTACACAATGTTGTCTATATATCAGCAGAGAATATATCAGAAGAGAAAGCATGTTATTATATTATTTGATTATGACTTTTTAAAATCTCTGTTCCTATCTCATTACACATATATGCATGAGAGGCAGAGTTAATGTTAAGTTTGGAGTTTCCAATCCTGATATTGTTTTGGTGTCTTACACGTGGGAGTTGCCGACTTTATCGATTTGGGAAACTGAGCAAAAGCCTTCCAGAACTGCAGACCTGTACAGTGTGTACAAGCTGCCGCTGTCTTGTTTTCCAAAGATTAAGTGCAGAAGAGGACATAAAAAGCTCACTGACCACTAAACTCTATCCTTCTGCTCCTTATGTTCACACTTTTAATTGCTGTTTGGGGGCCTCAAATTAATGAAGACGCTCTTACTTAGGTCTGTTCAGTGAAGCAGTTGACCGGGCATAGGACCACCTTCACATCCGATTAGTAGCACTTTCGCAAAGAATCTACACTGCCACAACATTACTTACTGCGGAGTGATTGACTTTTCTCTACTCCCCGTTCTGCAGTTCTGGGGGTTCAGCCAAAGCCAGATCGTTTACCAGGACCCCAAAACCGAAATGGTCTTCCAGGTTCCGCATGTTGGAACTGAACGCTCCTCAAGCCCCCATTTCATACCCAGTTTCCTGACTGTGTGACAGATTCCTGTACTTGCCCTTTTCTACTGAGCATATGGATTGATATTCAGATCTATCAAGTGCAGTGGACTAATTAACATCTTACACATTGGACTGCATTTGCCTCACAATCTAGATAACACCTGCTTTTCTTTAGATACCCTCAATTTAAGAGATGTAAATTTTCGTTTCTGTATTTTTTCAGCTACTTACATACACACTTAAACAGTCACAGGGGACATCTTTTGCAGTTATCACTTTTAACAATAAAATGCTGCTCATAGCGTGAATTCCGAGTTCTCTTGGATGAGTCTGTCTGGAAAGCGCTCACAGACACTTTCACACTTTCCACTACAAGTGTTGTTGAGTAAACTGCTGGCACTTTATTAACATGAAAAATTCTCTCACGTTCTTTTTTTTTTTTTTTCATGCGGCTGTCTAACTGAGGATCTGGTAGCAATTCTGAAGCTCGGTTTCATCCAGTTAAAAATTGATTCAAATTGCATGTTACAACTGCTAAATATACTTGATTTACAAACCAAGCCTTTGCTAGCCATTGGTTTTCCCCATACTGCTGGGTGATTACAGCCAGCTTCCGATTGCATTACTGTATTCTCCCTCATTAAACTGCTCTGCGGGTAGAATTAAATGGGATGTAGGGCTGATAAAAAGTTATCATCAACTCAAACCACACTCAAGCTCTTACTTTTGATTAAATAAATAAAATATCTAAGATTTGCTTTGGTTTTGTTTTTTTTTTTTTTTTTTTAAACTTACATCCATTCAAAAGTCCTGTTTGAAAACAGCAAATATTTCACTATTGCAAGGGACAATATAATTTTATTATGGGCTCTTCATTAAGATGAGTAGCAGCGTGGGAAATTTAGCACCTGAGAGCTATTGCTCAGCTCCCAGCATTACCAACAGCATAATAAAAATCTTGGGACTTGCAGCTGGTAGAATATTTATCTGCTTGCAGTCTGACCATTTATTCCTCCCGCTCCAACCTACTCATAATGATATACTTGATGACATTCAATCAAGATAAGGACTGTGGTATATTATCGCATATTATCATCTATTCTATTTTGAAATAGTGTCATTGAGATTGCAAAGTCTTGTACTGAGCAGCTGTTATTGATTTTATCTCTTTGATTTTTCTCAGAACAGATAAAAAGACCTTATTGATCAGTAACTTTTTTTTTTTTTTACAAAAATACCGTTTTTTCAAAGCAACTTAAAGGTATTTTGTTTCATAAATTCCGCTCTCACTCAGAAGAGTACACACCTCTAACAAGAGTAAATGTACAGTATGGAAAATACTGAAACTCCAAATCGAAGAACTCTCGTGTAATCCAAATTATCTGGCTCATGAATTTAACACAGTTAGGATGTCCCCTGCTTTGTAATACTTCAAAGCTTTAAAAGGATAAAGATACAGGATTCTCCTATTTCAGCAGCTTCTGGGAGTAATCACTATGGATAAAGCAGACTAAATTCAAAACCTGTCCCTTCAACGTGGTTTTACAAAGCTAAAAGTAAGAAACCCCAGAGTTTACGAACACGCGTATGAAGTGAGGAGAAGGAATAGCTGAAGGCTCTCGTGTTCACTTTGCAAAGTAACTGATGGGTGCTCAGGGACCCAGGCTGCAAAGTCAAGGCAGAAGGTGCCTTGTTGTTTCCAGCATCCCTCCCAAGAGTGCCGACCGTAACTAGAGCCTGGATTCCACTGCCCAACGAATTCCTAAGGATACAGCGCAAGCTGGGTAGAGGAGACAGAAGTTGCAATCCTTCCGTGGCAAGTCTTATCAAGTCAAATTGCAGCGTAAAGAAGGTGCAAGAGCAGCAGGTGTGGCTCACTCCCCCTCGGCTGCCCATGCTGCAACACTGGCGAGAGGGTTCGCGGCTCGGGAGAGCATCACGCCTCACAACCGCTCCAGGCGTAAACCTAATACGAATCGCTCAGCTTGAACGAGACTCGTTCCCCCTGCAAAAAGCCCCTATGCCACCAGCGACTGTACTGACCCATGTGACATCCCTGACTAAATCTGCCCCACTTGAGCGGGAGGGACCGAGTGGTACCCGCAGCACGAGGGTCTTCTGTGCCCCCTCCTCCGTTTCTTGGGGGAAAGGAGCGAAGCGACAAATCCATTGCGCGTTTATCTATTACATTTATTTCCTTTATCCCTGAGACAGCACCTGTTTCCAGGTGACTTTCAGAGCCTGGCCACTTCTAGCCGGTCATCTCTACCCCATTCACAGCCCGGACCACTGAGGGGGTTAGCACTGGGGCACAGAGGGGATGCCATTTGGGACAACAGCTGACCAGAACACCACTCTCCAGCAGGTTTTTGACAAAAGGTCTAGCCCCTGGGTGTCCCCCAGACAGAAATGGGGTGCGTTACACCCCCCACCCCCACCCCCCTCCAGCACCCGCGGCTGTGCCGGGTATCTGCCGGGGGCCGGCGGGGAGCCCCGAGGAGTGGGAACCTCCACGACCCATCCCCGGCTCCCCCCTCACCTTGTAGACGTTGATGGGGATGTCGATGATGATGTGAAGCAGGTCGCCCAGGGCCAGGCTGGCGATGAGGATGTTGGGGCCGTTCCTCATGCACTTGTTCTTGTAGATGATCCGCAGCAGCGTGGAGTTGCCGATGATGCCCAGGACGAAGACCAGGCAGGACACCACCGTGTTGATGTACTTGAAAGTCTCCTTGATCTCCGGCTGCCCCGTGCACATGGGGGGCGAAGCCGAGCGCGGCCGCCCGCCGGCCGCCCCCCCGCCTCCCTTGGGCAGCGCTGCCGGGCGGGAGGCGTTGGGCTCGGACCCCCGCAGCCCCTGGGTCCCGGCCGTCGCGGGGACGGCGTCGGCCGCCGCCGCCGGGCTCTGCTTGCCCGGAGCCGGAGGGTTCTGCCTGCCCGGCCCCGGCGGGCGCAGGGAGCCGTCGCCCTCGGCAGCGACGCGGCAGCTGAGGAGCAGGAGGAGGAGGGCGGGCAGCCGCCACCGTCGGGCGGCGGGCATGGCTTTGCGGCACGGCCGATCCCCCGCCGTCAGCGCCGACCTGCGCGGAGAGAGGGGACAGGCCGTCAACGGCGGGGACGGACACTGAGCCTCGCCGGTCGCCGCCATCGCTCCCGCCGCCCCGGGGACGGAGCCGGATGGGGACGGGCGGCAATGCCGGCGGTGAAGCCGGCAGAGCAGCGCCGGGATGAAAACCTGCCCGGCGGGCTCGGGGCGAGAAATCCCCTCCGGCCGGAGCTGCTCGGCTCTGTCCCCCCGCTCCTCTCCCCCTCACCGAGCCGAGCCGAGCGGAGCCGAGACGATCCTCCCCGCCCGCCGCCTGCGGGGCTCTGCCTTGCCAAGCGAGGGAAACGCGCTCCGCCGGTTGTCGGGCTCGGCGTCCCGGCTGGCTGTCCCCTCCCGGGGCCGGCTGCCGCCTCTCGCCGGCGATGGGCGCCCCGGGGGCCGCGGAGGCGGGGAGGGACGAGCGGTGGCGGCGGGACCCGGCGGCCGTCAGCCGCGCACCGAACCCCCCCGGTGGCTAAAGCCGCGCCAGCGGGGCAGGGCCCCCCCCCTTTTCTAAAAAATTCAAGCGCATCTGGCCCATCAGTCACGGCCAGACCCCACCCGCGCCCTCCTCCCCACACGCCCCCCCCCCCCAGCCCAGCCCCTCCGCCCGTCGGTCCTGCCCTGCCTCCCTCCAGCCGCTCTCGGGGGTGTCCCCCCCACCCACCGCCCCCGGCCGCCAAGTGCTCGGTACCTCGGGTCCTAGCGGGCGACCTGCCCCTTTTGCAGCCCGCCCGTCTCGTCTTGGACTTAGGGGCAGCCTAAAGAAGAAGTGATTTTGCGGATTTTCGAAACATTTTTTTTTTTTTTTTTTTTTTAGATCAGAAGGGTTGTTACGGGAGGTTTCGGCGTTGTTAGAGGATGCCTGCGGGGAGGAAGAGGGCTTTCGACCCGACAGCCCTTCCCAGTAGCTGGGTACGGGGTTCTCCCTCCGGATTTCATCCCCCTCTGCCCTTACACATCCACGGCACACACGCTGGAGAAGCTGCTTGTGCAGCGCGTCCGAGATTAGTGCCGAGTTTTAAAGCGCTTCACAAACTTTTTCACACCAGGCGATACTTTATATGCTCCTCTTGTAGCAGAAATAGCGTTTCGACTGTTCTGAAGCCGCAGGGATGGAGCTCGGCTGTCTGGGTGCCGCTTTGGGCAGCCTCAGCGATGCAGCCGATCTCAGCCAGCTCCTTCCAGTCCTTGCGCCCTTCAGTCAAGTGTTAAGGAAAGGAGCGAAGAGATTTGTACTGGATTTTGTGGAGACTTTGTACAGGATTTTGAGGAACAGCCTCCGAAGGTTGGAAACAATCGCATGCTGAACTAAAAAGAGTTGAATTTAAAGCTGTTTTTCAGCATCTCTACCTAGATCTTCCTGATTATTTTTTTTAGTCATGCTAAATCATATGCAGAACATGAATGTATAAATGTTTCATTATAGAAGTGACCCACTCACCTACATTATTGACATACCCGTAGGCAAAAACACTGAAACACAAATGTTTTTTTCAAACCTTTCCCCAAAATTGCTGGTCTGATCTATCTCATCTTTCCAGCATCTCCTGCTAACATCCTCTTGAACCACTGTAGCAGACAGCCTTTCCCCGTCCTCATTTATCTCCCTTTTCACATCTCCCTCGTTGTTTTAAAGTCTGCCATATCAGATACCTTTCCCATTTAATCATTCATTTCCTAATTTAGCCGGCACACTCGTTTTTCTTCGCTGTTTTACATTGCAGTATTGGTGAAATAAAGGCACTTAGAGTCACTTCTAAACTGTATGAGGGGAGCTGGAGGTTGATCACACTCCAGCTGGAAGACCGATCGTTTCAGGTTCAGGCTTTCTTAGATTGTGGTTTGCAGCACCGGGACCTGACTCTTCTCCCAGTGACAAAAGTGTGAGCATTGAATTAACCCTACAGTATTCTGAGTCCCGGAGACTTAAAGCCTTTTCAGTTTTCACTTCTGCATTCTCTCAATTTGTGATTCAGCGATACGTTAAGTGAGCCATGTTTTGCTAAAAGCAGTATTGATTTTTATTAGAAACCCTTGCCAATGAACATGGCATTAGCTTTTATCTTCAAATGCTTTTTACTTGCAAGGTGCTTACTAAGTCTCACATGCTCCTGAGCTGCTCCTGACCATCAAGAAATAGATTGCGACTGCAATCAGGTAAATTTGCTAACACTTTTGTTAGCGCAATGCCACAAGATAGGTTTTCTACTTGTTGGTAGCAACAGCATAGCTGCCATTTACTTCAGCTACAGAAGTTTTAGTAATAGCAATTTAGTTTCAGGAAATTCTAGTAATAAGATTAGTATATACAGAACTCCAGGCAGCTGCTGGTACCTGAAGCAGAATTGCTCTGTAGTATTGCACAAAATGGGTCTATGTGACAAAGCATCCAAATTGTTTCTGGAAGCCAGCAGTTTGTCTGGGCCAGCTCCTTCCATAATTACGGGTGGTAACGATGAACAATCAATAATGAAAAACTTGACTGTTCATCAGAAACAATGAGATAGTCAAGGAAATAAAACTAGCTGAATTCACCGCCCTTTTTGTTTATAGTCTGGTTTTTCAGAGATTAGAGTATTTGAGAAATTAAAAAGAGTGTTTGCTGTGGTGCATGATTGCTTTAATTAGTGAAAAAGTAAAGGAAAACACAGTTTCATAGAAATGTATGTGAGGATTAAGATAATACTGTATTAAACACTGAGAACATAGTGGATATCTTGGCAAATTAACAGTAGTTTAAATGAAGAAGCAACTAACAAGATTAATCTAGATTACAACAAGAGAAAACCATCTGTAAATATAATAGACTGGTGCCCCTTAAGTGGCCTTTGCTAATTTAACTATGGAATAAATTCCTTACTGAACTATATGGAATTCATTATATAAGATTATGGTGTATCTGGGCTTTTATTTTTTTCTAGAAAGCAGAAATACTCCTTGTCCTATGGAAAATTCACAAAACAGGGCAAGTTGGACCACCAGCTGAAAGATCCTCCAGACTGTGTGACACTCATTTTATTATGTTCTGCGCTTCCACTGCATTCCATCCCACCGGTTATTCGCAGTTCTATGAATGATAGCCAGTGACTACTTTAATTATAAGTCAGATGGAACGTTTTCGTCAATGACTGATAATGCTCTGACCTTTTTTTTTTTCCTTTGTAGTATCATACAGAAAGTAAATAGGACAAATAACTTGTAATCCCCACCAGAATGATTTTTAACAACAAAAAAACTTTAAAGATTATTCTGTTATATGGAGTACAGATCATGAGAAGTGGTCACAATTATGGCATCAGAAATGCTTTCATTAACAATCTCACGAGACACACTGCAGGACTGTATATTTTAATTCATGCTATACTCATTGAATCGATGTGAAGTTTGTGACGAACTTGCAGGTACTTTTGCAAATCTCATTCATTTTCTCTTTACGCTGTTGAGTAACTAAGTAGCCTTGGAAATCTGCCATTCTTTTATTGAGTCTGGTGGAAATTTGCCTACTAACTGGGGCAAGTCTGGGATGAATAGAAAGAACAGCCGTCTCAGCGTGAGCCACGCATTAGATGCATGAGGTGAATTGAAGTCAGAAAATAGTTTTCTGTGTTTTAGAAGTTACCACAGAAACATTACCAACGGCAACTTTAAAGGAATAGGTGTACCTGGAGAAACCGAGAAGTTCGGATATTGCAGTTTTGTAACTGCGCATGTTTATGTACTGGACAGATGATGGAGAAGAATGATAGTGGTCTTGTTTTTTTCCCTTAGTCTAAATTCATGCAAAAATATGAAATTCTTTTTAGTGTGGTGTGTGGCTATGCTTTGTCTCTTCTTCTACAAAGCTACCAACTTCTATAAATTATAGTGTTGGCTGTCAGCTGCAGTGTATTGACATTATAGCTAATTCTTGAACCAGTGAAACGATATTTTATCATAAAAGGTTATAACAAAACAATAACAGTAGATATCACAAATGAAACATGAACTTTGCATGCAGATACCTGTTTTAATGTAGATTACACTGTAAATGATTCCACATTTTCTCTTAAAACAGCAAGATGCAAAACAGTGAAAGACAATCAAACTTTTACTAAAGTAATTTGTCTGTCTTTCATAGTCCTCCTTTTATATGGAATAAAGTTCAAGCCTTTAAATCAGACGGGTTGCTAATTGAAATTTTATTTTCCCATCTAACTCTAAGATTAAAAATACTATGCCACTTACTAACAGTTATTCCCCTCATTCTTCATATTCAGCATCATCAAAGTAAATCACAAGGTAAATTAAAGTTCTGAAATTAATATATAGTAGCATGTAATTAACTTGAGGTATAAAATACACTGAACCACTGTCTATTAAGGGAAAAGCTACCAAAATGGGTTTGAGAACGTAGCTGCAGGTTTGAAAGAGCAGCATTTCTGAATTTTACAGAAATGATTAGAGACACTTTCTTTCCACGCTACTTCAACAGAATAAAGGTGACCAAGGTTACTTTTAAATTCCAGATGTAGTAGGAGTTTGGAACAGAATCTCCCAGGAAGCCTAGATAAGATCAGTTGTTAAAAAAAAAAAAAAAAAGTAAATTTTTCAACTGCTGGGAAATGTATGCGCTTGTACAAAGGAGGTGATAACTGACCATACATTGTTTATGTTGTTGCGCAGAAATCACTCCAGGCGAGCCTTTCAAGTCTGGATTAAATTCATTTCCAGACAAAATGTCTGACCTCAACAGGAGGTGCGGTGATTCACTCATCCATGCTTTTCTGCAAGTGTGGCCATGTAACACAAACACAGCGTTCATCTGCATAGAATGAACTCCCCACCATGTAGTGCCTTTAAATTGCACTGATAAGCCGTACATCAATAAAGCCATTCAGCTAAAAATCGCTAGAATAAAGAAATCCATGCTGTGAAGTAAAAGAGGGCTGGGGAGAGATCTCAGGTTCTAACACCTGGCTGTCCACAGGCTCCTTTTTGCCTTCACGCTTGGCTCTGTTGAGGAACATTCCAATTAGCTCCAAACCAAATCTCTTACTGTGGGATCAGCCCTAAGTAGTGGTGATAAAAGATGGTTCTTGCCATGAGGCACTGGGAGTCCTTTTGGGCTGTAACGTGCTGTGCTTCCTAACGATTTACATTAATCCTAGGGATCTTCTGCTCGGGTTGGAGAGGGAGACACTTCTGTTTCTAAGGTGGGCGTTGTTCCCTTGAGAGGACTCGATGATCTTAAGGCTCTTTCCCAACCTAAACGATTCTATGATTCTATGACTTTCACCAAACTGTACCGACAGAATGCAGTAATTATTTACCCAGGGAAATAAGGAAGAGACAGTGTTTAGATGCCATGTACCCCAAGAGGCAGAAGTACTGTTTGTGTGGATGATTGGAAACTATTCAAATGTTCATAGAGACCCAGAAAAGGCTTTCTACAGATTTGCATCACGTCCCTGACCTCTAAGTTTTTCTCCTATAAGACATAAAAAGATCTTATATGTGCAAACGGGTCCTCGCTGATCAGACCTTTGAAAAAGCTCCTCACTTTTATTTCGAACTGGATTGGGGATGAAAAACGGTGCTTGCCTATTTTCTCAGTTTTGTCTGTTGTCCATGGAAACAGCTGGGTAGCTCATCAGCTCTCAATGCAGAGAAGGTCAGAGCACTCTCTTCTGCAAGTCAGCAAAGACTGAAGCTGGTTGATACCTTTTAGGAAGCTCCTAACACTAGTCCTGCTGGACACCACGTTTTTGTTCGTAGGCATTTCCAAGGCCCAGATCTAATGAACTGAAACCACACTTTCTCAAATCAGTGCAGCTGCTTGCTGAGGTGGCTACTTTAACTACATTTTTCAAGGTACTGCTGTAGGATTTGTATTTTACATAGATATTCTGTAGTTACTATAGATGCATGTCTTCTCAGGACCTCATCAAATACAGTCCTTAAGGTATTGAAAACAGGCACGTGTTACTGTTATCTTGTACATTTTGCAGCAAAATCTAGCCTCCACCAATTAAAAAAACGTGGTCATTGGGCAACACGATTTCTCCCTTTCCATGGTAAAGGCTCAAACTATCAATGTCAGTTTTACATACAGCTGTATTTAGTGCTAGAGGATCATACCCTGTTAGCCAGAGGAAAACAGGAATTCTGTTGTCAGGTGTTGTTTTGTTTAGAGAAGGTGGCCTCTGGGAGAAGCCTCAAAATCTGACATTGGTATTGATACTACCAAGACGATTCCAGCTTCAAAATCTTTCCTTCCATTCCAGACATGTTTTACATTACTTTGACACACTGGGGAATCTGGGCTTAAAGGCCGAAGTGGGTTCTTTTGCTCAGATGCTCAGTCACTATTAAAATAATGCTTTAGCATAACCCTTGCAAGTACTGACTTGCAACCTCCAAGTCCTCCATAAAAGCAGGATTGCTTTTGCTCTGTTGCTGCACAATGGACTGTTCTGTAATTTGCTGTCCTTTCTTCTCCCAAGTGCATTGGAGTTGTTTTGTTTTGTTTTTCTGGAATCTATTTTGGTTTCTAAATGCTGTGAATTTGTGTGACATCTGCTGCTGCTGTCTCTGGTCCTTCACTTGAGTAGGTTTGGTGGACACAGGTACTATCACCACTACTCTTTATGGAATCACATAGTGGTTGAGGTTGGAGGGGACTTATGGAAGTCATCTGGTCAATGGCCCTGCTCAAGCAAGGCCACCTACAGCTGGTTGCCCAGTACTGTGTCCAGATAAAGTTTGAATATCTCCAAGGATGGACACTCCACAACTTCTGTGGGAAAACTCTGCCAGTACTCAGTCACCCTCACAGTAAAAAAGTATTTCCTGATGTTCAGACAGCACCTCCTGTGTTTCAGTTTGTGCCCATTGCCTCTTGTCCTGTCACTGGACACCACTGAAAAGAGCCTAGCTCCATCTTATTTGCACCCTCCCTTCAGGTATTTATTACTTTTTATTTATTACTTTAATACAATCCGCTCTGAGCCTTCTCTTTGCTAGGATTAACAGTCCCAGGTCTCTCAACCTGTCCTCATAGGAGAGCTACACCAATCCCTGAATCATCTTTGTGGCCTTTTTCTGGAGTCTCTCCAGTAGCTCCATATCTCTTTTGTACTGAGGATCCCAGAACTCTTGTACTCAGCTTGCACAGACCTGTGACACTCACTCCACTTGCAGCCATTAACAGAACATCACCTTGCTTGTTTCTGAGTCTACAGATCTACAGTAAGCCTCCTTAGATGCTCTAGGTGCCTGGTCATGTATTTGTTCTCAGATCAAGCCACCATTCTCTGAAGTGGACCTCTTTTCTCCTAACAGCAATCTATTTTTTATCTCCAGGAAATGGAGTATTCTTGTTTCAAGAGGAACTCTCCAAAGCTACTTCCTGCTCAAAACTACATTTTGATTTCTCCAGGGAAAAGTTCTCCCTAACTTGTTTTTAGCTCTCTCCCCATCCTTGACCTTCAGGTATCATTTTTCCATGACCTCCCCTTCATGACCCTTCCTTCTTTCTCTGCTGTGCTAGAGAAGAATATCTATATCTCTTTCTCTTAAGCTTCCAGGACAGCAAAATCATATTCTCCTCAACATCAGTCAGAAATGAATTCTCTACAACTCCCCTTGCCACTTTTTTATTAAGCTGGAGACTTTCTGCTACCTGAAATTAATTTTTTTCAAGTAAGCTTCCCTATTATGGCACTATCTCAGTGTAAACTTCATTTTCCCCTGATTTGCATAAGATACAAGTGTAGTCTGCAAGGTTCTGCTCTATCTCCTTTCCTTTGTTAACTGTTCTCTATAGCTACTTTCTTCACTTTTCCCTGATCTTTTTGACTTTTTCATCCAGGCATTGAAATCCTGCTTCTGGCATTTCTCTTCCTGTAATATCTCATGTACTTTTTGTAGCCTTGACCTCATCTATTGAAATCTTTCTATAGAAGAACTTGAACTTTACTGGAAGCCGCAGCCACAGAATACTGTTTCTTCTCAGACCAGCCCTCTGGTTTCTTCTCCAACTCTCCCGCTTTACAGCATCTGAATATGACATGAGTGTATTATAAGGCCCAGAGAGACCTCCATATTCAGAGATTTGCAGGCTAACAGCATGACCCAGATATCTCTTCTGACAAAAGTGATATTCGAACATTGCTGCTATCCTCTCACCTGCCCTTCAAAGATGAAATTTGCCAAGCTTTCTTCTACTGTTTAATTTTTTTTACCTCTGGAAACTTGTTCCTTTTCTGTTTGCAGAATCTTGCACCTCCTCTGAGTCCTTCATAAAGACAGTATCTTCTTATGGACATATTTATAGTCATCTCACCATAGTTGGGTAAGGGCTGCGATAGCAAGTGAGCGGAATATAGTGTCTTTAATTCTGTGCTGAAATTTCAGCTTTAGGTTCCAGAAAGACTATACAAACAGGTGAGAAAGTCTTACAAAACTTGTTGCAAACTTAACTGCAGTCAGCATGACTTGCTAAAGACTCTTTGTAAGCAGGGAATAAATTCTCCAGGGTTTTTCGCCTGCAGATACTGAGAATGTCCTTAAAATTCATAAATATTCAGCATCTTGAAAAACAACAAGTAGATGTTTTGGTTTTCAGGATTCTCCTGCCTTGTATCCTTCTCACCATTCCTGGTTTGTATTGCTCATTTCTAACTCCGCCATGCCAATCTCCTGGTGGCCTACAAACCCAACCGTAGCACACCTTTGTCTTCCTGTGTTCATTAACCTGCATAGCAGATCAAATGGTTCATGAATTTACTCCTGTGCCCCATGTCCTTCTTCTCTGGTGTGTTTGACATTCATATGCAATTGTCTTTTAGAATGGGAACATGTAAAACGTGCAAAGTAACTGAACAGAAATTCACAACATTTTATTGTCTCATGTTAGCGGGAGTGTGCATTCAGTTTGGGTTAGCAAATGCAGCTCTGGGTACTTTTTGGAAGGAGCTTTAACCCACTGAAAATTCAGTCTATGGCCATTTCTACATTTTTTTGCTTCTAGTCAGGGCTGACATTGTGCAATAACTGTCTTTCACTTGATGCCTCATCACTTATACTTCTGGTTTGCATTAGAGGAAAAAAATTAAATGACAACAAAGAAAAGTAAGTGCAAATATTGCAGCTTCCAAAAGGGTCATTCTAATTTGGGTGAAATGTCAGAGGGGGTTTCATTATATCTGAGCCATTTCCCCTATTTCTGTTCATTGTCAGCAGAATGAACTTGCTCCTATTATGTTAAAAATAAAGTACCGAAGTTGTATTTTTAGATTAAATATGAGAGAATGATAACCCATAAGCCCCTGTCCTCACTACAGATGCCTTCCTTGCCACTCTAATGACGTGAATGAGGATCACTCCTTCCTCTATTTTAGACACAGAATGCCCTTGCAAACAAGACACTTTATTTTAGTGGGAATTTCCTGGTCAAATACAAGTTACATCCCTCAGACATGATTCCTGTGCATTTAGATTGATGCAACCCTTCCTTTGAATCACTTGACTGAAATGCACATTTCTTTCATAGTTGTGTTATGCCAGAAGTCCAGATGCAAAGAGCAAAAAGCCATGAGAATTAGGGCAAAGAAGATAAGATGCCATAACATTTAAGAATGCAATTGTAATTTTCTCTGCTGTATGATAGTTTTTGTAAGCAACATCCACTTTGCCAGAAGTATCTTGTCAGTACGAACATAACAACGTTAAAATTAATTCCCATTACATATAAACCTCTTTTATGGGCTGATAAGTGTAGAGGGGCAGATTTACTGCTGCTTATTGATTATAAGGCAGTCGGGGTTGGTTAACGCTGTTATACTTCGGATCAGCAATGAGCCTGCCAATGTATCTCTGTGCTTGCCCTCACTGTTAAAAAAAGATACAGTCCACTCCCTTTCTCATCATTCCTTTTGCAGTTGCTATTTTAAGCAACCCCTTTGCCTCTTTTAACATTTTAAACCCCAACAGGCTCAATAGGTGAAACAGGAAACTGGTATATAGAATCATAGAAGCATAGAATCATAGAAGCATAGAATCATAGAATGTGTTGGGTTGGAAAGGACCTTTAAAGGTCATCTAGTCCAACCCCCCTGCAGTAAGCAGGGGTATATTTCTTGCATCTTGAATAAAATGAAGGGAACAGCTAGAGAAGTGGATTCCTTCCCTAACTTATTCATGTTAGCTGCAAATGTATAATCAGTGGTTCCTACCCCATACCTGTGGCCGAGTGATGAATTTGTTCTTAAGAATGCAAGTCAACCGTCATTTCTGAGGGCTTCACGTCCCACTTATTGCCTCCCCCTTGCCAGGTAATTTGCTTCAAGGGCATGCCAGTCTGTTAAACACCATGAAGAGTTATGGATCTAAACATTATTGTGCAAGACCAAGATTTGGCAAACAGGAAAGAGTAATTCCAGGTATTTCTTACTCATTTCTTTCTGATGGATGGGTTAAATTCACCACACGCCTGGGTGTGTTATGAGGGTAAGGCATGATAGAGACTGTTCCAGTAAGAAATCTGGATGCAGCTGCCTTGTTTCAGTGTGGGTGTGTTAGGGGGGAGGTTGGGAGGGAAAGGAGGGTTTAGATGTGTGCAAGTAAGTTGTGCCATACCACTGATCCTTGGGTCCCTGGCTAATCCTATTTGCAGACATATCCTGCAAGTTCCTGCAAGGGAAACCTTGAAGACGGGGTTATGGTGGACTTTGGAGCTGCCTTCTGCACAGGGAGGAATGTCGTGCAGTTAGTGAGCCGCTCACCTCAAATGTAAGCAGACAAAGCTCTCGCAGAGTCAGAGCTGGATCCACTCTTACTGCAGATAGTGGAGAGGATGAGCAGCTGGTGGAAAAGGGTCATCTGGCAAAACAATGGAGCATTTCAGCCTGAACTGTAAGGTAATTGGCATCTGTGGAACAGGGGAAAAAAAAAAGTCCATCCCTTTTTAAAGCTAAATGGAGAACTATCTAAATAGCTTAATGAGTCTCTTCAGGTTGGCCGTAGGAAGTCTGTGGAGTGCTGTGTTGTGTCTCAAAGAGTATGAAGCAAATGAGACCTGAAGCAAATGAGACCTTCAGCAATGACCAGGCAATAGTGGATGGATTCTGGCTAAATGGAGCTCTGTTTTGCCTGATCTCCTTGTTTACCCACAAAAAGTGTGCTGGAAGGTGTGCTCTGCATGGGAGTAGTAATTTCTGAGGTAGGCCTCTGCATGAAAGATGCTAAACCTGAACTAGCTTTTATAAGATTTCTTTGCATGAATTAAATCAGGTGTCTCTGAATGATTTGTCTTCTGGGTAATCTACTATTCCCTCCACTTTGAGCCTGGTGAGACTGTAATGATTAGCTCAGTTTTAATTTTCAAGCTTCTAGATGTTTAAAACTAGATGAGATGAAGCCCAGTGTCTGAGTTTTAGCTGGAAGAAGGTTTAGGATAGGATAAACAAGTCAAAAAGACAAGCTTTTTCTACATCTATTTGTTGCGTTTCTTGAGATTCCTCATCTTTCTCTGTGTCTTGTCACACAAATTTTACATCCACTCAAGGGCAGGTGATGTCATATAGCCTCTTTTATGTTTTATTCCTCTTCTTAACATCTGTTTCTTAACCAGCTAATTCCTCATGTGTAACTGTAGTCACCATTTAAGCCCCTAGTAAATTCAGATCGCTTTTTCTAGATAATATCTCATTGCATGTTCTGTAGTTTCTGTTTCTAAAATCACAGTCAGAGTGTAACACATACTTTGATTCAAATGGGTTAATATTCATGATCAAGAGGAAACATTTCCTTTATCTCTATTTTTGGCGTAAGGAACTAGCCAAAAGCTCAGACCAAAACAAACTTTTCCTTGGCATTGATTCGGATAATTTGGACCCAATCCTACTCTTCTGGAAATCAATAATAGAGCTTCCATTGGGCTTCTGGAGGGACAGGATAGGGTCCTTAAGAATAAATATCTTTGTTGAATTCAGTTATCTTAAAGCTAAAACCAGTGATACCAAAAGAAATAAATTAGCACCAGTGGTATATTTTTCTGGACAAAATCCAGGTTTAATAAATATGTCATGAGTAAAGGACACAGGATACTCTACATTATTGAGAAGGCTTTGGCAGTCTAACATTTTTTGTACATTTTGTAAAAGGCAATGGTCTCTGATAACTGAAATTGTCTATATAGAGAATCAAAATGATTAAAACTATTTAGAAGATCTGAAAATGTAAAAATTATTACTGTACAAAAATTAAATTAAATGCATTTGATGGCCTAGGCTGTCTCTGTTGATTAGGCACAAATAACACTGAAGACAGGTTTTGACCTCAGATCTTTAAATTACCATGCAAGTAGTTTGAAAAATACATGAGTGGCAAATTTGGACTGGTTAAGTTTCAACTAATGTAGGAACTTAACCGAGTCATTTGTATTTAAAGTTTAGTTTTCCAGATCCCCTAGAAAACAAGGAAAAGATCAACATATGCAGAGTGAGATTTGCACCACATGAAATCTGAAGGACATATCTCTCTTACTGACAAGAAAGGAAACTTAGTGCACTAATGCTCTTAATTAAGATGTCTATTTCATCATATGCCTGCTAGAACACCAACAGTGTGAAAATGTGAGCTCATGCATTATTCCACAGCTGTCCATATATTTAAGTTGTTAGCATAGTCCCTGGCATGGTTTTGGCTAGCAAAAGCTACTTATATGATGTCAGGGCATTTGAGAGTGCACTTGAGGGTCTGTTCCCAAGAGGTACTATGAATGGTGCCACCGTTCTTTGGAAGGTGAAAACGTTAATTTGTAGAGACTCTAACTAGGTCTGTTGGCCTCAGAGTTGAAGAATAGGCCCAAGCTTTTCTATTAGGACATGTAGGCCCCACCAGTGAAATTAAATGGGTAGAATTTGATCGTGGCAAATGATTTGTCCCCTTGCCTTGCCTTTCCTTTCCTTTCCTTGCCTTACCTTCCTAGACACCCATGAAAGCATTTCAGATAGGATTACTTAGGACTGAGCTCTCCAAATTCTGTAGGGGGACTATATGCTAGGAGTTTGCAATGTTTATTATTTCACCCCTTTTTTTTGTCCTTTATGCCTTGCATCGACTTAGGTTCTCAGTTTGGAAAATAGAGACAATTGGCGTCAACAGCGTTAGTGCTTGAAGTGCTTGCTGTTAAAATGGCTTCAGCCTCCAGAAAACTGGCCTGAAACCTGGACTTCGTTCCAAGTGAAATACATTGTTGGCTCAGAGTTAGTGTCCACTGGAGCTCTGTCAATATAATAAATTCACGTTACAATTTGTCTGCATTTGACACAGTGGGCAATGGGTTTGGAAGTACAATGTAAAATGGGCATCAAAGGCATGTGTTCAAAAAGCTTTTCTTATAATGATGGACAAACAAAGTAAATTCCAAAGGTCTGTGTTGGGTAATCTCTCAGCTTCTCCTGACTTCACAATGGATGCTGCAAGTTTCGTGAGATGAACTTATGTTACAAGATTTCCAAAATGTCCCAATCTTATGTGGATTGGAAAATACAGGGCCACAATAGGGCTTCACAATGCTTAGTACAAGATTTGGGCCTAAGTTTGGCTTGTTTCACAAACCTGCTCTTTTCTAATGTCTTCATAAACCCTACTTCTCATTGTAACAGGTTCCTACCTTTGCTGCGCCACCCAGTATTTTTATTTGCTGTTTGAAACAGGATAACCTCATTCACTCTCACTAAGCTGTAGCCACAGATGCGCATTTTTTATAGTCATTGTCTCCTACAGTTTTTCCAGAACGAATACATTGTTCCGGATTTATCAATGTGCTCTGACCACTAGCATACTCATCTGCATAGGCATGCATATGTAATCCTTGTTTTGCATCTAAGTCTGAAATGTCTAGGAAAGATGGGTGTCTGGCCAGATCTGAGAAACAATGGCCTCAAGTCACAACAAGAGCCCTTTTTCTGGGCCATGCATAAAGAAGACACCAGCAGAAGTTTGTTCTCCAGTTGGGCAAAGGAAAATATTGAAACCCCAGACAGATATATTCCTTACAACGTTGACGAAGTGACACCTACAGAAACTACACAGTGAGATCTGTTCACGTGCATACTCCACAGGTGCAGCTCCTTGTTTCTTCTGTGCTGCTCAGCACCTTCCCGAAGCAGCTCCTCAGACAGACTAATGAAAATTGAGTAAAGAGAAAGCTTACACATTCTTTTCGGTCCTAGACTGTTGAAGATGAGGGGAAACATGCCCAACTGTTCTATTTGGAGGATAGTTCTGTGAAAACAAGGTTACTTCTAAAGCATTTTCTTGCTATATCAGCATGGAGAAAAAAAAAAGGAAGCTGATTAGAATCTACTCTTTTTCTGCAGCGTATGAGGGAGGAAAGGTAGAAAAAAGAAAAAAAGACGACTTCAGACTTTTTTGTTTTTTCATTCTCGCTGCGGGGACTGTTTCAGGTGTGTCAGAAAGTTAGCACTTAGGATCCCAAGAACATCTGGCTACAGCAGAATAATTAAACTAGACATTCCCAGGGAATGTCCCAGGCACAGAAATTTGTAGGTCCATGCTGTTAAAGTATGGCCATAGTCCATGGCGTAGCTCTGGTGGCTAGTTATTAGCCTCCCAAACAATACCTGGACATGCTTCTGGAGTTAGCAGGGGTAAGAACTAATCCCAACAAACAATTATATGGCTATTCTGTCTTGTAAACTGAGAGTTTAACTACAGATGTTGGCTGTTCCATGTCATTCAGCCTCCGTGCCAGGGAATACCTCGAGCCTACTTATTTCACTTTTATAGATGTAGCATCAGTCCATGGACTAGAATTGAAAAAACCCTTCCTTGACTTGTCTTAACTCTACCGATTAAGTAATATTGCAACAAGAAAGTGCTGCTGCCATACCACCATCTAACTGACACTAGCATTTAGCCATTCCCTTTCAAATGAATAGCTATAAATTATTTGACCAACTGAAAACAACAAAGAACTGTCTGTCAAGATATATAACATCTTAACCCAAAATAAATGACTGGTGATACTGTGCTGCCTTATTTCTCTTAAGGACTTCAGACTTTCTTGAAGTAGAATATAGGGAAGAGTTACCGTCCCTGGAGGTATTTTAAAAGATGTGTAGATGTGGCACTTAGGGACATGGTTTAGTGGTGGACTTGGCAGTGTTAGGTTTATGGTTGGACTTGATGATCTTAAAGATTTTTTCCAACTTAGCTGATTCTGTGATTCTATGATTGTATATAATATTGACAAGCACAGATAAGTTATGGAGAAGCACCACATAGCAGCCTGGGACAATTGCACTTGTGTTCTTCTGTTCCTATGTGACTGCATCTTCTTTTATGTTTCCAAGAATTTCTTTTAAATGAGTCTTGAGACCATGTTTGAGATGGCATTGGGATTGCAGGACCTTGGAAGTCTGACTGACTCTTTGTGACATTATTTTGGCAAACTGATTTATCCAACCCTTCCTTACCCACACTCTGCTTGGCTCCACCATGGTTCTCAGTCACCCATTTGCATGAGCAACAGGTTTCCAAACCAACTAAAGAAGGGTCTATATGTGTCTAATGCAAGGTGTATATGTGTCTAATGCAATTTAACATGTAATGACATTCATGCAGTCAAAAGAGATGTTTTCGGAGGGAAAGGAATGCTACAGCTTGATGGAAGTAGTTTAGCAGCAGCTCTGTCTGACCTAGAGTAGATTTTTCAGTGAATGCTGAGAGATAATTACCCATTGGTATTAGCTAGAATAGGGGACAAGCATTGTGCTTAAGGTTTTCCTGTCATCAGCTCACTTCAACTGTGTAAGTGGCAGGAGGGAAGAAAAGATACTGGGAAGGAAATGATGAATTGGTGTTTTTGCAAAGCTTGACACATCACTGCATTGGACTGGCTGAAAACATTAACAAATATTATGATTATCACAGTACAGTGAGGTTATTTTTTAATAAAACAAAAGCTGTGGGACATTTTTCACTTTTCTACTACAATTTCTGCCATCATATACTTCATTCTTTACCTTGATTTATTACAGGTCTCTCTCTCTGTACTTTTCTCAAAAAAAAAAAAAAAGAAAAAAAGCATTTTTTTAACTATACTTCAGTCCTTGTGAATGACCCCAAATATGATAACCTTCAGCATACGTTGTAGGTTTTCATCTCAAGCAACTGATTCCCAAAGTACAATGACAGGAATTCAAGTTAGTAAGTAACAGGGCCTTTATTTCCCCAGAGATACAAGTGTGGAAGTCAAGGGAAATACAATGACGTTGTTAATGTTGTATTTATAACTGTTAGTAGTCCCACCCTCGGCTTCATTGTCTGAAGTGCCACTGTTATTTTCATAAAAAGCTCAGCAGGCAATTTCTATTTTATACAAGTGATTTATTTCTACACATATGAGGAAAAAACATTTTTATTGGCGGTTTGTGATCTATTAAAAGAATCTTGTCATGATGTTTTGTGCTTTAAAATCCTTTGATTAGATAAGCTACTTAATAATTGGACAGGCTTTTGAAGGTGTAAGATTCCAGGCATTAATTTTCATCTCACAAAGATAATCTAACTTTAACCATTACTTCTATGCTGATAGATATTCTAATTAAAGATGGAAAAAACTGCTGCAAAAGTGTTAGTGACTTCAACAAAGCCATCATGGTAGTTTGCTGTTAATGCGACTAATCATCTTCTGATTCCTAACTTAATTCCAGATATTTGAGTCATGCCCTTCCAAATTCCTTTTTTTTCAAATTCACTTGGATCTTTTTTTCTCTTTCCATCTTTATTCTATTCTTGTTCTTTTCTCTTCATTTCTTTCTTCAACAATTCTTTTTGTTGTGTTCAACTATAATGCAAAGAGGACATACAGTTACCATAAAGTCTTTTGTAAACATGTTGTAATGTCTTACTTTAGCATAACTGATTGCTAATTGCTCATTTTAATTCCAGATACTTTTACAAAATAGCTTACTTTGGAAAAAAAAAAAAGTGAGATTATTGGAAACACATAGTTGGACCCATCATACAGAAACCAACGGAATTGAACTAAAATAATTTCCAAAATCAAACCAATCAAATATGGTCAACTTTGGTTTTAAATGGTTACAGGATATTATTTGCTGCAGGATTAGATATGTGTCTCTCAGTATATTTTAAGAAGTTACTATTTTCATGTATTTTTGGCACAGTCAAAGCTAGGAAGTATTTGAGACAAACTCATGCCACGAGGTTGTCACGAAACTTGATTGAGTTCAAATGACCTTTAAATAATCGTTTGGACATCTGTTGGTTTATCCACGATTTCCAAAGTTTGCCCATGATTTTCTGTATGAAAACACTTCATTAAGTACTTAGCTAGTTCCCAAGTCTGAAGTGAATGTGACCTGACAGAAATGTCACAAACCTTTGTAATAAATGATTTTAAATATTCAACCAAAGTAACATTAAGTGAATCCATAGTGAATTATGTGATTCAGCTGCTAATGAACTAAACTGCTGTTTGGGAAAGTAACAGCACAGGGTTTTGCTTTTAAGGTGTTTTGCAGATTAAGCAAGATATTTCCTTTACAAGAGTGCTGAAAATAAAGGAAATCTTCTGGTTCCATCTCAGAGGGCTCCCGTGAACTCCAGTGAGATGAACTCATGCCAGGATTATGAAATGCAGCTGACCCCTGAACTGATGTGTGAATGAAGGCTTGGAAGATATCTTTGAGTGGTATCAGAAGATATGTACTTAAGAAATAACTAGGAAGCTGAAAAAAAAAGGTATCTAAGGTATTTTAGATTACACAGATAGAGACTTCAGACATGCCTACAGATATCCAGGACTGAGCACAGGAAGATCCTGTCTGAAAGGCAGCCGAAGAAACACCTTAATAAAAGGGCTTCTTGAGAGCTGTGGACTAAAAAGAAGGACTATATGCTATAGGGTGAAGAATTGTTTGGACTTTTCTTTTTCACCTGAAGCACTAATCAACTCAGAAGGAAGAAGAATATGGCTTTACCAGAGAAGACAGTTATTAAGGAGAAGAGGGAATCTGAAACAGCTGCTGCATCTGACATTGATAGGTAAATCTCACTGCTACACAGACCTGGAGGGGCCACTTTTCAGGTATCTTTGTGTGGGTGCTCCTGGTGGCTGTGGTAAGGTTTCCAGGCTGTTTAATAGGGACCAAATCACAAAGATAGAAGTGTAATATAAATGTGGCAGGTATTTCACGTTTGATGTGAGTTTTGCTCTGGTTTATCATGCAGGAGTCCAGGCGGTCTGTGTTCTGCTGTGCCTTCCCTCGCTCTCAATTATTAGAAATAGCAAATGCAAATGATTGAAGTTTAGCAGGCTCATGTAGCAAAATTTATGGTGAATAGGATAAGCTGAAGAGCTACAATAAGATATAGCTTGAGATATCCTTTCATGCTAAATATTTGAACTTATGCAAATCCCCTATTCTGTCCCAGTCTTTTTTTTTATACTCACCCAGTTCCTTATCGTCCTTACTTTGAAAGTCTTACCTCATAAAGCTTTATTTTTTTGGCATTGGAGATAACACAATCACAGAAAGGGTGAAGTTGGAAGGACCTCTGGAAGTCATCTTGTCTACTCCCTCGCTAAGCAGGGCCACCTGCAGCTGTTTGTCTAGGACTATGTCAGCTTTTGAATATCTCCAAGGATGGAGACTCCACAACCTTCCTGAGAAACCTGTGCCAGGACTCAATCACCCTCACAGTAAAAAAAGCATTTCCCGATGTTCAAGTGGAATAGGTGGAGACGCAGGGAATAGCCTGGCTTTCATGCTTGCCATGTTTGGAGGCAGTTAAGGAGAAGCCAAAATGACGTGATGCAATCTCATCGTATGTGGTTGTGCAGTATTTCCCTTAGAATAAGGCTTCAATAAAAGACTTCTACCCTACAGAGAATGAAAGGCTACTTTAGGTGATTCAACAGTATGAAATTACTGTCTGAACTAGAATTCGGGTTAGCCTCTTAATATATGCAGATGTGTGGACAGAGTGGAATAGGTGGAAATTACACTAAGGTAAGACCTTAATAGGTCCTTTTCAACACATGGTGCAGGGTCTGTGCAGCAGTAATCAATTTGCTGCCAGGGGAAAAGTCATGCAGTGACAAGTGGTAAGTTTGGAAGATTTGAGAGATCCTTTCTGTGCCCAATGACATCACGCTGCTTTTTACCAATACATTAATGGAAACCTTTTCTAGCACCAGAAATAATGCCAGTAATCCCTTACTCTTTTACTGTTAAAATCGTGCTAAAAGTGAAAAATAGCTGCCTAAATAAGTCCAGGGGACTTGATTACCCTCCATATTACTGATGGTCTTTTAAGTACACAATTTTATAAGTTCATTTATTATGCAAAACTATGAGTCAGCATGTTTCTTTCTGTTTCCACTTCTGAACCTATAAACGTATTTGATTCGATTGTGCCCTTTTTTTTTTGCCTTTTTTTTGTTTGGTTGTTTGGTTGTTTGGTTGGTTTGGTTTGGTTTTTTTGCCTTGGCTGTGGCTAAAATGCAGAAAGCGGCAAAAGAATTATGAGACCAAAGTAATTAGATATTGATAATTTCTGAGGCAAGAAGGACACGTTAGAACATGTTCTTAATAAAGTGCTGGTGATGCCATGTGCTCCATTCTTTATCCTTCAAAAGTGACTCGGGTTCTTCGGGATCTCAGGCAATTTTTCTTTCCCCATGATTAATCTTTACAATTTATTCTTCTATCCCTCCAGTAATACCGGAGACAAAGTACTGCCTTTATCTTCCCATAACAAATCCTGAATGCTTGTTTGTTCCAAATGTGTAATGTGCAGAGGTTTCATATAAGTTTTTCTCTCATCAAAGTACCACACAGGTGGACTGGGTCTACCAATATATTGATCATTCTTTTCCTGACCCAGTAAAACAGTTAAACGAATACTCCAGTAGATTCCTGTCTGAACTTCCCTTGACTAAGGACAGTATGCTGGGCTAAATCCTTACTTACATTATATTAACGAGCTCATTTCAAGGCATATAAACAAGTCATGCTGTCTTAGCCAAAGAACAAGACAAGCAAAAGAACAAATGAACAGCTCATAATCTGATCCAAAAGGTCCCTCATCAGTCTAAAATGTTGAGTATCCTAGTGGGTTTTATTATATAATACTTACTGTTTTTAATAAGCAAGCCCCCAAAGATAGCAGTAATCTAAAACCAGACCACAGCAATTTTTGTACACAAGCTGTAATTTGTTCCAGGAGAGACAATATAATAATAAAAAATCCTAAATTTGAGTTGTTTTGATTTGTTTCTCTTAATATCATTCCTTTTAAGACGCTGAAGTATAATGCTCTCTTTTTTCTGCCCATGCTAGTCTCACTTTCAAGGGGCCACTAGGAGAGGACTAGACTTCTGTAAAAGATTAATTGTCTAATGAGAGTCAAGACCATGTCATGACTGGAGAACAAAACAATGACGTTTTTATCCAACCTTCTTTCAAGGCTTTGAAGAAGAATCGATAGGAATTTGCCAGGACAATCCTGAGGCAAATTGCATAAGGTTTTTATGCTTTAGCCTGTCATGCACATTGCTTTTGTTATTGCACTGAAGGAGCAAATTTACTGGCTATTGACCCCTCATCAAACGGGACAAAACAGACAAATTTGGTGCTTGATGAAACTAACTTTGAATTATTTTCTGTCTGCTGTATTTCCCAGGAAGGTATAGCCAACTGGCATGTCATAATCTAACTTTAAAGAGAATCATGTCCTGCTTGTAGCTAGAAGCAGTTAAGCCTTTCTCAGGAAAGTGATATTTATTAGAAAACTGTAGTTGAAACCAAAATCCTTTGGAGAAATGTGCTTTGATAGATTAAGATTTCATAAGAAAAGATTTAGCAAATGTAAGATAGAACCACTTTTTGGCATGGGCTTTGGCATGCTTTTCCCCCTCTTCTCTGCTCTCCCACTCTACTTTGCTCTCGTGAGACCCCACCTGGAGTACTGTGTCCAGCTTTGCAGTCCCCACAATAAGAAGGACATGAACCTGTTGGAGCGGGTCCAGAGGAGGGCCACGAAGATGATCCGAGGGCTGGAGCACCTCTCCTATGAAGATAGGCTGAGAGAGTTGGGGTTGTTCAGCCTGGAGAAGAGAAGACTCCGGGAAGACCTTATAGCGGTCTACCAGTACCTGAAGGGGGCCCACAAAAAGTCTGGGGAGGGACTGTTTGCAAGGACATGTAGCGATAGGACGAGGGACAATGGTTTCAAACTAGAGCGGGGTAGGTTTAGGTTAGACATTAGGAAGAAGTTCTTTACAATGAGGGTGGTGAGACACTGGAACAGGTTGCCCAGAGAGGTGGTGGAGGCCCCATCCCTGGAGATGTTCAAGGCCAGGCTTGATGAGGCTTTGAGCAACCTGATCTAGTTGAAGATGTCCCTGCTTACTGCAGGGGAGCTCGACTAGGTGACCTTTAAAGATCCCTTCCAGCCCAACACATTCTATGATTCTATGCAGCATGAAAAATTCTGTTTTGTCCAAGATATTTAAACAAGGTCAGCTCATCTAAAGTTATCTTGCTCCTTTGAAATTACTACTTTGAAAAGAACTCCTGACTTCGGGAGGCCAGGTCAGATAGGAGCTGTTTTCCTAGTGCTGTGTGACCATTTGTATCCTTATTTTGTAGGTATCTGCCATAAAAAGAAATGAAGCAAGGAAAAAGAGCAAAAAACCTGGTGTGGTTACAATAAGAGCTAGATCACATCTCAGGACTTATGTGGGTAACGGAGAGTTGAAGCTGAAGTGATACGCATACAAATAAGACTACACTCAGGTATCACATAACTTGAAATACTCAAGTGCCTTAGAAAATTTGCCCTGTGACTTCCATGTTTCCAACCACACCCAGGTTTACTCTGTTTTTTAACAGAGCTGAGCATCTGAGCTTAACTGAGTTGCAATCTGAAAAGTGAATATTCCTTTGCCTATGTTCCCTGATAGACCTGATACAACTAATGTATTCTGGGCATGTATTATACATGCTGATATGTTTTTCTGCCTCTTTCTTTAAAAGGACAGCCCATGGCTTTATGATGATGCTTTTTGCACAACAACTCAATGTGCTTCGGCACCGGCTACCGGGACTTTTGTTGTGTTTACTTTTATCCACGCACTGAGTAAACTGGGAACAGGAATGAGAAATTTTGCCTCTTCTTCTGACACTGTTCCTTACCATTTAACTAGACCATCATGCTCGTAGTAATGCTTTCCCTTTCTGACCTAAAGATTTGGCTACACATGGTAGAAGTATTTTTATGTATATCACTTTTCTCGTAAGAGTCCACATAGCAGAAGGAAAGATTTCAGCACTGAGGAGCAGTATTCTGAATGCACAGAGTCGCAATGGAATGATAAGTGCCTTGATTCATTCTCTGCTTTGTTGACTACCTGAGAGTTTATTTTAATAAGGACCAAAAATACAAAATTATCATGCCATTACAGAATGTATTTTGCCTGCCTAAGGCTGAATTGTAACTCCCTGTCCAAAGCAAAGGGCAACCAGCTGCCAAATAGTATATACTTTGTAATAACACTGAGTATTTTTAAAAACTAGTTTCATAAGAATATAATATTTCTATTTTTAGCAGTTCTTTGAAATCTTCTGAATTCTAATAATGAACTTCAGATATGTTAGAAATGAGTTTAGTCTGTCAGCTTAAGGTAATAATTCTTTTTAAATGTTAACTAACCTCCAGGATAACAATTTGAAAATGGTCACAGAAAATAAATGTTTTGTATCTGTCAGAAATTACTGTGATTGTTTGGGGTTTTTTGTGTTCTGTTTTGTTTCGTCTTTTTAATTTCAAGTTGTCTCACATATTGCCAGGTCTTGCTTCAAGGGCACTACAGCTATTATTACTCTTATTATTCTTCCAAACAAGCCTTGACCCACCAGAGAAAACAAAGTTGAACCTAAGTGGCTTTTCCTTTTGGGTGTGCTGCAGCTTTACAGCCTTGTGAATTTGAAAGTGCTCTTACCAAAAGTATTAAAAAAAGGTATTTGGATAATTTTTTTCCGTATAAATGAAGATGGGATGTGGAGAGAAGGAAAGAAGGAGAAAGAGGGAGAGAGGAGGAGAGAGGTGAAAGTCCCAACAGCGTGAGGGAATACAGTATGGAGTCCCATAGGAGACAGGCTCATTTGTGATGTGAAAGTCTAAGGAGAAACTTCTGAAAGCTCTGTAGTGTGACGTCAGGTATAAGTGAGGACTCTTGTAGATACTGGATCATAGAACTGTATTTCAAATGCACACTGCATTAAATAGCTTTAAAAAGGACTGTTCCCACCCAAATTCTGTTCTCAGCCACATGCGCAGAATGTACAATTGTACAGATCTTGAGAATGGGCCAATGTAGGGCCATCAGGATGCTCGGGGGGCTGGCACACTTGCCCTTTGAGAAAAGGCCAAGGGATGTAGGCTTGTTCAGCCTGGAGAAGAGATGGATTTGGGGGGGACCTAACAGAAGCCCCCTCATACAGGGCAGTCATCAGGAGACAGAGCCAGGCTCTTTAAGCAGGTGCATGGCAGGAGAACACAAGATAACAGTTGTACATTGGAACAGGAAAGAGACCAAGTGGTACAAAACAAACAAAAAAAACCAACGCCACAAACAATATCTTGAGGGTAGTCAGGCAGTGGAGCACGTTGACCAGAGAGGTTGTGCTATCTCTGTCAGGTTTTCAAACTGTACGCAGCCCTGAGCAATCCGACCTGACCTCAGACCTGCCCCTGCACTGAGCAGCGGCATGGGCTAGAGACCTGTGAGGGTCTCTTCCCACCTGAATTATCCTGTGATCCTGTTATCCCATGGCTACTTCCCAAATAGCAACATCATGGTTACAGGTGAAATAGGGTAAGGTATATATTTCAGAAAGTTCTGTGAGAATTTGACTAACTAATCTGATTGTCTACTAATTGATGTCAACTGATGTCAACTAATTGATCTAAAGAGAAACTGAGATACTGGATCACTAGTATGGTTTCTAGGACTTCCTTCCCCCTTTTCTCAGTAGGCATTTTATTTTCAAACTAGCAAACAGACACATCCAGTGACTGGATTTTACACATCGCAGATTACACCTTCTTCTATGACAAGCCTTCAGAAGACCGCAGACAAAGGAAATTACTGTGACACTTGACCTGAGCACCATTCCTGGCTATTTTATGATCTAGTATAGATATAGCCTCTGGGCATAAGCATTCACTGCATGGTAACATGCTCAAGACAAGGACACGCATAGAATCATACAATCATTCAGGTTGGAAAAGACCCTTGGGATCATTGAGTCCAACCATCAACCTCACTCTACAAAGTTCTCCCCTACACCATATCCCCCAGCAACACATCTAAACGAGTCTTAAACACATCCAGGGATGGTGACTCCACCACCTCCCTGGGCAGCCTATTCCAGTGTCTGACCACTCTTTCTGTGAAGAATTTTTTCCTAATGTCCAGCCTAAACCTACCCTGCTGCAGCTTGAATAGGTGGACTCTTGACCCATGTGGTGGCCATGCATAGAGTATTCTGAAAGTGAAACACGTTCCCATGCTGCTTTTAAGATGTTTGTATCAAAGACTGATAGCCAGAGCCATAGCACCAAATGTTTTCTTATAAGCTGAAATACTTGACAGCACTTAATTAGCTTTGTAAAAATCAGGGAAAAGTGCAGGCTTATGGGGAAAAAGATGACCACATCCTCGAACCTCGGTGAAATCAGGCCATTAAATCGTACCAACCTCTACATCCCTAATTTACTATCTCTCTTTCAGACTACCTTAGGAAAGCATCTACTGCTAAGTTAGCCCCCTGAAATACCTATGAAATACATCTCCTGTGGAAGAAGAGCAGAAGAATGAACACAAAAGAAATCAAAATTTTTGACAAGCAGGGCCCCTTTATGGCCTCATTTGTCTCTATGTAACCTTTGGTTGCCTAAATAGCTTTAATTGCTGTCTGCATTTGAAGCCCTGCTGGGCTGGAGAGTCAAGTGACAAATGCGGTAACTGGCTCCCAGTACAAATATTCTCTCTCCTGCCCTAGATTACTTGAATTGCTGCTCCCTATGGGTTGGTATATTGTATTTCTATTGGTTTTCCTGAGAATTTTCTTCTTTTTGTATGTAGCTAATTTGATCCACTTATTTATCTAAAGCAACTAAACCTGTTTATCCATGGTTTAAGAAAAACAGAATTAGATTGTTGCTCTTTCACATCAAGCAAAACAATATAAGTCCCATAGTTTTAAAAGCCATATGTTTATAAATCATTCCCTGGTCACTGGAGCACTCGTATCATCATGATGTCTCATGAACCATTGGTGTACTCTCATGGTTTTCTTTGGAATAGAATGACACACAAAAGAACCAAGATTTTTTTTTAATAACAGCAGCATCCTTGTCAAATGTAATGGATGAACAATTGCCATTTCTTTTAGTCTGACTATGGAACGGGCATAGTCACTCAGGAATGTGGTGTTAAAGAGACTTTATGTGCTTCCATATCTCGCTAAAGAAAGACATTTTGTCTCTCTAGGCTCCCCAGCCACAGTCTTTGCATCTTCTATGCATTTTTTCTTTTACCCTGCTGCAGATTTGACTTTTAACTTTGGATTAATAGTGCAGCTTTATCTTCCCGACTGTCGCTTATGTACCTCTGGTTTTCGTCTTGATAAAACAACAGTAAAATATAGATGTACCGTAGTTCAAAATAAAAGGAAAGTAAGAAGGGGAAGACACTTATTCCTCCTAGAAAATTTTTGGGACATTTTCCTCCACTAAAATTATGATTTAATTAATTCCCCAAAATATATTTATAAAATAAAAAAGAAAATGAATTCTTGAATTCTGGTGCACTTTTTTCAGGAATAATATACTTGTACGTACTACTCTAGTACACTCTGTTTAACTACTCAGCTGAGCTGGGCTTATACTGCTTTGCCCAAACTGTGCCAAGCAGCCAGGACTTTACAGAGAATCAGGCCATCTCCATGCTAGAAAGGCCAGTGAATGTGGTGTAACTCCCTTCCCTGGGTGTCTTGGAATGTTATTACTTGGCACGGCTTAAAAATACCACTTAAAGAAAAAAAGAAGCGTGATTTAGGGCCAGATTCACTGACACATTCCAGTTGCTTTGTGCTTGTCTGGTGATAGAAAACAGCAGTAAACTAACAAGCTAAAGTGGATTTATGATTGCTTTGCATATCTGACATGGCACGGGGCTATTACGGCATACCAGAGGGAGTGCTCTCTTGTTTAGTGATGGGCTGGAGATAAAGGGAGAGGGTGCTTGTTCTTGCCTATAATAGAACTCCTGATCATATGAAATAAAATTATAAATCCAGTTTAGTTGTATATTCATGGTATTTTAGTTTTGATCAAATTGCCTCCCCCTGATAATTATGGACGGATGTTAAGACATCAGAAATCTCCCTTGGAGACTAAAACGGCAATGCAGTGGAGTAGGGGCCCGTAGATACAAGAAATATTTGAAATCTTTTTTAAGCAAAGACCGTGCATACATCACATGGTAAACTGCACTCAGTATGGGCTTCATATCCTTCCTGCTCACATAACTTCATCAGATCCAGCCTAAATGAAAGTCCATTGCTATCAGGAAGGAATGCCACCAATGCCATGCAGAACAGATACCTGCGGTTATGTCTGTCTGACATGCGACATAAAAGGTTTCTCTGAGCCACAGTAGTGCGAGTTGCGTGGCAGAGGGCCTTTGCCATCTCAGCTGAGGAATGCCTTAGACGTTCAATTGGCCTTGGCATCTCTGACGCGATGGTAAGTGTGCACAAATATTTCACCAAGCACCAATTATTTAGAAAATGAAGTGCTCGTGCGTTTTGTCAGGCAATGAGTTTCTCATGCCGGTTTCAGTGTGCGCACACCAACAAATGCTGTCAGAATTCCCCCATTAGGGGTTTTTTCTTCACTGCATTTGGAGCGTTTTCCTTGTGACGGTGTCACTGCTAATTGAGAAACATAGATTTATGTATTAAGAGTTTCGTACTCTGAAGTATGGTTTTTGTGTGACACTTGCATGGTCCCTAGGAAATAATCAAGTACTAGGACTCTGTCCAGATATGGAGAGCTGTTCTTCTGGCAGCTGGATGAAATGAATCTTCCAGCTGGGAATGTGTTAGATTGAAATGTTTCTCAAAGTAGGGGGGACTGGAAACAAGGGTAAAGTCATTCTGCGAGGCGCCAAACTGAACTTGTGATGTTTGGGAGCCATACATACCCAGGAAATGTGTAAGCATGAATGATATCTGCTGCGTAAGAACTGTAATCAAAGCAAGGAGGAGAAGGTGGTGTGACTACATGCTCAGCGGTATTCACTTGGGTCACTCGGCTCCCTCTGTGTTGGTATGCTGGCAAATACAAGGGTCTATTTCGGACATTGGTACCAGTCAAAATGTTCCTGGCTGGATGGCATGCCCAGCTCTTCCCCCTGCATATCTTGTTTGAGTGAGGGCTACATACATGAGCAGATATCTCCAGATGAAACACAGAGAAGTCTTATTTTTCTGGTGGCTGTCTCTGCCAGTAACTAAAATCAATCCAACTTTAAGACTAGTTTGAGCATAGCTGTGCTTAATAAGGCCTCACTTAACAACAGTTTACAGTTTTTCTGGCGTCTTACAAGAAAGTCTAACTCAACATTTAAAAAGCTACTTGTCAGATTGTTTCATGAAAACCAAGCGAACTTAAAGTTTAGACGACAAGTATTATTTAATCAAAAGTTCTTGGAGGCAAAAATAAATACCTCTTATCTCCGATGAAAATATAAATAGAAATATCTCCAGGCTGATGCATTGTGCAATAGCTGAATGGTATGATGTACATAAACATCCACGGCATTTTTTGGTCTGTTTTTCAAGACCTTCTCTGTCTTGTCAGAATGTTCAGGGTGATATATCAGCAGTCTAAATGAGAATAGATGGCCATTGCAGATCATAAAATTTAATTATGGTAGAACTTTAATCTGAGATAAACTTGAATGTCTCTGATGGGAAAATAAGTAAGTGACCACCAAAGCAGCCTGGCCACCCAAGCCAGGGCTGATGTGGTTTCAGATACTTTGTTGAAAGCCAGAAAGCCAGCTGTAATGAAATAAATTTTTAATTCCCTTTGTGTCAGATAAGCTTGTTGTGAAAAATATTTTCAGACTCAGATATTCAGCAGATATTCTACACATTTTCCAGATACTCTGTCTATTGTGGGCTCTTTCTTCAGCTTCTTCCCTCTTTCCTCTTGTAAACACACGCATCTTCATACAGTTTCCATCATTCATACATCAGTCTTGCCTTTCCTGTTCCCTGAATTGCCACCATACCAACTTTGGCGCTTTGTCCACTATATCTAGTGGACAACTGGCTACAAAAGAGCTAAATAAGTTTATATTGCTGGCCAATAGTACAGTTCTGCCTGTAAGTGTTGTGTGTGTTGGCTTTTATGAGAAACATGCTCCATTACTTGGAAGTTTTGTCATTTGCATTTATGCTGCATATTAGCAAGCTACAAACAAAACAGGATTGCAGTCTGAACCTATGGCTATTTCAAATCTGCTCCTGATTTTGAGAAATCATGTATTGCCTTCTTCGCATTAAACATACGATATTTCATTTGTAATAGAAAAGTAAAGGATAAATTGCTGTCTGGATCCTTGCAGGAAGAATGACTAAGTGGGTCATGAAAGTGGCTAATCCTTGATTGTGAAAAAATGGATGGAGCAGATTTGAGATTCAAAGGAAGTGTAAATATAATGTGCAATTCTGACCCAAGTACCTGGAAGAGCCATTGCCTTAAATTAAGAAGTGTAGATGTTCAATGGTGACTGTGGCCAAGCCATGCATAAATTAGTTTTTGAGGTGGCATTCAGAATAGGGAAGATAAGGGGCCAGTCATACCTATCTCATCAGAAGTGAATAATCCTGATTATTTAATTGTGACTGTTCATGTGTATGAGGATTACTGTCAAGAATAAAGACTTCTAGGTTCATGCCCAACTCTGGTTTTAAGTCAGCAGAGATATTGACCATGCTGTATATTTTGATTGACAAGCCAACCGCCTTTTTGCCAGAGCAAAATGACTTTAACATGATGTGTTGGGTATTGAACATTTAAAAAATGTAAATTATGACCTGTGAGACAGACTAGAAATCATGGGAATAAAGCAAATGAAAAAGTTTTATTTATTGTAATTCTGCATTTCATATGTCTGCTTGATTTTGAGTTTAGAGTGTAACCAAAATGACAGTTTTCTAAGTCTTCTCTTTGCTAGAGAAGGGCCAAGCATTTCCTTGAGAATATCACCACAAGGCATGCTACAGTGCCATGTATATATAAACTAGATCCTTATGGGCAAGAGCAAGTTCTGGAAGCAGGATGTACCTATAGCATTCTGCCCAGCCTAATACACTTTTTTTCACCCTCCTCCCAGTAATGCTTTCATATCAAAACGCACTCACTGATTTGTAGCGAAAGTGCTCGTATATTGGAGGGATGGTGTTGCAAATTATGGTCTGAGTTAAATGGGGGAGAAGCGTAGGGGAGGCACACTTGTCTTGGAAAGGGAAGGGTAAACTGCAGGACCAGGCTCCCCTCTTCCCACCTCTCAGCACAGGCGTGGGACTGCCCCTCGGTCAGTCCTTAAGTTCCAGGCCACAGATATAAAGCACTTTACTCAAGCTCTCGTTGAGTAAACCACATCGTTCTGGGAACCTTTGTGTTTCCCTGAACCTCACAGTGCTCAGCCTGGGGCAAAGTAACTCACACCGAGCACAGCCTAGCGCTGCGCTTAATCGCACAATTGAGACCATGGAGGAAGAGAACACAGGAAACCTTTATTTTTCTACAGAACTGATACAGTACAGGCAGAGTCTGCACAATAATGCTTCATTTACTGCCTTTCTCCTGTTATTTACCTCTTGGTGACCTAGCAGAAGCAGAGGTCACTTAGCTGCATGGTAGCTCTGAGTTCTGAAGCAACTGTAGGAGACTGCCAATTATTCATTGTTTTCCCACAGTTTATCATGGCTCTGCAATATGAATCTCCGTAGTGTTCTGAGAGAGGGAGAGACTGTCTAGGGGAATTGCCGTTCCCCTCCCTCGTCATCACACAGCCCAGCTCTTTTCACATCTGTAGCTACATAACATTCCTGGAGCAACCTCTATGGAAGGAGTCAGTGTCATTTCTCACTGTCTGGAAGCGCCAATATGCCAACGGGAAAAGGCGAGGAAGAGCCAGCAAGCTGTAGCTGGGTAATTTTATATGAATCACCAGAAAGAGGGACTTTTTCCTTGCACAGACTTTCCTTTACAGTCCATAGAACTACTCTATTGTATCTAACAGCCAGAAAGATTTTTATTTCAGCAAGCTTTTCATTTCATGCAAAAAGATAATAAGAGAATCACTCATTCCCAATTCCTGCTAGGGTGCGCTTCAGTAAGGTATGTAGGAAAGACACAGAGCTGATAAGAAAAAGTCTTCCAGGGCGGATTGCCACAATGTAAAACGGTTGCAGAGTTTCTGCCTACCTCAAAATCACCTTAAAACTCAAAGATTAATGCTGATCAGAGGATTGTCATGATACCTGTGGGATGTACTGGTTTAGAACATTTATATTTCACATTATTCTCTGAAAAATATACCACTGGAAATTTTAAAAAGGCTTTTCTCTGTAAAAATTTCTACAGGAGGTGACTATCTTTTGTGGGTTTTCTGAAGGAGTGGATGATTAGGTCAGGCTGAGTAAGAAATTACTGCCATGTTTCAATGTTCTTCCATTCTAATATGTGTTCAGACTGAACGTTATCTGTAGGTGACATATACTGTGCATTATCAGCCATCTGTATTTGCTCTGGCTCTTCCTCAAAGGACATCTGATGAGTCAAACTGTTTTTTTTCTGGTGGGCCCTTCACCTGCTAGAGACAAGAGTCTTTAATCCTTCCACTGGGGGGAAAACCACAGAACACCAGGCAAAGTAAACTCTCTACATTTTTATTTTTGTCATGGTGTGTATTATTTTACATTTGTAACTTTTTCATTTTGATTCCTGCTTCAGAACACACCTTCATGCTTTGCAGTCTGTATTTTCCAGGAAATAGTTACCATGGACTTACTTAAACGTGACATGAGTTAAGTTTACATTGCCAAGAAAGTAACTTCTCAAGCCACCCTGGATCTTGTCCCCAAAACTGAGTATGTGCTTCTGTTTAGTGTGAAGTAAGTCTCTCCACGTAAGACCTAGGTGCAGTTTGGGAGATACTTGGCTCCAGGGGTTGTTCCCGGTGTGGAGGTGCCACATTTGACTCTTTCCACGCCACATGTTCTTGCATATTGCCCAGGAATCCTCCGGCTCAGGAATCCTTGAAAGATTCTCATACATGCCAGGACATGTAACATGCACCCTCAGCTGCCTGTTACCAAATGATCATTGTGGTGGGCTGCACTTGGAATGAAAAAATGGCAAAAGATCATTGAATCATAGAATCGTTTAGGTTGGAAAAGACCTCATCCAGTCCAACCATTAACCTAGCACTGCCAAGTCCACCACTAAACCATCTCCCCAAGCACCACGTCTATCCATCTTTTAAATACCTCCAGGCATGGTGACTCAACCACTTCCCTGGGCAGCCTGTTCCAGTGCTTGATAACCCTTTCGGTGAAGAATTTTTTCCTAATAGCCAATCTAAACCTCCCCTGGCACATCTTGAGGCCATTTCCACTTGTCCTATCACGTGTTACTTGGGAGACGGGACCTCACTACAACCTCCTTTCAGATATAAAGATAGCAATTGTCAGGATCTTCTGAAGGTGAACTCTGTAAAATACAGTTATTTATTTTTATTTCCTGTTTTGCATAGTCACTAATTTCACACTGAAAGCTCCTGACTGTATATTCTGGTCCCATGTTGGTGAAATGCTTAGACCCTAAGTAGCCCCATTCATTATACTCTTACTAATGCAAGTCCTTTTCCAGATCAACATGAAAACATTTAGTCCTCTGTGTGGCTGACATGAAAACATCTGGTCCTCCACGTGGCTGAGCACTGGGTTTGGCTGGAGCCTTTAACAGAGCTCCACTGATTTAACCTTACATAGGACTTGAAATCACCTTGGAATATTTTTCATAAGGATCCTTTTATTTGGACAGTCATGTAAGTTCTCATTGTCTAGTCTTGACAACCTCACTTGGAAAGGTAATTCTTTTGGGATTGTATGTTTCTTAGATCCATGTCCTGCTCATTTTAAATACCCTGAGTTTGATTCACCTCTGAGTGATATAAATATATCATTAACATAAATACATTGCCTCTGCTGGTCTTTTTTGGATGCATTCTGGCACAAGTGAGTGCAAAATCTGGTCTTCCAGTGATTAATTCAATGGTATTTAATTTTTCAATCTCTAGCTTGTAAAAGTGAAGAAATAATAATAAGACTTACAGTGCCAGTTCTGTTTCAGGAGAAAAATGATTACGTGTTCAAATCTTCTTGGTTAAAGGCCTAAATGTTAATTAAGCCATTTATTTTTATTTGGCAGAAAGACAGAGGTAAGATAGCTCAGTCTTCTGAGGTCTAGGCTGTGTTACGTGAGTATATAACACTAGGAAAAATTGTGTAGACTAGTTATTTGCAACAGACCAAACATTTATTTGTCTCTCATGTAAGCATTTGTCTGGTTTTCAGGGCTGAAATGTAAGACCAAAGGTGTGTTCTTGCATTATATTAAGAGAATGTAAAGTCCCTAATATTTTGTTTTTTTTTTTTCTTTAAGCTGCATAGATAAAATAAATGAGGGGTAAAAACTATTCATGATGTGAAAGAAATCCAAAGAATTTTTACATTTGCACTTTGCAATTTGTACTCAATGCAACAAGGTCTCAAGGCTGTTTCTGTCTCTTTTGCATGTCATTTAAAGCTATTTTTTTCAGTACCACTGCACGTGGTTATAAAGCAGACTGGCCTTCAAATAAGTGTGGACATTAAAATGTGTGGCTTATATATCACAGTTTAGAGGTAAGATGGAGTTACAGGAATAATAAGGACATCCTCTATCATCAGTATTGGCTAGTTTAAAGTTTGACTTCCAGGTTACGAAGCATTGTAGCGGTGATACTCCTGTCCAGTCTTCCATCAACAATTCAGATGCACTGGAAGCTCTCATGTTAGCTAAGGAATTGGTTTAATTTCAACTCCAGATTCAGTCACTCAAATATACATGCCTACAGTATGAAAATCTACACGGAATGCAAGCTCCCGCTGTAGTCAATGAAGTCCATACAGGCAGTATTGGGCTTTTCAGCTCATCTAACACAGTTATACAGCTTCTTGCTTGCTGATAGGTGATTAGTGTAATTTTAGGCACAGAGAGGTGTCCAGCTGCCACTTCAGAAGACCACCAGTCTCTCATGTGCTCACATACCTTGCCTGAGTTGTGAAGGTTTCTCAAATACCTGAAGAAGTCTCAAAGGTCATCTTTAGCTAAATGACTCTCCCCTAGGATGTCTCCTCTAGGATGAATCCAGTAGCTCTCCAGACTACATTTGGCATGATGCAGTTACTTATACTTCTATGTTCAGTGCCATTTCAGACTCCCTACTGTCTCCCATGTGGTCTCCAGCTGCTTTTGTGGAAAATCATAGGTCTCCCATTGGTCCTCAGTCACACCCATCAGAAGTGTACATGTATTTTAGCATCCTTGGAATCTCAAATGGCGCTTGATGCTTATATTCATGGAAGCATATTATGACTGTGTATTGACCAAGGCCTTGACAGCGGTCCAGGTTATTCTACTTGTCCTTTTTCTGCTACTTAGAAGGGTCTAGGCGCCATGCAGGTCCTGTCTCATATCTGTCAGCCCTGTGTGGGCTCTTAGCTGCCCTTGGATGTTACAGAAGACACCATACATCCGTGATTAAGCAGCTGAATTGAACACCATGTCTATAATGTGAGATTAGGTTCATGGTTCACTGGTGCACTGTGACACACACCTGATTTTATGTGCTTGAATATGAAACTAAATCCCACCCATGGATGTGTTTGTATCAATTGTACAATACTGTACAATGCCCAAACCTAAATCTTCTGACTTATAGCACTGATTATGCCTTCTGTGTATGTCTTCATTGAGATTTGTTCAAGGTGTTCTTGGTAAAGAATACTGAGATTGTGTTGTATATAGTGTTTGTAACAGTATTGCTAAGCACCTCTTAGCTTCTTTCGGATGGTGAAGAACAGGAGATTAATTATTAGAACCCTTTAATGTCTTGCAGCCCTGCTTTTCAATGACCCATCTCAGTATGCATTATTTCCTGCATTTTTACCTCACGGTTCTTTAGCTCTGCTGTTTGTTCTGTTTTGACTTGACCATTTGCAAGAAACACTGCCCCTGATAAGATGAGTAGGATAGTAGGACCCATTGCTCACTCTGAAATGTTTTATAAAAGAAAAAGTAATGAGTCCAAATATTTACATAATGTGGTTTGCATGACGCTAACTCGTTGAACTTCTGGTTGCACCTGAAGAACAAGTTTTTTTAATGTGATATGATTACAAATCTTAAGCCAAACCCTCTTCTCTGGTACATAAGAATAGGTCCTAATGAAATCAGTAGGAGTTATGTACATGTATCCAAGTGTAAAATCTGGCTCCAGAATCTGGCAATTAGCTCCTCATTTTAATGACACGTCTGGAAATTTGATTCCATCATGGCAGTGGCGACAGCTTTGGCTTCTCATTTTACTTTTCTTTTGTGTCCTCTTTATGTAGTTTTTTTCATTTGTATTGCTCGAGCGAATATACTGAAAATTGGTCAGTGATTGCTAAGGTAACTGCATCTACAGGTTTGGGTTTAGCAAGAAGCGCTTGGAGAACACAGATTATATCAACCAGGGAGCATGTGTAGGCAAAAAGAAAATTGCTCTATGAATATAAATGATTTCACTGGGCACCAGACATAAACAAGACTTTATCTCATTGTTGCTGGATTAAAATCTCATGTTTTCTCCTACTCATGTGTGGCATTATTCCTATTTCATGCTATGACTGGTCTTGTGATTAACTGCCTGAATTATTAAATACTCAGTACATGTGTAACTTTAAGCAACTGAAACAGAGATCAGAAAGGAAATATTCTTTGGTACACCGGTGAACCCTAGCCTAAAAGAGTTTTGGATTATTCATTATATAAGATCATTTGTTTATTTTTTAAAAGAGCATGCTTCTACTGAAACATCCAGGAATGTATTTTTGTGTGCTACAGTATACCTGTATTAAGTTTATAAAGCAGTTAGGATGTACAGATTCTGTAATTTGAGTTTATACACATCCACCCATATTCCCTCATGTATTTACACATATAGACATGCAAAAAGACAATATATACACAACATTATATATGTGTATTTTGTATATTATGTACTGAAATTATAAACATACTATCTATGTGATTTGACTGATTTTGCCTGCTTTGGGCAGTTATTTTCTAAGGATTTGTCCAAGATTACTTGCAAAAATTGTCTTTTGTATGTTCTCTACTGATAACAGGTGGGAGCTTGCTTCATATCTAACATCTGTCTTGTACCCAGTTAAAGTAAGCTGAGAAGGATCGTGTTCATATGTACTTACTCAAAAAAATCGAGACCGTTTGACCAATGTAGTTAAAAAACCAGTAAACATTCAATTTCTATGCAATAGTGTTTCTCTTGATGAGGATCATTCTGGTCTCATACAGATTACTGCAGTTGTTTGGGGCTCAGCCTGACTGTGCTTCTTATTTCTTCATAAGAAGGAGGATTAGTGGACATACTGGTGGGAACAGCAGAAGCTGCCAGAGCTTGTCTCCATTAGCTCAGTCGCTGCTGCAGCTGAGTTAGTATTGGCTCCAGCATAGTTTTTTTTAGAATTCTCTAGTTCAGACACAGGCCAAATGCACACCAGTGCTAGAGTTAAAAATGAGAATAAAAATTACATTCACTGCACTGTGAGGTTTTTAAGAGATTGACGCTGACATGGATAATTTGACCTTTTCATATAGACGTCTCTTAGAAACCAGAGTTGGCATAGGTGCATCTTCTATGCTTGTGAAATAATATAAGCAAATTAATGTAAAGAAGAAGCCAGGTAATTCCTTCACCTTCCCAGACTAAAAACAGAGACACAAACAACCCTGCTTTGTTATGAAATCTCCTTGTTGAAGTGTATTTAAGAGCTCTATTAGCATTCTGCACAGGGACTGACAAAGGAGTAAACTATTAAAATAGTGTTTTTACCTGACATCAAAAATTAGTAATTTGAGACCTGCAACATGATACTTTTCCTTTCTGAGTCACCAGCTTTCCCTACAGTGTATTGAATTTATTCAACTGTGATTAGTAATTGTTTCAAAGGAGGAATAATATGTGTTGGGAATATGCTATTTTCCCAATATCCAGTGAACTTCTCACTCTTTTCCATTGTAGTCCCTTTGAAATGTTTGTCTGAGCAGACTGACTGAGTTATTGCTCTTCATAAAGCAGGAAGAAAAGAAATGAAAAAGAAAGTTTTCTAGTCTGTTTTTATTTCACACTTGGATTAATAGAGGAACAAATCACAGTTCATTTATTTGTTCCTGTTTCTGCCACAACTATTGCTTAGTTATTTTAAATTATCTGTATTTAGTCCACACTTCAAAGTGTGGAGATAATTTCTTATACTTATGAATGCATAAACTTAAAAGAGCTGCTAACTTCTTTTGAGATTTTGATCTATCTTTACATTTCCCTTCACCAAATAAATGTTGAGCCTCCAGCTAATGGCTTCATTGTCTAAATTGTCTGTTAAAGAAAAAGCTTTCTGATGCTAAAAAAATGATGTGGGGATTTTTTTTTTTTTTTTTTGGTCTTCACTACCATTCGAACTTTCAAATAGTTTCTCATTTTGATTTGTGATGTGTAAGGTTCAGTGCTAAAGTTTTTGCTAACCAACATGCTTATATTTTTCAGATTCCAGGGGGAACATTTTATTATATATGACTTGTCAGAGCAGAGGTTAGAGATATTTTGAAATCCTTCCAATATCCTCTGTTTCTAAATGTGAAAGAAAAATTATCAGTGTTTTAAGGGTATAATGAGACCAAAATGATAACGGTATGAAGGCAGCCTATGGCACAGCTGGTCCGAGTGAACCTTTCCCACCATCCTCTTCTTCATCATCTTGCTAGGACCATTTTCAGGGAAATCATTGATGGTCAACCTGAAGGATGCAATCATGAGTGCTATGTATACACTATTCATCTAAACACACACATACAATCTTGAAATATGTTTGTCTAGATGTATATGTGTGTTTATACAGACACATATACATGTTTGTAGCCATCGCACTGGTGTAAACATAGCTAAAGATGTTTATTTTACAGACACCAAGCATTGACTGGAAGGAAGTTAACATGAAGAAGGCAGCTCTCTCAGATCTCCTACTAGCATGGATTCACTTCGCAACGATCTCAGTCCAACCCAAGGAAGTGAAGGTGAACCAGCTCCATGCAAATGCTCTTCAGCAAGGACAACTCTTGGTCATTGCCATCCAGGATACAACCAGAACAGGATGGGGTTGGACCAGATGACCTCCAGAGGTCCTTTCCAATCTCAAACATTCTGTGATGTGATAGGTTACATTCTGCATTGAAGACTACTGGCTAAACAATCTTTTTTACATAGGAAATAGAGAACACTGATTAGTTACAAACATAGTACCTTCGGACTGATAACAGCGTTTACAGGCAAAAGCTATGTTATGTTATATCATGTCATGTAATGTCATATAATTTTATTTTAATTATTTTATATTACATTATAATGCTACGTAATACAATATGTTATGAAGTACTGCATTCTGTACAAAGTATTTCAGAGATTGTTTTTAGTAAATCCAGTAAAAAATCTAGATTGTATCTGGAATCTAGTTAATGAGATTCCTAAAGACTGTTGGGAGAAGGCAGTGGGGAAACTCATTGAAGCACTCATAAAGGGAAGAGTAAGTCTTTACCAAATGCTCGTTCTTTATTTATCTCAGGATATTTTTGTGTTCATTTTAAGATCTCAGTGTGAAAAGTGTAATTGCTGTAGTGCATCACTTCTAATCCTCTTGAATTTAGATACCTGTGTTTGAAACTGGTCAATATTTAGCTGCAGTTCAGCAGAAAAAAAGTAGGAATATCACCAGAAAACCTATGAATCACTTAGGAGGAAAAGGAGGGAGAAAATATGAAATTTAAATATAATAGGTATCTTAGCACAAGAGAGAAACAAACTGGTGTGTGACTCTGTGATTTTGTCTTCTACAAAATATGTGGGCATTTTAATGGCAAGCTATGAAATATGTGTCTACTCTAATTTGAAATCATGTCTTGAAATTGATACCTCTCTTTATGGAATATATTGGAATATCAGTCATTATGAAATAGCAGAAAAAAAACTTGCTGTGAAATATGTGTCTAGTTTATGAGGAAGGTGTTGGCAACCAAACATCTTAAGAGATGTGCTGCTACTTTGTTATGAAATGTATGAAAAATTTAAAACAGTACATGCCTGGAGTTAAAAAAAATCCAGGCGGAAATTTCAGTGCTGCTGACCATTTCGGGTATGTCTAGACCACGTGACGACCACGCATGGATTTCTGCTTTGGTTCTGAATGTGTTGATAGGTCTCCTTGACAGTCCAGTTTAAAAGAAAGCTGGTAGCTTAGGTCCTGGAAGCAATTTGCATGATATTACCCGCGGGCTGACCAAAGCTCTGAACTCTGCGGTTAATTATCTCATGCAGATCATCCGGCTGGCGTAGCCCATGGTATTTTCAGTCCTGACACCTCTTGGTCAGAGTTTGCACAATATAAAACTCTCCTTCAGGAATTTTTATTATCATTGTTATTCTTGTTACTAAGAGAATCTGGTGCTCTGAACTGTGGACTTTTTGTGCCAAGTATTGTACAAAATATATAGAACTCTATGAGCCATAAAATAATGTATGTGATTTCTTTAACAAAACTTAGAAATTTTTTTCCCTTTTTAATATTAATCTCTGTTTAGCATGACTAGAATGATTTACTTCATTATAGCTCTCATTCCCTTAGAACTGAGGAAACTAATAAAACCTGGTCCAGAAATATGATTGATGATATTTTTTGTTCTTTTACGTGATGAATTAAACTTGTAAGATGTTTTACTTTGTCATTCATTTTTTCAGTGTTTCAAGATAGTACTTTTGCCAAGTTACCCGATAAGAACTTAGATTATTTAATGGCTGAAGGAATTGATAAAAATGTGAACTATAGATATATAGAGATATGCATTTCAAATTCCTTTTTTTTTTTCCTCACACTTGCTGCTACAAAGGCAACACTAATAAAAAAAATCTGAATTGTACAACTTTTCCTTGTTTGTCCTTGCGTTGCAACCACTTGAATGAAGGTGCAGTGGTCAGGGGTACAAGTAAAGGCCACAGACCAAATGAAAACTCTGGCAAGAGACTATGGAAAAGGAAATGCCAAGATAGCGTCAGCGCAGAAAAAAGTGACAGGAGAATTGATATGTTTTCCTGAATTGCTAGCAGGTTTAGTAGTGGGTTAGAAGATATCAAAACACAGGAAGAAGAACCTGTATAAACAAGCATGGAGTCAATTATTAAGACCATGACAGCAGTCTGAGATGAAAGGACAGATCCTGATAAGCCACCAGGATTTAAACATTTACTTAAAATTTAAATATTTAAGAACCTGTTAAATTTAAATTTAATAGACTTCCATTCAGGAAGGTCCAGGAATCACAGAGGATACTTACATAACCAGATTTAGCTAGCTAGCATGACAGTGAGGATAGCAGTACACGGACTTGACAGATGTGTAGTGTTTGTTACCAGTTTGGATGTGTTTTTGCTGTGGATAAAGCTATCTTGCATTTTAACAGTTTATTTCCCAAAAGGGCTAATAATGTATATTCAAAGGCCAGATGTTTCACAGGAAAGAAAAAAAAAAAAAAGCCAACAAAAAAACAACGTCAAGGAAGCCACTTGAATGCAAAACAACTGTAGATGGTATCTAGTTGGCTTAAATATAGCTGGAGTACACAGGTGCCTGATACCCATCACATCTATAGTCAACAATTTTCAAAGACTGCTTAACTCTTTACATGGCAGCTTTCGTTGGGTGCCTCCCTACTAAGATGGAATATCTCTGGGCTGCTTAAGGGAAGTCAATGATGACTGCCTAAAAGTTATGGAAATAGGCCCCTTAAACCCTGCCAACAAATGGATTGTGATGCGGGATTAGGTATACAGGTACCTGAACTCTAAAAACGTTCTAAAATGCTAGCACTGTTTGGGTTTTTTTTTTTTTTAAATAATGTTTCATAGGTAAGAAGTCTGAGGAGTAAAAAAGGAATTAGATAACCTTTGACTTGACTTAGTCTGAGCAGGCTATTGAATCCTCATCTCCAAAATGCTGGAGAATGTTTTGATTCACAGGCGACAGGGTATAGCAGGTGACCCTTTCTTGAAGCTGGATTATGTTACTTCAGTAAACATGCCTGTTTGTTTGGTAGGTTAGTGCTGAGAGAAGAGGAGAAAATGTCCTTATCCATGTCTCTTTGTTCCTTGGTGGTTTGGGCACTGTTTTAGAACACTGGGAATGGTCAGGCTTAATCTTCCTCTGTATCCTGTCCCCAGGGAGAGTTCCAGACACATTCACCAGACTGCCAGAAAGCAGAAATTACCTTCCTCTGGTGGGCTGCTGTTATTTGAGGCGAATGAGAATGAGAAAGAGGCACCTACATTGACTGTTACTGCTGTCTTTGACAGAAGCAGAGGTTTAATTGAAGTTGGGGCAATATCATAATCTGGAGGCACCTGTGTTCAATGGGGAGAGAGAAATGCCTCTATTGGTAAGACAACTTTATTTTCTGCTGATCCTCAGATTTACTTCAAAATCTCCAATGACTATTGTAGGAAATTTGAACGGTTGTGTTAGGTGACATGGATCATTCTCTGAAGCCATGCGCCTGCAATTCCAGTTACATATTACCTAAACTGAGTAGGATGGGTTCCACATGCAATTTAATCTGCAACAAACTGAAAAGCAGGCAAATGTTAAACCATTTGAAAGCATTGATATGGGCTCCAGCCCTGAAATTCTGATATTCCTTATAGCCACTGTCTGCATAATGTTTCGTAAAAATCCTCTTCAGGAGACGAAATCTGAACATGTGTTTCTTCTCTTAGTTATGACAGGGTTTCAGTCCTGGATTTTCGGCCTCTGATTATAGCTTCCACAGAAACCTCTCTTAACAGTGTGTCTTGATTTAGTTCTTAAGGCTGCTAGATTTTTCACGGCTAGAATGCAAAGGTTTGTGGTCCAACTATATGAACTAATCAGTCCTTATTCCATACTACCTAAACAGGCCGTGCAGGTGAGGCAACGTGAGCTTTTATTGTGTCATCTCTTTCCAATCTAAGGGAGTCTGAGCTTCTTCTAAAATGAACTACTATCAAAACATTATTATCTTGTTAGATAAAGGCTTTGACAGGTAACATGATCAGCTTTTGACTTGATTGTTTAACTTATCCACGAATCTTAAGCTCCTTAGGGAATGCTAGAATACTCTCCAGCTCCCCTCTCAACAGAATCCACTCTTGGAGGAGTAGTTACCCACCTGATTGAAGCCCAGCAACTTTGTTTTCCATTAGTTGCTAATTGCCGTTTTATTCATTTGTATATAGAATTTCTGTACTGTCCTGATAAAAGCACATCTCTCTATCTTAGTATTTTTATCTTGGTTTAGGTAGAGATTCATAAGTTATTACTCTTCAAATCTCCTCTTCAAAAGTATGTTTCATTGGGAAATGTGTCTTGTGGGTCAGATTCAAAATGAAACAATGTGCTGTTAATTTTGTATATTTTTACAAGGTTAAATCATGTGAAAAATGATGCTTAATATTCAGTGGCATTTCATAAAGCTATGCAGAAGTTGTGAGACTTCATGAATTAATATATTTATAAGGCAAAAAGACAATGCAATAGAAAATACCTATGAATTTGTCATATATCAGAAAAGGGAGAGGAAATTTCTAACAAATGAGTTCTCTCCTGGTTTCTGAAAATAGTTTCTTTCTGGGAAAATAAAATATCTTCCAATAGAAACTAAACTTTATTTCTACAAAATAGGCATCTGCTCTGCTTCTTATGGAAAGTTGTTCATGTGGGTGATCAGCAAACCCTAAACATTGTACCAGATTCAACACAAATTATGAAAATTTAAATGTCATGGAAAACCCAGGTCTATTTCAGAAATGAAGTAAACGTGTAAATTAGGCATTCAGGGTCCCACCTCCACTGAAATAAATAACAAATATCGTGACTTGAGTATGAGAGAGGACTTAACCCACTTATAATGTGGTCAAAAAAACCAGGTGTCTGTGATAAAGTGCAGACAACCTTGGATTCATTTTTCATTCAGCTGAGTGCAAAAAGAACATAATTTGCAAGCAAAATATATGGGAAGTAAGTTAACAGTCAAGAGCGTGAAAGATAAGGAGACTCCTCACATCCATCCAGAAGACTTTTATTAACCATTTTTTTCTCCTCCTTTTGTTTATTCTCTGATCTCTTAAATAATACTGAATTTGTCTGCCCACTGCTTGCCTGGTTCACCGTGAGTGTTCAGATCTATTTGTTCCTTAGCTGTATTACACGTGGTTTACAACATTGATTATATTATTGCTGAACATGATACAAAATATAGTATGTCTTATAGTTATCCAAAATTCATTAGTGTAGAGGGATCCCTAGATCTATTTAACTGTCAGTAGGAGTACAAGACTTTTTCTAAAAGTGCTGTCCGAACCTTAATTTACTTGACCAACACCTGTGTAATAAAGGTCAGAATCAAGGCAGAGGTTACAATGTAGTATTGCAAATGCAGTCTTAGCTTTCTGGCTCTGAGCTCTGCTCACTGCTGGAAGGCTGCCTTCCCTTCCCGCTTCCCGCTCAGTTCTTCCTTTTGAGAGATCTTCAGGTGTGCAATGGCAAATTTAGTAACTGAATATGAAGAACATCCTGAATTCCTGCTTATGTCAAAAGATTGTATTCTCCCATTAATCTATTTTACTGAAAATGTCTAAAGCCAGGGACCAAGACAACGGTTGAAAGAGAATACATGGGAACCAGCAGGCAATGAATTAGCACCCAATTCTTTTGCCAGCCTGACCATTTGGAATTCTCAGCACGCTAGAACAATGCCAAGACACTGCATGACGTTAAATTGGATTAAACATATAATGATTTCATGGAGAGATAAAGTAGAATAATCCTTTCACCGAATCGGGGGATTCAAATAGCTTACCCTGTTCCTGCAGTATTTCAGGTTATCCTAATAAAGTGCTACAGCAAATACGCTTTTCAGAAAGTAAGTTAGTTTTGGAGGAAGAAAGAGTTTAGAGCACGCACAGCATGAATAACAGTTTTTCCTGCTGTGATATTTTGTGCCTCTGGAGTTGTCATGCACTAAGGAAAACATTTCTTCTCTTGCAGTGAGTCTGGCAACCCTGAAGCAATATAAAAGAATATAAAATGGTAAGGGCCTGAACTGGGAATCTAGATAAGGTATGACTTTTATGTCACAGTTACCACAGTTTACACTACTTAAAGATTTTGAAGGTACTTATGTAGAGATTTACTTTGGTTAAAGGGTGGACATTAAAAAATTGTAAGGAAAGTAAGCTATTTCATGTCTGGGACTAATTTCACATAATTTTCAATGTTTCCATTTTTGTAACTTTGAACTTTCATTTGTTGTAAAATACTGCTAATTTTGCCCAGTTAAAAAAGAACATATTTTGAATATTGCTTAATATGCTTGAAACATTTTGTTCAAGTAAGTTTCCAACTGAAGTACGTATGTATATCCAAGCTATGATCATGCTTTTGAAAAGTCTGCTGCAGGCTGCTCTTTGCATCCAAACTACCAGTCTGGTATGTGATACCCGTGATTTGCTTAGTAAGTGTTTAACAATCATCAACTATTATGTTTGTTTGATAAATAGTGCATTTAGATAAAAAAAAAAAAACACTGCTTCACTTAACCCTTCTCTGGATCTTGCTTGGCCTGTAACCAGGCCTCTGTGAAAAGCCTGGTTTACAATTTAATTTGCAGATGCACATTTTTTATTCAGCTTTTAAAAATAATTTTATTTAATTAATAATAGTAGATTGGAGTTTGTCAAAGGAATTGCATTAATTTCTTTATTTACTGTTTCTATCTTTGATAAGGGATCCCTCATAAAATATCTATCATCACTGTCGCTTGTTATTAGTCTCAAAGCCTGAGGCAAAGTCAAATAAATAAAATGCATTAGCACTTTTATCTTTTGGCATTAAAAATAATGAGGAAATAGTAAAACATTAAATTACCTGTTCTCAGTCACATGACTAATCCTTAGTCAAGCAAGAACTCGATCCTACTGTTTTGAACAAGATCCCTTCTCACATGGTCCTACTCTTAAGATAAAGATAACTTTAATAATTGAGGTTTATTTATTAATTTCTGCATAGTAGTCTTTATCTTCAAATCTGTTGTAACGGAGAATTACATTTAAGAGACAAATAATTTGTAAAAGACAATGCTCTCCATTTTCTGTATAGTATCAAAGCAGAATATAAATTTTGTGGAGCTGCCCCAAAGCACAGATGTAGCTCTTCTTAGAGTTAGCTTCATGTTATCAGCTTTTTTTTTTTCAGGGTCTTACCTTTCTATGCAGTTTCAATAGCTCTTAACCAATATTCTCAGTGTAGTTACAGAGCTAACCATCTGAAAATCATTATTTCTTCTTCATATATTCTGTTGCCAGATCTTGTTTTTCAAATATCATATTTTTGCTGGGTGCCTAAGACATTTTACCATTGCCAAGTTGACGGAATTTAAAACCAGTGCATTGTTACATTTCAAAGAAAAAAATAACGTAATTTGAAGTTCCAATGATCCCTCTAACACTTAGGCCTCGTCAATGTATTTATGAGGTACTACACCAGGCTTGCTCCATTAAAAGATTCATATGTCATTACCGCAGACAGATCTTCTTCTGTCCAGCTGTTGAAGGACCTGATCTCATGAAGATTTAAGGAAGTGATTATTTGCATACCTGGTGAGGAGATGAAGACGTGCAGGACTGTCAGATGCCTGCTTTAATGGAGAAAGTCACTATGAGCTCCTGTACTACAATGTAAAAGCAGCAGTCAAGGCCATAGGCTGCTGGTGCCAGCTCTGAAACCAAGAGCTTGATTCACTTGCATAAACCTAAGGATCTAGTGTTATTTGAAACACTTTGATGCATATATACTACACATGGTTAACACAGCTGGTGGATGTGACACAGGACTTGCCTTTATAAGCTGGTGGTTGGCACATGCAAACATAGCTTGACTGACACTAGTGACCTCTAGATTTAAGGAGCTGCTTTGAGTGCGAGATTCAGCTCTATATTGTAGGTGCCTGGGTGTAAGTGCCCATATTTATCTGGAGTTCGTTATAGTCAACAAAGGTAGACATTATACTTGATCAAGATAGGCTCAATAAGCAACAGAGATCTAACCAATACGGTCAGTGTTCTCTGGGGAGTCATTCAGCTCATTTCAGGATGCCATTCACCCAGGATGAGCTGGATAGCTCTGACTGTGCAGATTAGGTTTTGTTTAATTTACTGGCCTTCAGGTGCCGATCGGCAGTGCAGGCCTCCAGTAGGTCCCCTGACAGATCTCTTAGCTGCAGGAAGGTGTCTTAGACTCACTGAGGAACTTCAAATGGGAGTAAACACCTACGTTTAGAAAACCGAAGAGACCCCTATGTGTCCACAGACCATAGCAGTCACTAAGACAGCTCACTCACATGTATTCTGGTGGAAAGAGATGCAGTGTCCAGTGCAGGGTGTGGAGATGCACAACCTAAGCTGTCAGTGCCATTTTACATCACAGAAAAATACAGGTATTAAGACTTAAAGACTCATCACGCCTTTCTGATTTAGTAGCTGGAGCCAGGAGACATCCCAAAAGACACCAGACACCCTTGTTTAGTTGTCTGAATCCTGACTCTACACTAACATACCAATGTGGATGTGTTTACAATCTGGACATGAATCTGACTTTGCACAGAAGTCAGTTCCATGTTGTGTCTTTGTGACCCCAAGTGTAAAATGAGATTAGCAAAACTTCCTTCCCAGAAAAGGCATAAATTTTTATTAAGTGCTTGGAAAATTATTTGATCTTCTTGATTAAAAACCACTGTAGAACCACCTAGGTTTTTATTATTTTGACAGCAATTATTGTCTTTCATATAAAAGACCTTTCTTTTTATAATTAGACTGAAGCTTGAAAGGCATCTGATGATAAAATCAGCTTTCAACATGTAGGTTTTGAATTTGTTACATTTTCTAAGAGTTATCAAAATTTTCTCCAAGAAATCCTGGCAGATTTTAGCTATCCCTTTTCACTGCATGTGCTTTTTGCACCCTGTAGAGCTCTTGGGCCCCAAATCTACTCAGTCTTTGACTTCTCAGACGATTCTTGTTCTGGATGCCTTGGGTATATTGTCTAATATGTTACGCACGTATGATAAAGCTGTGTGAAAAACTGGACACTTCAGCACTTGAGTGTTCACATTTAATTGCAGTTCCAAGCAAAAGTAAATCGCCCTAACTACCTGTGCTATTTTGTCCATCTATTTATTTACCTGATAAAGGCTTTGAAATCTCTTAAAAAGAACTGACTACCACCCTCATGCCCCATATCATATACTAGATAGGTATGTGAAATTGTTTTGTTCTTAAAAAAGTATAAGATTAGCATTGTAAACACTTTAAGTAATTCTTTTTTTTTTTTTTTAATAGAACATGGATCTAAACATAAATCTGAAGTTTTACCCAGATCTTATCAAATATGCGTGTTCCTTTGTTTTGAAGACTTCTGGGTCATGACATATGGTGTTCTGCAATTAGTACCTTTACTGATTATTTAAATTAAATATTGTTTAAAAAGAATCACTGCCATCTGTACTGATTTCCTCAAAAGGAAATTGTTTGTGAAAGTAAAAGAAACTTAGTTAGAAGAATAGATCTCAGGCACTTTATCTTATATCTGAAAGCCCAGACAAAGAAAATGTGACTGAAACAGGAAGAAGCAACAGAACTGATCAGGAATCTTTTCCATTTAAAAAGCAAACCTATCAAAATTAAAACTTTTTTTTTTGAGAAGCCTTTTTTTATGAAACTGATGAAAATGTCTACCTATGGTAGAATTTTTGGGATAAGTAAAGGTAATCTTGTAGCCTGCTTTTTATGATATTCTACTCAAGGTACTTGATATGACTTGATGCAAGATTTCCAACAGAAGTTTTCTAACCACAAAACTGTAGATTTAGATTCTTATGTTATGTGACACAAGTAACTTTTTAAACTTGGTTAAACATGGGGGCCAAATACCAACAGAAGAAACCAAAAGCTTGCAACTTAAGACATACATTTCAAGGTAAAGTGCCTAAGCTGAAACCACTCCAACAAGTCAGTAAGAACAGAGCCTTATATCTACACTGGTGACATCCTAATCCCTGGTTTGTATTTGGATGGGTGCATCTTTTTCTGCATCTTTCTTAGACTTAAAAATACATTTTTCTAAAGCTCTCCACCATTATGCAGGAGAAGAGAGTAGAAAGGTCTTGCAAACTCAAAATTTTTTGGATGTCAAAACCTTTTCTTTCGCAAACGAACCTTTGAAACTGTACTTGAATGAAATGTTATTGAGGATCATTTGATATTTTTAAAAATGTCATTAGCTAAAAAACAAAATAAAAAAAAAAACCAAAACAAATATGAGCAATGTATATGTTTTTTGGATGTGAAAGAATTCACCTGAAAATAACAGGCTGGAGGCCTCAATAACTGGGCAGATCTTGGGCAGGGTTATGTACATTCATCTTCTTGGTTACTACAAGAGCTGCAGGATGTCACTGAAGAGAGTCCATGGCTTCATGAAGCTGGCTGGAGGTGAACAGCTGTGTGCTCCTGTTTCTTTGGTGTCAGCTTGATTCAAATCTTTAACGCCTACCAAGTTGAACTTGGTGAACTTGGGCTTTCATACAATGCTTTGCTTTACCCTAGGAAAAAACCCCTTCTTTTCCCCTTAAGAGGAGTAGTGGCAGAATGATTTCGTCTCAACTTTTAAAATGAAATTCCAGCTTTGGTCCAGTGCTTACGTTGGCCTGTGGCTGCAAGTGATTGGGCTTTTGTGGTTTTACAGTTTTCCGGCCTTCATAGCTTGCCTTACAGAAGTTTAAGATATCAAGCGTGCTTGGATTTTTCTCTGTTTTTTGAATAGGCATATGTGCTTTAGGTACTTGTGCCTACAGTTTGTATCTGGCAAGTATTATTAATGCAGATGAACTCTTCCCCTATTCTTACTGCTGGTTGAGAAAACAGACTTTGCTGGACAGCTGTTACTAAAATATCATAAAAAATTAGCTTAAACATTAGCTGTGATTTCTAGGCAAATCTGATATAACTGAGGTGAGGAGAATGAGTAACTTTTTTAGGGTGATGTACAAAAGACAATAGGTTTGACCAGACATTAACACTTATTAAAGTGAGTATTAAATTACAAGGAAGCAAGGCCATTTTACATCTAAATAAGAATACCCACAAAAAGAAGTTGGTTCACTTGGGTGCAATACCTCATGCCTTTACCTAATTTGAACTTACGTCCAAGTCTTTCAGTGGCCAACTCCTAAGAAGGCAAATCAATGAAATGTAGACAACAAATGGATCCTGACAAGGTGGTTTGATGCAGGCCTCTTCAGTACAGATTTGACCCAAATACATTACAAGCTACAGCTGATAAAAAAAACAGTTATTAAACATTAAGTTTTCAGGGCAGTGCCTGGTAGTTAGGGAACCTTTATGAGTGTTTTATTTTACATATAAAGCTTACATTGTCTTTAGAGCAGAGTATCAAAAAAAGGGTTTGTCTCATGACTCCTTGACATCTCTTGTTCCCTTCTGCCCTGTACCAGTTTCTGTGTCGCGTATGTTTAATCGTGCACTGTTCTCTGAACACCAATTAAAGCCCAATTTGACTTGTTGCTGAGCAAGATGATAAGAGCTCTGGCTGTCAGCACGGTCAAAGATCAACCATTACCCCATACAGAGCTTACTGCAGCTTCATAATTTATTCTGCTGAAAGCTCCTCTGAGAACAGGACAGACTTTGCAGCTGTTGGTGTGCCTCTCCAGTTGTAACACTTCTGGAGAAAATACAAAATCCAGTTATACTATAGCTATTCCTGGAGTTCTATGTGGCAAAACAAGGGATTCCTTTTTTTCTTTTTCTTATTTTTTTTTTTTTTTAAGATTTAAGTTGGTATAAGATGTCATTTGAGCACGTTTAAAAGTTTATGTGTGCAGTTAAGGAAATCAAAGAAGCATTGCTGTTGCTAAACACACCGCTGAAAGACTCTGCTTTCCTTCAAATGTATATAAGTGAAATAGAGTCTGAAAGATCATTTAGATGTGAAGATTCAATTAAACTGTCATACTTCTTTATGGCACTAAGAGAGAATAACCAATAAAGCATCTGTGTGCAAAGAATGTCTACAGTATAATGTGCAGTCAATAATTATGAACTGTGTAGTCATTCCTAGCAAAAAACCTTGAGTCTGGCATTTTCCATAAATAAAGGAGCTATAGAATCCATCAGAAAGGGAAAATTGATATTAAGTCATCAGTGGAAAATGTTGAAATTATCTTTTGCTGCGGCTTTTCCAGAACTTTGTCCTGTCAAATTTTACTATCCTAGCCCTTAAACTTCCACCTTTCTTCTCAAGACACAGTTCCAGATACATTTAAGATATTCAGTCTAACCAAGAGCTAGTAACTTCCTATTAACAATCTGAATGTTTATTTTCGATTCCTTTCTGAGTTACTGAGCGGTGAAAATTACCCAGCTGCTGATAAAAATATGCCAAAGAACCTCCTCTGAACTTCCCTTATTTTATTTATTTGCTGTAGGGGACTGAAGCTCAGCTCACCCTTTCTCAAGCTTTACCTGTTAATGTCTCTTGTTTGTGTCTGACATCTGCGGAACTTTTTGGACCAACTCTGAGTAACTGGGTCTGTGAGGCTTCCATTTACTCATTCATTCTACAGAGGCACTTCGAAGCTGTTGAGTCTCAGAGGAAATGACACTGAACAACTTCCTCAAGCCTGGAAAACAACAGTACGATGACAGAGTTCTCAGAGTGCCTCTCATACACAAACTCTTTTACTTGAGCCTGAGGATAGTTATCTATCTGAGGGTATATCTGCACAATACACCTACTTATCTCTGATAAATTTCAGCAAAATCTCCAGTATTTACCATTACTCCGTTTCAGTAATCTGCATTTTCGGTACAATGCTCATTTTTTTCACCTTCTGTTTTATCAGTTTTTAAGATTTGCCTACTCAATTACATGACTTTACGTTGATACCTTCAACTTTCATACTCTCAAATGAAGTTGTTTGCACAACAATAGTACTAAATTAGGGAAACCAGAATCGCTATTCCAAGGCTCTGTTACTACCCAAACCCAAAGGCTCAGAATTTTGTCTTTAGTTAGCTAAGTCAGAGCTTCCAAAAAAACCTGTTTTGTTTGCATGCCAAATAGCAACAAACTGGGGATCCAAACTAAATATATTTTTAAGTAAGTTTATGAAGTAACAGTATGGATAATTTGCGCATTCAAGGATTCATAGTTGTTCACACTGCAATATTTATGAGTTCCACCACTGGTTTTTTAAAAAAAATAAAAACTGTTATAGGTCAAGATGTTTGTATGAATCATAGAACATAATTTTATTGTGAGAATGAAGTTACAGTCTTGAGCTTTAACATTTAGTTTTGTGGGGGCATTTTAATGCACTTTAGTTCACATTTTCCTTCTTTACTCACTCTTGACTGTTAAAATATTAGTGCCAGCAACAGCAGAGCTTTGTAAACTAAGTCTTTCCTTCCTTCCTTTTGGCCTGATGAGACCAGTTGATACTAGAGGGTGCAGTGCCAAATAAATACAACTAAAGGAAAAAAGAATGTGTAGAAGTAGATTTTCGTTTCTTGTCTAAACATTAGTATCCTTTTACATATGCTGAAGTGATTGGTATGTACTACAAAAGGGGAAAAAAAAAGTGGGCATTTTCATTGTAAAAATAGGCACTACAAACTAGGGAAAAAAAAGGATTTCTGCCCATCTTTTGCATCTGGTATGGAAAAGAAATTAAAGAAAGAGGCAACTGGAGCTTTGAGGCTGAAATTTCCAAAAAAACTGGCTTCCTGGTTTAAGCATTAATTTGAAATAGAATCCTTGAATGTGAAGAGGCGTTGCTCTTTATCCTTTAACACAGAAAATCTGAGCTTCTGAAGTTTTTTTATATGTACTTGTTTTGAATGAGGTCTTAAAAAATAGATCCTGCTGCTTGGGTAGTTTTGTTTGTTGTAATGCCTTTTTTTTGCATTGCCATTACGGCATTTCAGATGAGACCTGGAATTTGTTTTTCAGTATCAAGGTGTAAAAAGTTCCAGGACTACTTTACTGGAGTAGGGTTTTCACCCAGTACCCTAAGCCAAATTTTCCATTCCTGTGTGATTCAGTCAAATTATCTATCTCCTTGTTATCCACCCCTTTACACCAATTGTCCGCCACAGAACCCCACTGCACAGAAAGCCTGCATTGCTTTTGTCCAGTGTTTAGTTCTGAACAAAGTTGCTAGTATTAAAATGCTTCTGCCTCATTCCAGTGAAATGCTTTAGTCATAGAAATCTATTTTACAATGTATTTTAATGTTTTCAGGTATGCTAATCAGCTCTCTGTGCCATTAACATTCAATGTTGCACACAGTAAAGAAGCTTTCTCTCTTCTGCTGAAAAATAGTTATGAGATTCATAAAGCTGTTATTCATGGTCAAGCCCTGTGCAAATGGAGACAGAAGATGAGAATAAACCTCTTTGTTGAGGCTATTTATCATTCGCTGGGGAATTTTCCCCCCAAGCAGTCCTCTAATAATTTTGCTCAGATTGTGGGTATTTCTGTGTGACCAGGTTGCAGGCTACACAGTGAGTCTCTAATCCCTGAAACAATGCGAGGTCAATCATTTCCCTGCATAAGAAGTAACCACGAGGCAGTGAAGGATGTTCTAAAAACAATTGTCTGCTGTTTTCAACAACCAGCATGAAGAAAATGTAAAAAAAAAAAAAATTACCCTATATCATGTTTTAAATATTTCTTTTAGTGGAAGGTTATGGTCTCAGCTTAATGTAGTATGTGAACATATTCATTTAGAAATGGGGACATGGACATGTTTAATCCTTCACCAGAGATGAATTGCTCAGTCACAATTGTTCTGTGTATTAGAAGATCATTGGAAGCTACTGTTCGGCTAAATCTACCCTTCAACCCTACTGTTTTATAAAGAGTTTCAGAAGTGATAATAGGCTCAATATGAAAGATGTTGTTTGGCACAGCAGAAAACATGGGACAGATTTGAACTTAATATGTAAGTGATAGATAAGATAAATCCCAGAGCAGACTATATAGTTTGTGAAATTGCAAAGGAAATGTATTTCACATGTTTTTGGCTGATAAAAGAACCAAATGGACTTTGCAGATCGGCAGTTGTGCATTTTGGTATTTTTTATTTTAAAAGAACTTATTAGAAAAAACAATCACTGTTGAAGTACCGTGTCTTTAAAGAACTATCTCAAATATGCAATATATTGATGAAGATTTGGATTTAAATTGTATTCATACTTTTCTCAATGTATTTTCCTTGTGAAAAGTTTTTCAACGAGGTCATATTGAAAACACAATGAAATTATTCTTTGGGTAATTTAAAGACAAACCTTCTTCCAAATGTTATGAACAGATAAAGGGTTTGGGGTCCAAAGTTCATTACTGACAACAAAATAGTTCCCTGACATTAAAAATTTGCACAAGAGAGAAAATTAAATTAATAACAAGACTCTTTTTTCGCTATGACCTCAGACTTTTTTTGGTCTACCTCTCCTTATATACAAACAATAGCAGCCTCTAGCCCCAAAACACTTACCTAGTGGTCTGTACCTCCAAATTTTCCAAAGTGACTATAATGAAGGAATAGAAGTTTTTTTTTTTCCTGTATCTTCATTAACAGAAGTCAAAATTAATCTTCTCCAGTCTCAAGCATGTGCCTGAGATATAGCCAGTGAAAAGAATTAGGCTGCCCCTCAGGACAACACTCCCATCCTGAGACAGGTGGGATAAATCATCTTCTAGAGGGAACTGCCTCTTTGTATTATATGGAGACTAGACAAATACCTTTGCTAAGGCAAGTCAGTTTCAGATGGTCAAAATTAAGTGAGATGAGTCTCTCTTGACCCATCTAAGACCTTAATTGGTTTCTGGAATACCTTTTTTCTTCTAGAGGAAGCCTAAAGCAAAACTGCTTCTCACTATAGTGCCTTAGCTGTATGCCTGAAGTCAGACTTTATTCCTACATTTGTGATCCCACCTTGAAAGCTTTAACTGTAAACCAATGTTCTTGATAGTAATCATTGGTCACATGGGCAGTTCCCTTGATTATTCCATTACTAGACTTTTGCAGTATGATCTGAAGAAAATCTCCCACATCTGGCCAAATCTGTTCTTCTACAAACTGAAAACCTTTCTTACTTATCTATTAAAATATAAGGTTTTGTAAGTGATTGTAAAGTTCTCTTAATTTGGACAAATATACTATCTTTCACAAGAACTAAAAAGGAAACAAGATGTGATATATTGTAGGAGATAACAAAGGAAACATTCTACATTTGAGTTGGATCGTTTCCTTTCAGTAGTCTCAATACAGGTGATTAGAGTCAATGATATAGAATACTATTTTCCTTTAAGAATAGAGGACGAAAGGGCTTTGTGTGAAAAGATGGGCAAATTTACTCTATTATCTGTACTTGAACAGCTGCTTCTTCTGAAATCCTTTCCTTTAGCCTCTGTTAGAAAAGGTAAACACACTTTGAGAAAGGTTTTATGTGTCCTAAGAGAACAAAACAAAATAAAGCATGAGTCTGAAAATGGTTCTCAAATATCATCTTAGAGCCTTTGAAAGAGAGCAGACACAATCTAGGATAAATTTTAAGGAGTTTGAAAATTGAGTAAGGTCACAGAATATTTCAGGTTGGAAAGGACCTCTGAAAGGCAATCTAGTCCAAAGTCCCACTCAAAGCAGACCAACTAGACCAGGTTGCTGAGGGCCATGACCAGTTAAGTTTTGAAAACTTGCAGGGATGGAGTGCCCACAGCCTCTCTGGGGAACCTGCTATAGTGACCACACTCTTGTTAAAGGATTTTTCCATAATTTTTCAAGAATTTTCTTTGCTTCAAATTGTGTCCATTTTGTCCTGTCACTGTGTACATCTAAGAAGAGTCAGGCTCTGTGTTCTGTATGTCCTCCTACCAAGTAGCTGAAGACAGTAATAAGATCCATCCTTGGTCTTCTCCTCTTAAGACCAGACAATCCCAGTTCCCTCAGGATCTCCTCATATGTCATATGCTCCAGTCCCCTGACCCTCTTGATGGCCTTCAGGACTCACCAGTATATCAGTTTATTTCTTTTTATATTGTGGAATCACAAACAGGATACGACACTCCAGATGTGCTGTTGTAAGTGCTGAACAGAGAGGAAGGATCAGTTCCGTCAACCAGCTGGTGACATCCCTACTAACGCAGCCCAAGATGCTGTCTGCTGCCTTTACTGGAAGGGCACATCGCTGGCTCTTGCTCAACTTGGTGTCCACTAGGACCCCTGGTCCTTCTCTGCAGAGCTGGTTTCTAAGCCAGTCAGACCCCTGCCTGTACTGGTGCATGAGTTATTCCCATTATTATCCCTCTTGAGGTGCAGGACTTAGCACTTTATGTTCTTGAATCATAAAAAGATATGAGGTATGTATTAGTAATCTATGAATTAGACCTGCTGCATGTGTTCCTGGCATGGAGGAGGCTTTCTTTATTCTTATTGTTTCTTGGTTTTGATTGCATATCTGTTCCATGGTACTTGACATTACTATGAACATGTGTATGGCCGGAGGATAGAAATCACATCCTCATTTCATTAAATTATTAATAGGTGCTAATAGTTTACATTGGAAGTTCAACTCCCTCTGAAATAAATATTCAAGGTGCTCCTACATCCTTGAATTATAATCACCATCCTGCACAGACGCGCATCCTGGTATTGGCTCTTCAGTATTATTACTGAAAAATATTCCTACTGGGTGATATTTCTTAAAATAATCCTGTTAAGAAAGTAATGATTGTTGTCTGTAAAGCCTGATATTACTAGTGTTAGCATGTGACATATTCATTCACCATCTTTAGGACTACACACGAAATTTAACAAAGATCTCAAGTTTATTTCTATTTTTCACGATTGCACATTAGTAGAGGATGGTATGAAATTATGTCCCTCTTCCTTTACTGTTTGCTGTCTGGAAGATGTCTGTCTACTACACTCTCGTCTTGGCAATTTTATGCATACTAAACTAATTATAACAATGAAATGCAGGAAGATTGGCATGGGAAGAAAGCAGACGCAGAAAAATGAAGGATGAGTTTGAGGGCTAAAAAATAAAGTAGTTTGTCGTTCTGTTGCGCAGCCTGTTCCTTCAGACTACTCACCCCTTAACAGTACCAAGAATACTGCTTGAAGTAGTTGTCGACTCTTCTATTCTAATTTTATACCTGAAGCTCAATGCCTACCTGATTTGTTTCCTTTCTTGAACTATTGTAGAAAAGGTGTAATAATCAAACATCTTTCAAAGCCTGGACACAAGAAGGCAGTCTAATGAGAGACACAATTGTTTTTTTAATTCTCTGGCCTCTGCTGGGATGTGATAATACCTCCTCATCTTGGTTGGTTTTTTTGTTTGTTTGGTTGTTTTTTTTTTAATTTTCATGTTTTGCTTTTTGAGCATTAGATTTTGTGTGGCACCATGAAGTGAGAGACATATGTGAGGAGTTTTTTTGTTGGGTGGACTTCAGTTTCTCATATGGAAAATTGGACCACCAAAAGGAAACACCTGCTTTCATCTTGAGCGCCCACGCTTCTTCATCTCTACAATATTGTTCCACGATTTCCCACGTTTCCACTTAGTAGAGCACCCAGCTGCACTCCAAGGTCAAGACTTTACTAAGACTCAAAACACAACTTGCTGTTTAAAGTAATTAAGACATGCCTGGGCAAGCACACCAACATCTAACATCACATCAAAAGAAAATGACAGCATATGTGAAAATGTCGCTTCAATAGGATGAAGGAAGACCTGTAAGCAGCTGTGTTCCATTTTAAATGTCCTGTTTATAGACATGCAAGCCAGAACTACCTGAGTTATTATCACAGATGAATACTACTGAGTAAATCACCAGCAGCAAGTCAACATTTCTCTGGAAAGTTATTATGATAGGCAAGACAATAGGTATCTTACATGTGCTTCCACAAGTATTTTTTAAAAGGAAGCTATTCTTTTTCCTACCCATAAAAGAAGCTTGTCTTTACAGGTAATCATCTATACTAGGTAAAGAGGTGTCAGAAGTAACGCAGAATTAGCAGAGAACAAATGTTGATATAATGTCAAAGAGAAAAAAACCCAAACACAATAACTGATCTAAAGTAAACACCTACCTTAGAATTTTGTACTGCTGCCCAATTATCTAAATGCCTGAAACACAAAATCAACAAGAAAAGCAAAGTACCTTGAAAGTTTCCTGGAGATCCTGTAACAACAACACAACCTGCTCAGGCAGGTTTATTCTTTCTCTGTTTTCCTTTTTGGGGGATTAATTTGAAAAGCTTTCCTGATTCTTGGAGAAGGAAAGGATTTTGTATTGTATCACTTCTGTGGGGAATCCTTTCTTATAGCTTTACCATCAAGCAAAATAATTATGTTTTTGTAAAGTTTCACCATAATAAACTAATCAGTCAGCCAACCAAATTTTCTGGAAGATTTAGTTTTTAGTCAGCATATTTTCCATGGGTAAAAATATAGATAAAATATTCCATGGAGTTAGTTTAACACTGTTTTACAATTATGCTATATATAACATGTAGGTTTTATGCATTATTTTTAATCTTGCTACTTGCATTACCCTCTACGGCTGTCTACATTGGCCTAGACTAAAAGCTCTTTAAAGCATTTTTTCTATGAGTATTTATTCAAGTTTGTCTACCCGGAGAAAGGTAAGAAATTCAAATTAACTTGCCAATACGCAATACCATATACTTACATATATACATTTCATGTTTAAAAAAAAAATCTGAATTATTCTGCTCTGCCTCAAATATATAAAACTGATTTATACTACTTGCAGATATTCTGCTGGACCTGCAGTTTTCAACATCAACTCATAAAAGAAGATTAACACAACTGTGTCAGCTTTAGTAAAGGTCTGTTTATCAGAGGTGAACTATGAACAGAAGTTTTTGTAAATATTTTGTCCTACAAGGCGTTTATCTTGTTGTCATTAGGTTGCCTACACCCATAATTTTGTACTGGGTTATGTTTCACCATCCTTCTAGGTGACTGCTTCACTATCAGAATGCGCTGGATGTAGAAAACTAATGAAAATATTAGTGGTAAAGTATTTCCTCTACAATCTAAACTCCTGAGAATAGCATTAGCAGCCTACACAATATATCAAAGTGTTATTTTCAAAAACACACAGGGATCACGGCATTAGAGACCTTATTTTGGTGTCTAGCCTGAACCTTTGGCTACAGAGGAGAAGGACAATATGGATGGGATGCACGTGAACAAATGCAGATATCTACAGTGCTGCCTAAAACAGGCCAGGTGAACCACAACTGTGTATTTCTCCCACTGTCTTTAAAGGTGACAAGCTCTGCTGTAGTTGTCTGTACCTTACAAGTCTTAAGTTAGATGAAACTAGGTCCTAGTAACATCCAATGTGACCCTCCATTTAAAGCCTGGTACACCAAAATGTTTGGAAGCAAGAGGAGGAGGTATGAATTGTTTGCTCTCCAAGATAAGAGAGGGAAAAGGTACCTCCATTTCCTTCTTCCTGGTGAACATCTCTAGGCACCAAAGTTTTTATATAAAGGTCTGCCATTCTTTCAGCAAAAAAATGTCTCCTAGTCCCTCGTGCCTAAAAGGAGGAATGCAGAATCCAAGCAGAAGGAAGTGTTTCAAGGTTGTGAAGCCTAGCGTCATGGTGATTGATCTCTATACTAACTCAGGCGTGACCGTATACCTGGAAGAGATTTCTGATGCACGTCTACTTTGGTGTTTTCTGATTAATTTAGAACAATTTTTTTTGTGAAACCCAGCCCAAGAGCCTAACCCTTTCCTAGGCATGACCAGCACTTGGTACCACACATTCAGCTGTGAGATCTAGTCTCTAACTTTTTCTTTGGATATGGCTTTTCAGTTCCAGTCACAGGAAATTAAATGCCCAAACATCAGTGAGAACATGTGCCTGAACGATGATCTGATGTCACACTGGATGTTTGTGAAGGAGCGGAAAGCCTAACAGATTAATTGCTAGGTCCCGGGCTATTATCTGAAACTTTTATGCTTTCTTCCCCCCAAAATATTGTTGACAGAGTATCAGGGTGGTTGAAACACACTGGTAACTTCTTAGGCAGAGGAGCAATTAGTGTATCCTCAAGGCAATATATCATGTACAGTAAACAATTTATAACATAGCTCAGGAATATGTATTCAAAGGAAGTTTGAGATATTTGGCAGTAAGTGAACTTCTTTGTACAGCGTATTAGCTCATCTCTAATATAAATACTTGCACCCAGTAGCAGAGATCTATTATAGGAGTATGCTAGTTAATGTTATTTAGGTAAATCAGGAAATTTCAGACCAAATATTTATGTCAGAAATTATGGAGCCATTTATATCCCTATTTTTAGCACATTGAAAACAATAATGGAAAAACAGGATTTAATAGGCTTTAATAGGTAAAGTAAGAAGCAGGAAAAGAGGATTTCCATAAGAGGCCCTGATTTCCGTAAGGGGACCATTCTTTTTCTGGACCATCTTCTCACTGGCATAATAACCTAAGTAGTAGCCCTTTCATAGACCTTGAAAAAGGCATGAGCCTGGGTCCACCCTTCACCTCTGCAAGCAAAGGTTGCCCTACCTCATTTTTCAGGCATCTCTACCTTATGCCAGGTGATCTGCCTCATTTATTGCTGTGTATGGGTAGTTACAGAGAGCTTTACAATGGAACCGCAGTTGCCTACTTTTCAGAAAACTTCTGACTTCAGTATCCACTTCTTTGGTCGTCTCCAATAAGTATCTGGTTCCGCAACAGTGAAGTCAACAGAAATGATTTAACTAGGTGCAGGTGCAAACCAAAATGCTGCAACTTCTTTTATAAGTAAACAGGGATGGAAATGGGTATTCTGAGCATTAAGACAACATTTATCTCAAGTGAGGAAAAATTTGACTGCCCTTTTTCATTACTCTGTGTGATAATGAAAGTCTTTATTTTTCTGACATGGATTGAAATTGTTTTGAAGTTGTCCCCTTTATATATGCTGAAATTGAAATTCAAAATGAGCTATAATTCAGATCCATACATTTGAAAACCGATAGCAAAAATGGGTGATTTCATTAGTTCAGAGGGGATGTAATACACATGGTGAAGTCTCAGTTTAACATTAATTTCAAATTAATTTGTGTTTTCAGTAATTCAGGGAAGATTTGATACACAGGGTGAAGTCTCAATTTAAAATTAATTTTGCCCTTGAAGACTCATGCTGCTGGTTTTTGAAGGAGTAGAATATCAAGAACTCTATTCCCAAAATAGCATGAAAACCTTATCAAGAAAGGATATTAGCAGCCTTCAATTTTAGCAAGTCTTTCCTCTCTCTTCTCCAGGTTTCCTTTATCATCTAACATTTGACCCATACTTATCAATATGTATTGTAAAACTTTTTAAACTTGTCAACAGAGAAACTATAGTTGAAATGTAGGTAGAGATAAATATAACTTCACAACCTGTTTCCCATGATCCACCCATGAGCAACTTGTTTGAGGCTTGTGGTTCTTCCTCAGAGAAAGCTCCCTCATTGTCTTCAAAGAATGATTGATTCAGTAAGCTGATCTGAGGACAAGAAGTCACGGGAGAGGTCTCTGCCCCAGTACCGCAGCCTGGAAGAATGATGATAGGTTATCATTTCCCTTTTGTTGCAATGAATTCAGTTCATGGATATGCTACGGATAAACATCTAACAGGAACCAATCCCTTTTAGAATTGCTCTCAGACCTGGCAGGCAGAGAAGTCCTTGAGACTGTTGTGAACTATACACCAGAAAGTTTGCTGTGTCTTTTAAGGTCTATGTAATATTGGAAGAGTATGTCAAAGTGTCATTTAATCAAGGTATTCTAGAATAGACAAACTTTTTAGTTTTGATCTAAACTTTGATCAGGGAGCATTAATTGCTGGGAAAGGGAATTTTATTTAGGGGAGTGAGCAAATAGAAACAACATCTTGTCTTTTATCTTTCATTTGTCAGAAAACATTGCCTTCTGCACTGCAACAAATAAGTCAAGCTTAGTGATTTCTATAATACACATACAAATACACAAATATGTATGAACATTTTTATGATGAAATTATTATTTCTGAATATCTGATCAGATAGACTTTTCCCACCTTGTCCCTTGTTACTCTTATTTTGTTTTTCCTATTTTTTACCAGCCTGGAAAAATCATATTTCATTCTATTTCTCCTACAGTAACCTGTTCTGATTTACAGTTCACCGCAGATATGTTTAAAACCCATGATGAAATAATCTGTTCTCATACTTAGTTTAACATCTACATGAAGGCTGGTGAGTGAGCTACAAATAAAAAAAAGTACATGAATTAATGCAGCCTCCTGATCTTTGCCTTTACAATGCCCTTTTGTTCTATAAGTTTCCATGTGGGAAGATTAGGGAGGGTCAGTAAACAAAAATGTCTTTGCACTTCTTAAGAGAGCTAAGTGCTCTGCCTGTAGAGTCAGCAACTTCCTATTGACTTTCAAATAATCTGAAATAGATGAGTTCCTTTCGCAGCATGAAAATTCTGGCTGGGGCTGTGGGTATTGTCTTCTGATTCCTTAGTCTTAGACTCACATCAATGTGAATGAGCCACCTGGCTATAGAGGGATTTGCCACTCTTACTATACCAAAAACAGGGGCTATCTCATCAAATGCACATACTAGTGGCTCCTCATTCCAGTCAACACATTTCCTTTATAATACATATTTGCTTTATAGTTTATAAAATATGGCAAACATTTTGTGACAGATTCAAACGCAGATGAACTGTTCAGTTCTTGGATGTGTTCACATCTAATGGCATTCCCTAGGATTGTGGAGAAATAAAGAAAATTTTGAAGGGTTATGGAGGAGATATAAGGTGTAGGGGATGTTGTCCAGAGACTATAATTTGGCTTTCCAGCTTTAAATTCCAAGGACGGCAGAGGCCATAGGGGAACATGCCACAGTTAAGTGCCTTGCCCATTCTGCTCTTTGGAAACTATCTTATGAAGTAGCTCCTGAGCCATGAAACAGAAACAGATCTGTAAGTCTGACGCTGCGGCTTAGCCTTTGGCTGATGTGAGAGTTTCAGGATCAGGCCTTAAGAAGATAATTTTGATATATCATAAATAGATAAATGTAATAGGTTAATTTGCTACCTGTACAGTCTCCCACTATACACAGAGTTAAGACAAGCAGTTCTAAATAAAACAGATGTCCAAGACCCACATGCTTATAAGGTCACTGAGATGAGCTTTAAGATACACAGTGCTGTTCAGTTCATAACACAGAAGCTTTGGAAGGAATTTGGATACTAATAACTGACCTAAAGATGTGACTGTTTATTCCAACCATTTACAAACACAGGGAATTATGCAATGCTCTGACATCATTTCTGCTAGCAGCTGGAAACCTCCGCTGAACATCTGTCTGAAGTGCTGTTCTCACAATTCGGCTGCCAAAACTAGCTGAGTAAATTAAAATGATATTCCAATTTTTATTTCTTTATAAATATTTGTGTCCTTTTCGATGGCAAAATGCTTTTGCAAAAACTCCTCTTTCAACAATTCTTCATGCCATTTCTATAGCCTTTAGTTAAATTTCGTAGAACACTGGAACATGTGTTGATGTGTCAGAAGATTCGTGAGGTTCATTTGCACTAGCTGATATTTATATGTTGGCAGCTTACTTTGAAATGATTGCTTGCTGCTCTTGGAAGCAGGGGCAATTTTAACCAGGGGCCTCAATTCTGAAAAGGCAAAAATACTGTGGGGTAATTTTAGTTACCATTAAAAGAAAAGAATCATCATCTCCCCAACATACGAAAAAGTAAGAAAAATATTTGGCCCTTTCATTATATACACAAGCCTAAGCAGAGTAAGTAGAAAAGCAAAGTCACTAAGGGAGGGAAAGATTCCCTTCACCATAATCTGAATTTGCTATGGGTAAATATACTTTTAGACTATCTCCATTGATCTCCACCTGTATCCTGAAAACAACAGGGAATAGCATGAGAGACAATCTAATTTTCCAGATGGATTGCAAAGAACGCTGGTTCTGAACTAATTGTAACTATGTTCTTAGCTCTTAGCATTGCATTTATTTCTCCTATGTACCTCAAACTAGGTTAATTTATTTGCACTCTGGAATTGCCCACTTCTGCTCACTTAGTTGAGCAACTTGGACTGACTACTTCGGATTTACTCATTCCTTTTATTTATGTTCCTAAATTTGAAGCATGATATTCCCCTGTTTAATCTCTTTATATTTCAGTTCAATTGTAAAATAGGGATTATTGTGGTTTGTTATAAGGGCTATTCTTTGGGATGAGTATTTTTGTGTGTGAAATTGTGTGTAAAGAAAGGTACACGAATTCATGTTTTCAGTTTCATTTAAGGGGTAGCAAGTCTCCCAAAAAATCATGACCACTCAGCTGTGAAGTTGTACACTGGGCAAAAGACTAATGTCTTTACAAAGCCCACTTACTTTCTTCTGAAAAAAAAAAAAAAAAAAGTCTGTGAGGCTTTACATGGTGGGAATGATTAATTTGCTTATAACTAAATAACATAGGATTTTCACGGTATTTTTTGCAGATCCAGTAAAAGTTGGGTTTTGGAATTTATTCCATCCTCATTTATCCTGACATTAACACAGAAGCCAGATAAATTTTACTATGTAAAATGGATATAAGTGACAGCAGAACTGGGGTTTGAGACACCTCTCCCTCCACTGGTGACAACTGATACTTCTGGCAGTAGGAAAAGCCACATAGCTGGTATACTGGAAGGTAACTGCCCAGTTCTTAAGTGTTAAGAATGTCCAGCTCCATGCAATAGGTTATCTATACATCCCGACCCAACTGTTTTTTTTAAGTAAGTCCATCATTTATGGATCTTGTTAAGTCTACTTTGTCTCCCAAATAAGCCATTAGGTCATCAGGCCACATAATTTATTAAAGTGCATTTTGTGAACAGGGAGTTCATCCGTGAGGATATTGTGTTTCCCAAGGAAGTTAAGAAGAAATTTGCCAGAAAGGAACTAAGGTTAAAAATTCAACAGATATCCGTTTCTCTGTAGTTCCTCTGAAAGATATTTCTGAACAGATGTGGGATGGAAGCAGAAAGAAAACCTCCAGAGAAATGCTGAAGTGAAGGGTACCAACGTGGTGAGTTGCACCTCTAAAATGAAAACCACTCCAACTGGAATGCAAAAAGAAAGTCCTAGTACCTAGTAGGCTAATTGCACTACAGTGCAAAAACCTAGATCCACAAAGGGATTCAGCCCTTATAGCTATTTGAAGTTCAAGATTCTCAATTTCCACACCTCAACAGTTACCTCACTCTCCAGATGCCTGTTATAGATATGCCAATCTGAGCTTGATGGAGTGTCTTTGTCTTGGGAGCGCTAGGCACCTGGGCACACAGCTCATCCTTGTGTCCCAGAGCATACCTAGAGTATGTGCCCTACAGTTGTCTTTCACGGGTAGGTCTCATCTGCTAGCTGCTGCTATTCTACACGATGCTTAGTACAGAAACCAGTTTGTGCAATAGTATTGGGTCTTCATTCTCTCCTTTACTCAATAACTGGCTCACTGGAGTATTTACCTGAGCTGTAAGAAGTGCTATTCCTTACAGCTTTTGCATGAGTCAATCTAGAGAGTGTATCTCTAAAATATGCGGATAAAAATACCAGGCTTTTGAGTGCTGACGGGTGGGGGAGTAACAGGGTCTTTTTAACTCTTCTGCTGAAACTGTTTTTCTTTACATGGCAATATTAAACATGCATTGGGCCAAAGAAACAGGGAATGGCCCTGGAACCTAGTGGTGGGGAAACTCAACTGGCAGCGGGATGGCCTGCTTACAGTGAGGCAGTTTTTACAAAGAGGAACATGTTCAATACGTGAGACTGAGAAAACCTCAATCCTGGCTCTCTGACAACACTGTGGTCAGAGCTGTCCTGCAAGAAATCAGAGCTGGCAGGAAGCACAAAAGAAAATCTAATTTGTGTTTCTTCACATATGTAGTGAACATTAGGCTTTGGGGAGAATTGGAGAAAGCAACATAAATGCTTTCTAAACTGCCGAATAGATGCGTAAGAGAGGCCCGTATCGGGCATAGGTCTTAGAAGGGCTTCACAACAGAAAAAACCAAATACGAGTAATCATTTAACTTAACAATAGTTGTAGAATATAAATTTTGCCTTTCGTCCCAGTATTCATTACTGGACAACATGATAGCTTAGATTGATGGCTTCTCTGGTAAATCACCTTGTGTCGCACGGGCAACCTAGGCAAACATTAGAGTTGTGGATTGTGCTGAGCAGCAAGGTGCCTGGAATACGGGGGCTGCGGACCTTTTTGGGGCACCGGCTCTTGTGTGGTTAAAAGCTGGGGAATGCTGTAGCCCCATTTCTCAGAGCTACCTTCAGAGTGGTTTCGGACATACCCTTAAGGCACTGTGGTATGAGCTCAAAGTACTGCCTTGCTTGGTCATGTGTAGGTACTGCTGCAATCTTGCAGATAGGAACTGTTAGCATTTCATTAGAAAAAAAAACAGTTAGAGCAGCCACTAGCTGCATTATAATAATTACGTGCCTAATGAGGCCTTAAATCCCCTCTTGTATTACAGCTATGGTATGTTAATGTTAAATAGTTAATGTCTTTGCTGCCTCCAAACAGCTGACTATAAGGTGTAATTTGACAATCAGTTTAGATTACTACATGTCCCCACTGCAGCTATGACGGATAGCACTGCCTTTCCCTTAACACTGGCCACATATTGTTACTCTTCTATGCCAGCAACTGTGCAACTTCATGGACAGTTTGATAGCTCCCTGCTCTGTCTCCGGGTTAGTTTTCAACCAGACAAGCTTTCTTATCCAGCTGTCAAATGCTTATTTAATCATTTGGACCAGCACAATGGAAGAAGATGAGACGCATCCTACCTCCTCCCCTGGAGAGGAATGACAAGGTGTGCAAAGGCTCGTTTCCACCAGATGTATTCCCTTATGTAAAAGCTTTTGCTTCTACAGTGAGGATAAAATGATGACAACGCAGAGATGACGATTCTTTGCAGTAGAAAAAAAAATAAGTTTTTTTTGCACATCTGTCCTTAGAGCCTATATCTGCAGACACTCTAAATGTTAACCACTGAATCAGCAGGAATCTCATATGTGGCATCCAAAATCTGTATTTCTTGAGATGTGAATACTACACAAAGGAAACATTAAGGAATCTTAATAATTTCTCAAAGTATTTGATGTGATAGCCCTTGGAGTGGAAGAAAAATCACTTTCATTTATCTTTCAACCTCAGTAAATTTAAACAAAAAGACAGAATATCAAATACACTTTATCTTGTATACACAGTAGAACACGCCAACTAATAACAAGAAACAGATCATGACCCTAGAGGAACTCACCTCATTTAGAGATAATGGAATACAGTCAAATATAAACAATTTGAAATGCAAGTGTAATGCAGACTTTGCCTGTGATGCTTAAAAGCAGATTAGCTTTATAAAACAATTTGAAGCAACTTTTGTGGCATGGTTTTTCAACAGCCCAGCAGCATTAGAAATGCTTGATAGCATAAGTATTAAAATGTTATTATCACCTGTAACTAAACACCTTGTCTGCATTTAATAGTAGCACCCTAGCTATCCAAATATTTATGAAGGTTGGATTTGACAAAGATTCAGTGTGAAGTTTACCAAGATAAGGTTAGTTCAAGAAATGACTAAGATTCCTTAGTACAATGCCAATCTTTCTTCCTGTGGCCACAGTGCATTCATTACTTCCAGTTGACTCATTTTAGGAGCAAATGTTCAAAGATGCACTGAATCTGTGTGGACTGTGTTCTAAGTAAAATGACTGGCATCCTTTGGAATAGACATTTGTGAATGGCAGAATGGTGCAAAGCATAGAAAGTTCTGAAAGGTGAACTGGACCACTGGCGTATCTTCAAAGTACTGCAACTGGATTAGCTTGGAAATTGTTTGGAAAATAAATTAATGAAAACAAATTGTTTAGAAAATAAATTCCCTATGCTGCGAGGGCCTTGTTTTCACCATATTGACGTATTTCCTACGTGCTTTTCACACTAACCCTATTTGTCCCTTGAGGAGCTCAAGCTTGCTTTGGTTGCTGATGACTCAGGCAGGGAATTTATTTCACAGTTTGTCAGAAACTGAAATATCAGATTATTGAAAAATCAGGCATTTGGACTATGGATTCTTCAGGGGATGTCAAGGCTATTGCTATGTATTTCTACAGCGCGCCCTAAACTCCAACATAGAGTCTCCATGCTAATGCATTAAAAGCAATGATAAAAGTCATGTCTCTGTCACAGGCTCCTGACATCACATCTGCCACACGTTTCACTGCTGCACACTTCTACCAGCAGAAGCATGGCTACTACCATTCTTCCTGTCTGCCTCGAGGTAAATCTGATCCTGTAGTAGCAGTACTAAAGCAAAATCATCATTCAGTATTCTCTAAGCATGTGTTTGTGTTTGTCTCCTCACAGAGAGAACTAGAGTTGTTGCTATTAAAAACAATGTGCTTCATATACTTAGGAAGATAAGTCGACCAAAATAAAGCCCCACTACTATACAAGTACATAAAAAATGAAAAATAGTCTAGACAGCAGACTGGATAAGAAATGTAGGTGAAAAAGAAATAGTCCTATGTGTTTTCAGAAAATGTGGACAATGTCAAGGTATTGGCACCTATTCCAGTCTGGCTTTAACAGACAAAGACTAAGGGAAAGGGAAAGGGAAAGGGAAAAAGGGAAAGGGAAAGAAAGAGAAGGAAAACCTTACAACAGTTGTGGAAGAACTGTTTAAAGCCAATCAGCCGCTGACCGTCCAAATACCTGCTGAAAGTAGTGATTTTTATATATATATATATGTATTTGCTCATCTCCACTGCTGGAGGCACAAATGTGGATGGTGCTCCCTCTACACAGTTTTCAGTGTTCCGTATATGGATTTTGTATCCTTTGTCATCCTCAGTATATGGTGTTGGAGAATATGAGATCCTCTCAATGTCTGGTGACAGGGAGGAAATTGTACATGTTAACTAGAGTACAGGAAAGAACTCTGAACCTACAAACTATCACCAGCCTGTTTTTAAACATTGTAATGCCATTTAGCGGTGGAAGTGCAACTGGAAGCATGGTTAGATAGCTTCTATCTTTATAGGGGAAAATAGACTTTAGGCTTGTAAAGGTCAGAATTTTAAGTAATTTCTTTTTCAAAAGGTGAAAAATCAACACTTTCCTTATCTATTTAGAGACCACTGTTAAATACATATGTCTTGAGTCATGCTAAAAACCAACACTCTACGTGCCTGTCTTTATGCATGTGAGGAAAAGGAAGACAGAAGGGAGAGAGAAAAGACTGAGGAGACTGCTTTCATAAACTTATTCAGTTGGCCTTGAAAACAAAGGCACGGCTGTTCCTCAGATCTTTTCACTATGTCTTATGAATAGGTATTACCTAGCTTCCCAGTTTCTCTAGGTCCATCCAGTTTATTTTATTTTTCCTTATATGCTAGGTACAGTCCAGTAAATGAGAATATTTCTGCAGTACCGATTGAGGCCCTCAGTATGAATTTCCTTTGGCACAGTGCTTCTAATGGCCCTGTGAATTGTGTGGTCCCTCAGGGAAAACAGATGTGACCCCTTCCTTTCATTGAAGTATGTTGTACACAGTGTAGTGAAACCCACCCAAACAAGTCAACATGGTGCATCAGACAACTGAAGTCACGAAAAGGTGGACATAACACCATTTTTGAGAACACTGGTTTTGTTGCGCAGGTTTTGCAATACTTGATGAGCTTGTTGACACGCTCTGCTTCTGGCAGCATTTGACTTCCCGAGGAATCCTTTGAATTGCTTCAGAGGGGACAGAGCCTGGGTTCCTGTAGTCGGACCAGCGCTTTGGTCTGCGTGGTAACACTGACAAACATATGAAGCAAATAAGGTCAACAAATGACTTCTGCTAAGACGTGGAGACTAAGGCGCTATCTGCTTGTTTAAAGATTGTAGGAAAAACACTTCTGGAAGTCTGAAACAAGAAAGAAACTGGATGCTATTTGCTTTGAGAGCTGTCAGGCTCTTTTCCTGTCTTTCCTTTCTCTTACATTGTTTTTGCCTGAGTTGCTAGTTGGATGAGCAGCGTGATTAGGAGTGAGACGAAGCCTGTGAAAGTAGCCAAGTCCTGGTTAGAATCTAGTGCTGTTCGTGTTATGAAGAGAGGATACAGTCAGGCATGGAAAGTTATTTCCTGCACTTAAAATCTGATCTGTTATTTTAAATGTAAACATGAATGGAGGAATAGCAACTGTTAGCATTAAACGCACCAGAAGAGAATGGTTGTCCTTCCAGTTTGGCAACCAGTTGCTATTCTTAGAAGTCTCCAATGTGAAAAAATCCTAATAACACATTTATAATACTTAACCTTGGGGCTACGTGGGCTTTGAAAATTCTCTATAAACACAGAAAATAATGTGAATGATCACTATTTCTAGCATCTGCAATTTTACAAGCTTATTCAGCTTCAAGTGCTGGACAAGTGCTATCCAGATCCATGTAAATGGCTCGTCCTTTGAAACATCACAAAGCCATTTGCATCAGCCACAACTTTTGGCATTCTCTGAAGAATAAATTGAAGATATGAGTTATATGAAAGCTCATGGCAAGACATCCAGAAGGAAAGATCCTTATTCAGCTCCTAACGAAAACTACTGGAAAACTGAAAGTGTGGAATTTGTTTCACTGGCATTGGATGTTCAACCTTGGACTATCACCATGAACTATTTTTTTCAGTAGATGTGAGAAATAAACACATTTCAAATGATCCATGTGATCTATCTTAGATGTTTATTTTAGATGTGATTAATTGCTATCATAAGGTTTCTCTCTAATGAATTGTAAGGGAGTTCAGTCTAAGTATTAGATACCTTGAGATGGTTGAGAGGAACCTGACCCAAATCAATCTTGTCAGAAAGGGAATCTAAGAATCAGTTTTCTCCATTCCCACTTAAAATCACTTTAAGTGTTATGGTATCACAATAATACATAAAATAACACAGAATATATTATATTTGCCAATATGTAAGCACTGTTTTGTTAATTTGCTAATTCTGCAAATAAATGTGCATCACTCCTTGTTGACGTCAATGAAAGAGTCTCGGTTTTCAAGACCAGACTCTTAAGTTCACATTAATTGCCTATCTTGTAATTTATATACCTTGTTTGGAGGATCCAAGGAGATTCTCTGATTATGAGCTCAGAGATTTGCTCTGGCTTAGAGTTCACAAATTCAGTGGAATGAGTTCCATTATTCTCTTGCTGTGTGCTATTATGCTGTGTAATCTCTTTCATGGGTTGATTAAACTTCAGTTTATACCAACATGATTTTATTGTGCTTATATGATTCTTCCTGAGATGCTATCTAATTCCTCTAATGTTCAGAAAATTCCTTCTTATTTCCTCCAGAAGTCTATTCACATCCGGTTATATGCATTTGTTCTTACACCAGCACTGGTCTTCAGTATGTATAATTTTTATGGTCCCCCCACCAAGTTTGCCTCTGTTGTGTACTAATAGAAAGCAAATGTACTGCCTTCCAGCCTCGATTTTGCAAAGGTAAAAAAGCAAGTCCAAGTTCCCCTTATAAGATAACCCTGCTTTCCCATGATCATTTTTGCATCTCTTTTCATCGTTCAGTTTGAATTCACCTTTTGTAACAGGAGGATTACCAGTATTATACAGAATCCTGAAGATGATGCTTTGCCATCATCTTGAACAACCTGTCTGTTCTAGAAAAGAGGTTTCAGTTGCATCCTCATTTGTTCTTTTCACCACTGGCAAAGGAAAGCCTCCTAATATAATAGCCCAGTTTATTGGTAGAAGTTCTTGTTCATCCCTAGATGCAGGAACTTTCATTCCATTTGATGTTTCTTTCCATTACTATTCCAGCGGTCCCCCAGATCATTAATGTCTTCATATAAAGCGCTTTTTTTAAACTTAAAATTGTGATACCTCTCACATCTGTGTCATCAGCAAATTTTATGAGTACGGCCACATTTTTTGTGGTAAGGTTAATACCTCATTCTTATGGATTATGAGATCATCTGTTTGTAGATAAATTCAGGAAATCCGTAATTTCTGATTCTTTATTAGCAATATGACTAGCAAAGGTAGAACCTTCTCCATAAAATAGCAGCAGAACAGCCATTCTTTCATTATATTCACATCATACCAGTATGTTCTTAGTTCAGTCACATCTCCTTTGTCCTGTGGCAGCATAGGCATTGCACTGGTGAAGCCTTGACCCTGGTCATGGTACCCAAATATTGACTTCTGCAAGATAAGTGTGATATTGATGGGTTCCTCTCCCCAAGGTAACTACCCTTCCCACTTGCAGTGCCTGAATCGTGCACCTGAATGGAGAATAAGCAGGAAGATGATTCCTATGTGATCTCTATGTGAACTGGAGTACAGAGAGACAGAGATCAGTAATCACAGAATCATAGAATTGCCTAGGTTGGAAGGGACTTTTCAGATCATCTAGTCCAACCATTAACGTAACTCTGACAAAAAAACATCACTAACTATATCTCTAAGCACTATGTCTACCTGTCTTTTAAATACCTCCAGGGATGGCGCCTCAACCACTTCCCTGGACAGCCTGTTCCAATGCTTGATAACCCTTTCAGTGTAAAATTTTTTCCTCATATCTAACCTAAACCTCCCCTGGTGCAACTTGAGGCCGTTTCGTCTTGTCCTATCACCTGTTATTTGGGAAAAGAGACCAACTCCCACTTCTCTACACCCTCCTTTCAGGGAGCTGTGGAGGGCGATAAGGTCTCCCCTCAGCCTCCTTTTCTCCAGGCTAAACAACCCCAGCTCCCTGAGGGGCTCCTCATAAGACTTGTGCTCCAGACCCCTCACCAGCTTCATTGCCCTTCTCTGGACCTGCTTCAAGCGAGTGGGTCAGGATGGCTGTGGATTAGTAGTAGGAATCTATAGAAACATGAAGATGGCTCTCAGCAAGCAAGTTAGGGCTGCAGTAAAAGGATTTGTCAGATGCTCCACAGAGCTTCCTCTATGCATCATCTTTTCTCTGGCAAAGTCATCCCACTTTTCAGTAGGACTGCTTTCAATTCGGAAATTAATATGACAATGATTTGTAATAAAAACACTACTTAAGGATGCTAAACATAAAAATAATTAAGTTTAACTTGTAGTAATATAAAGCCCTAAGTCAGCCTAATTTTATTTCAGTTCTGAATATGGTCTTAAATAGCTGTGGAGCGAGAGTTTTCTCAGTTTATTGCCTACCCCTTGGCACAGAGTTTGCAGACAAAATGTGATCCTCTAATAACACTAAGGAAGGCTTGTAATCTCAAGTCAAGCAAAAGATCTGGCAGTATGCTACAAAGAGACAAGAAAAGCAGTATTTTAAAAGCTGACATCGGGAAGCAATAAGACTGATACTTTGGTCGTTTTTTTCTCTTTCTGATTTTGGGGAAGATCAAGATTATAAGTTGTCAGGATACTTTGAACATTATTTATAGATAAATCATATCAATAGTACTTGATTTTGATTATTTAAAGGGATGTGGTGACTTTAAGTGTAACTAAGGAAAATCAATATTTGGGAACTTGTAAATCATCTGGCCAGAAATCCTATTCAAACAAAGAATTTATTCTTTAATAAAGTACCATGAACAAGAGTGTCGAATTAATCCATGGAAGTAATTTTAGCAGCATAAATGAGTGCAATAGGACACAAAACCTGCAGACGCAGAGGTATATGGAAGCTGCATAGCTGACATAAGTCAGGGCCTATCTCACTTTGCTGCTGGTGTTACTCATCTGCTTCTGGAACTGGTGTGTAGGATTCTTATCTCATACACAGCAAGGCCAAGTAGCAAAATACAAAATAGTTATGTAGGACTAGATTATCCTTGACTCTGCTTTTCATATTGACTGTCTTTTCCTGGAGTGCCTCACTGGAAGAGTATTAAGGCTGTAGAAATGCAAACCAGGGGCACACTTGAGCCGTGCAGACAGAACACCAAAAAGGCCATTTAGTCTTGTGGCCACCTGAGAAAACCACCCAGAGCTCACAAGAAGGTTTTTTTGCTTCAAGTGGGTGTATAAGAGCTAGTCAAGGTTGGATGTGGAATTTCTCGTGTCAGGTCAGAAAGACCTAAGTCTGTTTTTCTTTTCTTCACTTCTCTCTTTTTCATTGCCCTGTATTAACTCTCTGTAACATTTTCTTACCAAAGTTGTTCATTCCAATCACCTTTTCTTTGGATGAGTACCCTCTCAGTATTATATTATTATATTCTGCTTACTGAAGCTTGTGGAAATCTGTGGAAAAGCAATTAGCTCTTCAGATCTAATCCAATTTCTACTGAAGCTTCAGGCACAGCTTTCATAGATCTGGCATAGGTGGGTATAGCGCTATACTTCATACCCTTGAAAAAGACACAGACAGAAGCGGTAGAAGTGGTAGAAAACACAGGTTTCCCCACTGGATAAAAGTAAATAGATGTTTGGTTGCTACTATATGGGGACTGATATGCAATTGGATGGGGAGAAGAGGAAAGAATCGAGACCTTCCACAGGAAAGACAGGGGTGGAGGAAGGGAGATAAAGAACAAGAGTAGTGAAAGCACAGGGGAAAAAAAGACAATAATGATTGCAGATGAGAATGAACAATACTGACAGCAATTCAAAGGTGCTCAGGATAGGTGGGAATTGTGCCAACTGAACTTCGTATAGTATAATCGTGTAAAGAGGAAAAAGGCTCCTTATGGATAATTAGGGGCAGATCCATGGAGATCCTCCAGCTGCTTCTCAGCACATCACTGATGCAAAGCAGATGGACCTTTATTTGGAGCAGCTAGTTATGACAGGTTTAGAGCACCTTTGTGTCGCTGGTGCAGATCAACTCTTGGCTTCTACTTCCTCCTCATGACTTTGGGGGATGACATAAATCATCACAGCTTTGATGTCACGTTCATGATGGGACGAAAAATGACTTCATAAGATTATAACCTGTCAATGCACGATTGACTTTTTTGTGTGTCATTTTTTATCTGTCTTTGACTGAATGACCACAGACCTCAAGCAAGAAAGATGGAAGAGGGAAATGTTAACAATTAAAGAACAATTAAAGATGTGTTACTGTATAAAACAATCAAGTAAAGGGCAGCTTTAGGCAAGATTTTATCTACATAATTATCAGCAGAGTGTATGGAGTGTAGAGTGCTTAGAAGGAAGTAATTCAAATAATTGTCCTTTAGAAATATCTGGTTTTGTTGTTTTATTGAATGACTGTTGCAAACATCCCAGTTTAGGTGCTTGTTATTTATTTAGCTGGATTTATTTTCAACTTCCATTCTAGAATCAGATGCTAAAGCCAAGGTCCTTGTGAGGTAATTTCCCTGTCAGGAAGTCCTGAGCTAATCCTAAACGTCAAACAGAATTGCAGTACTGAGATCCTGGATAAGAGAATGCAGCTTTGGATAACGTTTCCTTAAGCAATTAGCTGAGAAACTGCCATGGAAAGTTCTCATCTTGTTCAGTTTCCTTGACCCCATCGTTTCTTTCCAGATGTTCTGTCATGTTTGCTCTGACTGCATCTGCACTACTGAGTGAAAGAGGGCCAAGAAGTGAGTTCAAGCACTTTACCCCACTGTGCATCTGTTAGGCTGCACCCTGCTCAGCACAAAACAAGACACATCTTGCCAACTTTCCCAGATGAATCTGTCCTACTGGGGTCTGCTCCCAAGCAGGGAGATGTCTGTCAATTGATGCCACTTAACATCAAAGAAAGGGGTTCGTTCGTCTCTGAAAGTTATTTATATGTTTAGCAGTATGGTTATAACCTGTGGGATCAAGGATGATGAAGATAAATACATCATGACAGCAAGACAGGACATGATCTTTTCTTGTACCATCTACCAGCCAAAGATAAGCACAAAATAATATATCTGACAGCACTCTTGTTTGAGACTCCTCCACTTTAAGCCTTTTCACCACCAGCTGGGCTGATGAGACCTTTTTGAGGAGAGAGAGAGAGAGAGAAGAAACCATGTACTATATCACTGAGTTAATCTAAGTTAAAAGCAACAACTAGGAATAAAAGCCCGTTTCCAGAAATCAGTGTTGATCTTTTTGGCCCTGATCCAATTAACAGACAGCAGTTTCCCTTGTTTACTGCTTCTAATTCTAAAAGCGAGGGAATGAATGCAAGAAAGGCCTTGGGAATCTTACAGGATTCACCTTCTAATTCCTCCAGTTATAAACTTAAGCCATTCAACTCCATTAATACATGAAGTAGGCTGTTTGGTTAATGGCAGCTGCTGTGGCAAATTCCTTTTCTTTCACGGTTTCTTTTTTCTATAAAAGTCTGTATTATGCAAGTAACTTGTGAAACCACAATTGAAAATGCTTAAATGGCTAACACATGGCCTGGTCCTCCTGATGGATACTACATCCATGTTGCTTATTCCCTGTTTTGGGGGAGACTGGTGGATCCAAGATGCTTTAAACTTCCAACACTTTTCATGGCCATTCACATAGCATTTAACCCCAGTTTACATGGCTGGTGTGTCGCTAATGTCCAACCACGGGTCACTTTGTGACAACGTAATGCCACATCGTTGGAAGGGAGGGGAGAAAACCAGCTTTTTCACCTTCATGCAGTAACTGCCTTCATACTAGCTCTGCAGCTGGGGGATGTATTTGTCAACAGCAACTGGTACTACTATTAGCTGAGAAGAAAAACCATAAATCTCCAGGGATGCAGCTATATGAGACCGGCCGAGCCTGTGTAACAGCTTACTGCTGCTGAGAGGAACAGTCTTGTTTCCTCTTCAACAGCTTTTTTACTTGTTTCTCCTTCTCATCCTCTGACTCCTTCCCTCCTCTTGTGTTGACTCTCAGGCACCTCTGCCCCTTGGGCTGTATGTTTTCTAGTAAACGGTATTTGCCTGGGACCATAGGCTGGCACTGAGACCAGCTGGCGAGGAACAGCCCCCTCCCCATCCATCGCACTCTTGAGCCTTCCAGCGCTCCGTGGCCATATGCAAGCAGCCCATGGGGAATGGTTTCTGGTCCACGGCGATTTTGCAGCTGTTCCTAGGAATTGTTGGAAGAGAGGTAGTTAACCTGGGCCAAAACCATACCGGGGTCATTATAACAATTTACTGCAGACAGTGTAAACAATCCAGTTCCAGTGCCTTGGAGTGTTTCCTGGTGCTGTTTAATATATTATCATTGCTGTAACTCAGGGAGCTGATTCCTCTCAGTGAAGTAGCAGGAAGCCAGCTCAACCAAAAAGGAAGAAGGAAAAGCCTTTTGCCAGTTTAGAGAGCTACCTCAGCCCTTTAGGGATCAGATCACAGAGATGGGGTAAGGGTGGGGACAAGAGTATACATTCAAGAACAGAGAGGGAGAGATAGAAAAGAAAGTAAAGACAGGCTTCTTCAGCATCAGTTTTGTCTGTCTTGTCTAACTGTACCCTCCTTAACAGTATAATTAGAGATGTATGTATATAAATGTACACAGAGGAGGATTCTTTGTCCTGCAGTGATGCTGAGTAAAGAGATTTGCAGCACAGCGCCAGCAGCTCACTGCCATTTCTCTGGAGATTTCTACCCTTTTGGGTCTGCCATCTAATTTGAATTTGTAAGAAATTCTTAGCTTTTTTTCAGTCAAAATGAGCCCTACTCTTCAGACTGTAAACTAATCTAGTGCATTTTGCTTTAAATGGAGAGCTCACACCAGCAGTTTAAACGGCAGACTGGAAGAGGTGATAGCATTCAGTGGGACCAGCAGAAGGAGGTGACCCTCCTTTAACCTCTTCATGTGATGTATCTGCAACCAAAAGAGAGTGGAAGGTGTATACAGCTTTCAGAAAAGTTTGTCCTCTTCACTCTGAGTCAACAGTTAGGCATTCAGCAGCGGTGCCACTACATTAGCATAGACTACATCCCCTGCCCTGGGACACAGATGTTCCTCTGTGCTGAGGAATGGCTGCAAAACAATTGTGCATACCTGCATAAAACCAGTTGTTTGGGTGGTTGTTGTTTGTTTGTTTGTTTGTTCTTTTTCCCCACCATCCTCAGTTTTTTAGTCTAGGTCACCGGTATGATCAGGTGGGAAAAAAGGTCTCAAGTCAGAACTTCTGAATCTGGCATTGCTTATGGGGCTGTGGGCCGAGAAGGTCTTTGTTGTGCTGCAGGGTGATCCAAACATTCCTTGTAAGCCTGTTCCCAATTATAGATATACACCATATTCTTTAATATAAATTTCTGTCCTCATGCAAATGTAACATAATAAAAAATAATCCCTTTGATGTTCTAGGTGTTCTGTGGAAACACTTCTTAAGGATAATTTTGTAGTATTTACCGTTAAAAATTCCTTGCCAGTTAATTTATACTGCAAGATCTGTGTTTAGTCATTCCACTTCATGTTTCAGATTTCCTCTAGCAGGTGAATGTAAAGATTCTCGCGCCGTATCTAGTCTCCATTTTTTTTCCTGTAAAAGATTATTAATCTTTTCCAAGTTGTTTGTTTTTCTTTTTTTCTTCCTTCCCTGACAGATTGGAAATTTTAGGCCTAGTGAACTCATTTCTGGAGTTCAGGAGTCTAGAGGCCTTGAGATGTGACAGTTTGGGATGAACCTGTGAAAAACCTTTTGCATAGCAGAGTAAGTCACGCAAGTCTTAACAAAATTAAAACAACCTTTCAAGCACCCATGTTTGAGTCTCATTAAAGTGACATCCTCATGTCATTTCAAAGCAGCTTTTAATTTCCATTCTAAAGATCTGACTCCTCTGCCCTTACTTAGCAAACTGTTTTAGTTCAAAGTTTACTAGTCATTGCGATTGCAGTTAGAAGTTCTCCTGATTTGCAAATTCACATAAATTTTGTTTTGTGTTGTGGCTTTACAATTGTAAGAGAGCAGGAACCTTCCTTTACGTGCATATTCAAAAGATGAAGAATAATTTTTGCTTATGGAAAATGATAAAAGGATTAATAAAAAGAGATGTTCAATGTTCATCCCATTTTCTATTGTAACTAATAGAACCTGGTTTAGGTTTATATTTTGCTGTTTTGACAAAATATTAAATGTCAGTTCTGTCCCTAGAGGTCTGAAGATAGATTATTATTCCTCGTTTCTTGTGAATTAATGGCAGCCTAGTGTTTAAATAAAATAATTTGCTGAGAATGCCTCTGACTTCCACCTAGAAATCCTTTTTTGAACTAACGTGTCGCTTAAAAACAACCAAGCAGATTTGCAGATCTTGTGGTTTGGAAGCATTCCTTTTTTTGTTGTGATTCAGTTGTGAATAACGTAATAAGCACATGTTTTATGCCACTTTCATACGGAATGCATCTGTTAGAGGGTGGCACAGAAGTATAATGGTGTTTAATGTTGTTCGACTAATTCCTTCCTAACTTTCACAGATCCATCAGCTTCCTTCCTCTGTTGTCTCACGTTAATTGGGTCGCTTTTGCTATTTTTATTACTCTCTCTTCCTTGGGTACAAATGCAAGAAAATACTCAGCTGCGGAATGTGTATGGATACATTTATCCTAGCAGTGAGCAGCCTGAGTGGAAAGCAATATTTTAGAGGCTTTGACTATGTTAGCAATGCAATCACCCAAAAATGTTGCTAGAACTTTCAGGGTACCTGCCATGGCTTCTACTGCAGCTGTGTCCAAGGATGGGTGTAGCCCTGCCCCTGCGAGCTGGAGAGGACTTTAGTGTCCTGGGAAAACAAAGGGTCGTAGCGAGAAAGCGGTGGGGAATGTCAGCGCTCCTCCGGCTTGGTGTCTCCTCTCTGAGGAACCTCAACCTGCAAGGAGGCAGTTAGCACAGGTTTAGTGTAGTATTACTTTGGAGCCAGCAGATTTCGGGTGTGCCTGGGAGCTGGGTTAAAAGGGAGCCAAGAGTTAACTGTAGAGCTGATGGTAAGAAAGAATTTCGATTTTAGAAGAAATGCGGAAGAAGGAAGGAAGGAAGGAAGGAAGGAAGGAAGGAAGGAAGGAAGGAAGGAAGGAAGGAAGGAAGGAAGGAAGGAAGGAAGGAAGGAAGGAGGGAAGGAGGGAAGAGGAGGGAAGGAAGGAGGGAAGGAAGGAATTTCTCACTATTCTCCAAATCAGCTTCTGAGGTGACTGATCCTGTATTTCCAGTGGAATGATACACTTAATCAAACGATTTGAAATCATGGCATTAAAACATTTTTACCTCATCGAAGTGGAATGTTTTAGCAATTTTAGAAGCATTTTTCTCTTCAAAACGTAAGGGAAATCAGCATGATCTTATCTAAAAATTCCATTATGTCAAAACCCCGTTTTTAAATAGCTCTTCAGGGGGATTTCTAAATCTGCAGTGATAACAAACTTTTAATATTCCTTTCGTCTGCCCTGCTAGTAGAGCATCTGTTTCACACAAGATGCTATGCAAAATAAAGTAGCGTTGTCTCGGAGTCTGGTCCTAGGATCACTGTTTACCTGATGGATTTGGATAATAAAAGCTCTTAATGCTATGTGCTTAGCTTCCTAAATTAGCAGAGATGCATGGATACTGTTATGCAAAGCAACCTCAGTGGACCACTTTGAATTGTTTGGGCCTGTTGATAAGAAGAAGCAGAGGGTCGTTAGTTTAATGAATCACTTCTGCGGACTTCAAGAGACGGCAAGAAAAGAGAGGAATAAATAGTAGTTAAAGGCATGGGAAGCTTGAAGCCGAGGAGTTCCTCAGCGTGAAAGGCAAGGGAAAACAATCCTCCCAAGCCAAGGAGAATATGTTTAATAGATGAACCTTGGAGAAATGAGCTATTCGGGCACCTGCGAAAGAGATAGGTGAGGTAATGTCAGGCAGATTACGTGGTGTTGGTGTGGGGTTTGAGGAAATAAGGCTGGAGGAAACGGAAGATGAATTTGCAAGTGTGTAAGAGGTGTGCAAATTTATGAAGATCTGGCTTTGTCATGCTGATGAGGCAAAGAGAGGACATTTTATTAGCATAATAAGAATCCTCAAAGAGAATCAAAGTGATTTAAATAACCATTGCTCCACTGAGTTCCTATTTATATTCAAAAGGAAGAATCTAATCTAACTTTATTTCAAAACAGAATGTTTCACACTTCTCAAATACGTGTGAATTACAAAGCACTCTTCTTCTGCAAAGTGCACAATGCAGGTGTATTCCACCGGAGTTCATAACATCCCCATGACTGGATGTCTACCTTGCAAACATAGAATCATAGAATCTTCATGGTTGGAAAGGACCTTTGAGATCATCGAGTCCAACCATATATCTGCACATTAAGAAGGGTACTTTAGCAAGAAATGGTGTTGGGACAAGCTTTTTATTAACGGTGTACACTGAAGGGCACCTTTTACAACAAGATGTGGAACAGCTTTTATGCCTTGCCTTTCACTTGCTGGAAAAAGTCAGGCCAGAAATCAAATGTAGCTCATGTTTTAGTCCACACCCATTAAGAATTTGGTTCTGACTCCTAAGGAAGTCCAACTTGATAACCTTGGCTAAGCTTTGCTCTGGATTTTTACTCACTGCCTAAGCAGAATTTGGGCCATGAAAATCAGAATCTAACTAGAATCAAAATAAAAGCTTATAGAGGCCCTTCTAAATCAGAATTTCAACCACAGCACAAAACTATCTAAGGAATCTAAAATAACGGCCATGCCAGCAGGTGTTTTTTTTTTTAATTTATACTCCTAACAATCATATAACCTACAGTGGTCATTTAAAGCTTATATTTATGAGCATGTGCATGTTGATACAATAACCTACTATTTCAGAAATCAAGTTGTGATTGTTTTCTTGTTCCCTCACCATATAACTAGTGTATTTCCATCCCACTATTAAAGTATTTCGGTTTAAGGGGTTAATTTTTATCAGTCAGGCATGTTCTATTGGAATTTGATTCCACTTCAAGCAGTCCCTAGCTTCTGGAAAATGAGCACTTGGCAATATGTGTTAATTTAAATCACTGGTCATAAACAATGGTGGAATTTTAGGTATGTCAGACCCCTGTTTGAAACACAGCGTGCTTTTAGAAATACTGGAAAATACAGTTCAACAACCACTGGGACATGCTTAATTTCAGTGAAAGATTCTCTTTGCTATCTCATCTTTCTGCATAAACTAATGTTGAAATTCTAGAAGATATAATATCTTTAGGAAAAATGAAGTTTAATTCCTGCATTACATGACACAATGCAGAACATAAGCAGATCCAATTAAAATGCTGATTGTTATTTAAAGAGCTTTAGCTTAAAATGTAATAGGGTTTGCTTTTTTTTTTTTTTTTCCTAGCACATCTTCACCTCATGCAAAAAATTGGTGGAACAGATTGTCATAACTTGCTTTATTTACATAGCCTTTCAGAGGATTTTGCATGCATAATAGTTCATAATCAAGGGGTACAGTAAAACTAGAGCAGAATTATGAGGATGAGAAAGGGGAACCATAATGAAATGTCAGAGTCACAAGGAGCAGAGCAGCAGACAAAGGATATTTTAGTTTTGTTAGTCTACTTCTGTTCCCGGTCTGACAACGAAAACAAAGATAGTTTCTGTAAGTCTGTCTTCTGAGTGGTGAGGGTGCACGGGGAGAAGTAGAAGGAGGGTTAACATGTAGTCAGGAGATAAACTGAAGTGGTAAAATAGGTAAAAGGAGGAAAGATCATTGGGGAGAGGTTATATTTATGTTCTATGACTGGCCCCTGATAAGCATCATTCACCCTCCCAGCTGTCTATTAGAAAGAGTCTGGATTTGCTTGGATTTTGCTTTACTCACCTTCTTTCCTCTGAGACCAAGATGGAGTTTTGCCTCAGTGACAGATTAGCTGAGGCAGAAAGGAGGTTTTCCCTTCCCAGTCAAAGGTCCATTTTGCAGGGAGGGAGTTTAGATTAATGTTCTGCCAATTTAGAAGTCACAAATAATGCAGTTAAATGCATAGAGTTTCATTGTCCAACAATCTGAATCTGGGAATGGGTTAAAGGAAAGCACTTTTAGGGTGCTAGAAGACAGTAGCTGTGAATCCTAATTAATGAACATTGAGCTTTTCTACCAGTACTCTGACCAAACTGGCAATGTGTGATGACAAAAATCTGTCACAGAACATCATCAGCTCATTGTGGGGGAAAGGATGACCAGGTACCAGGAACAGCTTAGGACCAAGCTGGAAGGGGGGTGTAGTAGAGCCGCAAGGGTGAATGACCACAGAAAGAGTAGTGATAAATTCTGTCTGATGTGCTGCCCCTTATTCCCAAGTGGGTTAATAAAACTGCAGGTTACCTAAATAATGATTTGTGCATGTTTTCTTTCCTCATGAATGGCTTCGCCTCTTGCAGCCCACCCACAGAGAGACAGTGTGGGGGACACTTTAGAGCAACGAAGAAGCATCATGTGCTGTTCCATTGCTTTCTGAATGACATGCTCAACTACTGGTGTAGAGGTTGGAGCGCTGATAGTGACTTAAATTGGCTAATGAGAGAAAGATCTTGGCCCCTGCTTTGCACAATCGTATTTTATAGTCAAACCTCCCAAAATGAGACCAAAAGTGACTCAAATTGTGCATATCCATTATCTAATCAAATAGATTTACATCACTAAAACACAACTTGTAATGGATTTTTATAGGATTAAGGACAGTGGTTTTCAGTGGATATACAAAGCAGATATTTTTCTCCAAAAACTCTTAAGTTTGCAACTATACTGCTGGGTTTTTTTTCCTGGAAAAAAGAAAAAGGCCAGTAAAATGCCCCCATTCTTAGTGTATGTCTCTCTCTGCAATTTTTCCTTCATTTTCCTTTTTCTCTATCATATTCTGTCGCATCTTTGGATGATGAAGAATGGTCAGCCTTTCATTTCCAGTGTGAACTTTGCAGTGGCAGGTTGTGTTTGTGTGACCTAAAGGCTAATTTGCCATTAGGTGGGTGACCTGGTGAAACATCTTCTGGTTACTGGGAGCTGAAGGCGTTGCAGAGTACAGCAATGCTTCCTCATTAAACTGTGCTTAAAGTAGACCCACTAGGCCAGTGGTCTGTGTTGAGCAGCTTTTAGTAACCTATCTAGTGGACACCTAAGACTGTGTTTTTCCTATAAACCAAACATATTTAGGAAATTTAGCTGTGCGTCTTATGATCAATTTTTCTAAATCATAGAATTTCAGATGTGGTCATAGAGGGTTGCTGCCTCTTACAAGACCCCCCAGCTTTGAAATGTCGTCTTTGCCTACCAGAGTCCATACTTAACCACAAAAACTAGCAGCAAGACCTCCCTGCCCCTTTTTCCCCTTGGCAATATAACTTTATTTGTGAGAGATCTTTCTTTGTTCTGTTTTTGTGGGAGTTTTTTGTTTTCATTTGTGGTGATGTGAAGGCCTCAGATCTAAATCAGTGTTCATAACATGGCAACTAAAATTGTAGTATGCTTGTTTACTGCACCTGTGGTGTTATATGGTGTTGACTGTTTACATTCATCTGTTTAACCTGCGCTAATTCCTTTTGTTTCCTAGAGTTCAGGAAGGCCTAACCCTAAGCAGGAAGCCGTAATTCCTAGAGTTTAGGAAGGGATATCAAAATTTTGATTCTGATCTCTTTCTACAGTTATACTTGGTTCAAAATGGTCCACATTTAACAGTAAACCTATATTTGAACTAGCCACATTAAAAACAAAACAAGCCTTTGAAAAAACACTTGATGGACTTCTGTTTCATGTTGGTGTTATGGATTATAACTGCAAATTTATAAATAAGACAACTAGATGGCTAGATATATATTTTGCATGCAGTTATTTGTTTGAAAAGGTGAAAAATATGTGTTTCGTAGGAGATGATCATGAGGTAATTCTTCAATCATATTTTTTTTTTCATCTGAATTTATGAGTATTGGAAATGAATGAGAAATATGACAAGGTTACGGAAAGGTTTTCATGTGGAGATAGATAAATCTCTCCTGGTCAGATATGAGAAAAATAGTCAAACAATTCTCACGATGTACTTAAACTCCTTCTCAATATTACTTAGGATTTTATCAATCTGCAGACCTCAGATCTATGGATGGAGCCAACTGACATACATAATTCTAGTTGCTGGTACATGTATATTTAAAGACAGCGAATGAATTAAGATGATGAGTAATGTTTGTGCCCTAGCAGCATTTCCTACTAGCTATTTTACAAACGTTTGACAAGATAAGAACAGGGATAAAATCTATCATCCAAAGAAAAAGCCTTTCCTTATCACTGGAAAAAAGCACACACTTAATATCCTAGTCAAGAAGTCTTGTAAGCTTATTTTGTGCGCTTTTTGGTCTCCTTTTATCATTTTTTTTTCCAATGTGTTTGTGGGGCTTTTTTTTTTTTCTTTTTGTCTGAAATCAGAAAATCATGTGGTTAACTGTGATCAGGATTTTTGTTGTTGTTGTTGTTGTTGACAAATAGTAGACATACCTTCCATGAAACAAGCGTAGTGTTGCTTTAGCTTGTTTTAAAAGGCTCATCAGAGGAAATAGCAGAGAATGAGATACGCGGCTGGCTACGAGAATCTAACATTCTTTTATCAGTGTATATAGTCAGGGCTGAAAGCCAAACAGAAGCAATTTGTGAGGAAGGCCAATAACCTGGACTGTCACATCTAAAAACTAGAGGTAAAGTTATAAAAAATAGCCCTTTGAAATAATGGTGCTCACTTAATTGTTAATGTTTCTTAGGTTTTGAGAAAATTACTATGGTTTTATAAGAAACACATCAGAAAGGGCTACTTAGTGAATCTGCAGTAAAACTGAACGTTCTGTAGTCATGTTGAGGTTTTGGATAGCACTATAAAGAGGTAAGTGATTATCCCCCTCTACTTGGCACTCGTAAGATGACAGCTATTGATATGACATCCAGTTTGGTGCCCTGCAGTACAGGAAAGACTTTAATAAACGGAGCTGAGTTCTGTGCAGTGCCACCAGATTTTGGAAGCTGGACCTGTAAAAAGAGACTGAGAGATCAGGGCTTGCTCAGCCTGGAGAAGAGATGGCTGGAGGGGAACTAATGGCAGCTCTGGTACCTAAGGACAAGTCAGCAGGTGGTGGAGCCAGGCCCTTCACATGGGGCATGGTGGGAGGATGAGAGGCAGCGGAGATATCTTGAAACATGGGAGGTACAGGCTGGATATTATGAGAAACTTTTTCCCCATGAGGACAGTCAGGCAGTGGAGCAGGCTGCCCAGGGAGGTTGTGCTGTCTCTGTCCCTGGAGATTTTCAAGACCTGACTGGACCAACCTGGTCTACCTCAGAGCTGCTCCTGCTTTGAGCAAGAAGTTGGAATAGAGACCTCCCGAGGTACCTTCCAACCTCAATTCTCCTGTGAATCTATGAACCTGTGATGATTCTTTCTTAATCATTGCAGAAAAAATGAAAAACTAGAAGAACATTTTTTTTTTATTTTCAAAATTCCAAATCAGTCCATTTTGATTAAAACAAAAATCTTGATCATGTGCAAATTTATTCCATTGAAAGCAGCAGTATTGTATTCAATACATAGAATTATTCCATTTTTTTTCTGTTTCCTATGACTTTAAAAATCATCTCAGTGGGAAAAGAAGTATGAAACATGAAAAGTTTTCTGTTGATTTTATGAAACCAAGCTGCTATCTATAGTCTTTGCATTTTAATCCTTCCCTCTAGAAGTCTACACTTGAAAATATCTTTAATTATTGAATATCATTATGCGATACAACAAGTCATAGTAGAATAGTGGAAATATGTCTAAAAAGTAAATATAGCTGTACCAATATATATCAGTAGGGGATCTGAACCAGATCTCTTCTGTGAAACATTAATACTATACATGTTCCTTGTAATTCGCAATGTGACTTGTTATTAATTTGTAAAGACAGGTTTTTTTCATAGCCTAAGTAGTAGCGTAACTATATTTTGATAAGGAAAAAAGAAGACCTCTTTGATGCCCAAAAAAATCAGCATTTTCTCTAGTGTCATTTTCTCAGAGATAAGATTTATTAGATTTATTTTCCTGGAGTTCACCTTTTCATATTATTTCTTAGAAATAAAACTACTACAGTAGACTTTAATCTATTTTGCATGTTAGCAGCACTACAAAATACAAACAGCAATACAAAATAAAGCAGTCTTTGAAACTTGTAACTCAATTATTTAAGTATCTGAGGCTTTGGATAAGGCAGGTATTTTTTGTTTGTTTGTTCTCAGGTTGGCCATATCCTGAAAACCTTTGGAAACAATTCTCTTGGAGTGTTCATCCTTTTAGTTGGAGCTGGGAATCATTAATGCCATAAATGTTACTCCTGCACTATTGAAATGTATTCAATTATAATGAAAAACATGTGAAATCAATTGAAGATTTTAGTCTGAATTTTAGGTGCAATTATTGCTTCCTTTTAATTCATAACTCTTGGTGAAACATGCCTTATGCTTAATATATCAAATCCACCAGCAATTATATTGTAGTATGACTCAGAAGATGGAAGAAAATTAGGAACGATTAGATATGAATGATAACACCATTTCCACAGCTTGTAAATCAGATTTATCTAGGTAATTATGGTTTAGGGAAGTTGTGAGTCATATAGTCATAGAAATTTGTTAATGCCTAGAACTTGTGAAGAAAGATCAGCAAGTACATCTTGTCATTCATATCTCAAGATTTTATGGTATTGTAAAAAGTGATATCTGATCAGCACCTTGCTCCGGGCAACCTTCATATGAGACACAGATTTCCCTCTCCCCCAGACCCCCAGACTGGAAACTGTCACTGTTCTCCTGCACAGCGAATAGTTTTTGTGAATTAGAAGTATGTTCTTTTCTGAGATTAAGACCAAATTCATCTGCTTAATCTGCCTCTATCTTTCTTTGTTGGTCTGAGCTGATTTTCATGGGTATCTGGATTTGCAATTCACCTTGTCCTTTACTTACAAGTGAGCCCAAACAGAAATGGAGCCTGGTGTCCAAGTACCTGCTTGGCTCCAAATATTCTAAATCCAGCCATTATTGCTTTTTATTATCCTTCTCCTGTGGCCTTCTCATTTTCGAAGCGTTGGAACAGGCTGCGCAGGGAAGTGGTTCAGTCAGCATCCCTGGAGGTATTTAAAAGACTTGTAGAGGTGGCGCTTAGGACCATGGTTTCCTGGTGGACTTGACAGCGTTAGGTTAATGGTTAGACTGGATGATTTTAAGGATCTTTTCCAACCTAAACGATTCTATGATTGCTTCTTGATCACCTTCCTGATTGACTCTACTTGCTTTCTTATTTCTTCTTCAGAGAGTTTTTGCCTACCTTGGGCTAACGCTACATCAGATTTCTAATACGCCGCCCTGCTAAGTGAATGAATGAGCATAGTCATGTCAGAGCCCACTGTTCCTTTACTCTAAGCACTGAGGATAAGCAGACCTAGACAATTTTCAAGCTGTGCAGAACCATGAGTTCAGAGGAGGTGACAACAACAGTAGAGCGTTTCGAAGGAATATGTAAGTTTGACATGTTATTTGTGCAGGGATACTGAATGCATTTCAGTGAAGGAACCGGGGAAATGTAATATGTGGAATGTCGTGCCCTGACTAGTCAAAAGTAATTCCAGTGCTTTAATTAGAAGATAATTGTATTTTAGAAGCTTGACTAATTCGAAGGTTTTTTAATTGCGGTAATAGAAATGGGAAATTAGAAATAAATTGCCTTTGACAGAGTGGAAGGTGTTTCATTCATAAGACAATAATTTTTTATAAAGAACTTTCTCTGCGCTGGGGGAATGAAGGTTCTAATGGGATCTTTGAGATGATGGGCTGTTCTGAGGCTGATCACTTTGATAAGGTATTGGCAAGGACACCAATGATGTTGTCAATCATACATAATGTAAACATAAAAACCCCAGTATTTAAGCAGTGTGAAAAAGTATCCACTGTGGAACTTATGACCATGTCAGATTTAAAAGAATATGCAAGTTACATAGTTTAGATTATAACAAGACAAATCTGAAGAATGCTTTTGAGACCTCAAAATTCTCAAAGACAAGACACTAATCAACAAGTTACCCTAACCTTTCAGGCCAAGAGATGTTAAGCAGAACTAGGATAACAAATTGTTGATGAGGTTTTGTTTTGTAAGAATGCACCTTCAAGTCTAGTAATAAAGCAGAGCAACTTTTCACTTCTGGTTTTTGCCTGAATAAAACTTTGGCTTCCTGGAATGTTTTTAGCATGACTGATCACAAACAACTTTAGGAATAAAGTAGCAAATTCTAATTAGAATTGATCTAATCTGACAACCGAACAATGCTAAATTGGACAGGAGAACAGAGGTTTCGCACAGTTTACTGACCAAAATTAATTGGGCAGCCCACAGCAAGACTTCTCTTTCTCTTCATAGTACTTATTTCAACACCTTTTGACTTTCTTTTCTAACAGACCTTCTCTGGTTTTCGGTTGTTAAATGGGAGAATTATTGTTGTGAGATGTCTTTGTACTATTTGGGTGTATGCTGTCTCACTCACCAAGTGAAGCAACAAATTTGGAGCTCTGATGCTGTTTCGGTGCTGTTTAGTCTGTGGTTTAACAAAATACAATCTATTTTCATAGCTGCCAGAATATCACAAGAAGATAAACATGTAATGAGATTCAGACTGTTGCATGAGACTATTGAAGCGTTAACAATCCTCATCGTGTTGCAGTTTATCGATAAAATTGGTTATAGTAAAGTGTTCTTTACTGGCTATCTCAATCAAAGGTACTCTGGCTACACCTTCTGGCAGTCAGATTGTTGCAGCCCTCTTGTCTCTAAGTGACTGCTTCATTTTGTTAATTGTTCCTCTGGGACTCAAACAATGGTCCTGATTTCATTTACCCTAAGAGTTCCTGTGCGTGCGTGCCACCATGAATTAGAAAGGGAGAGAAGTAGAACTTTTTGTAGCTTTTTTTTTATTATTATTTTCCTCTTTTGCTTGCTGTGTGAGGTTGCAAGTTGCAAAAGGAACATTCTTGACCAGAGCATTAAGCAGAGCATTTAGAAGCCTTATTTATTCTCAGAAGAGTGAGATTGCGCTATTAGGGTGATGGGGGAGTTATGAGTTTCTGCCTTAACTTTGTCTCAAGGAAGTTATATTGTAAGTTTGAGCTGGCCTTTGAAGTCTTATGAAGAGAAAAAGAAATCCTCAAGCTCTTTCTTGTGCTGTACAAAGTCAGTTCAGCTGATTGTTGTTCACTGGATTGTTTCCATGGGCTATAGCTGAGGGAAGCTTAGTCTAAGATGTAGACATCTAACACAGCTGGGTTTGCTTGCCAACATACAGTCATCAAGTGCCATTTGACATCTCCTAAGGTGCAAGGGACATCACCACAGGGCTGGCAGATACGATGTGAAGCTTATGGGAACACGCGCTTTTCTTTTCTGTAGTGGCATCTCAGGGTCATGTGGGACCTCAGATGGGTCAGGATGACCGTGTGCGGGATTCAGTCCTAAACTCAGCCTGGTGATAGCATCTCCATGTTTAAAAATAGCACGTGCAGGAATACTATGTTAATAAGAAACTTGTGCATGCAGCTTTCACCTCTAATATGGCATTCACGCAGCCCTAATGCAGTATTTGCAAGCAGCACAGACAAAGCTAAATGTGTGATGCATAAACATGTTGTTTTGTATCCTTAGCAAATCTTTTCTCAAAGCTTAAAGGATGTATCACATTCCAGAATTTGGGTTAATCTTGCATTCTCTCTCAATGTAAAAAAATTATATTAGTATATAAAAATATATATAAAGCAAGTAACTTCATATATTTCCCTCATCCTGCTTTATTTATTGTATTGAGTTAAACTTCTGTGGCTACTGCAATCACCATCAACTTCTGAGTAAGAATGGCGACAGCACAATTTTGTCTACTTTCTGGTTAATCTGTTTTTCTTTAAAAATAAAGCCGTTTTCATTTTTATACACAGCCACACTGAAAGAACCCATAAGAGATATTTTATCTATGTATCTTTTCTTAGATTAAGTTTAGCTACAGTTGCCTGTAGCTATCATCTAATTACTGAGTGGCCCGAACCAGAAACTTATTGTTGTTTGCTTTGTGTGGAAATAGCATACATTCCATGTACCATACGTTCTTGGGAATTCCTGAGGAGCTTGTGAAGAAGCAGCACAGAGATTATGTTGTTAATTTAAAATTAATCAGTACTGGATCCTCTTTTTTTATCAGCCTTCTTGTAACGTTGAGAATTGCATCTTTCTGAGGAAGTGACAGAGATGCCTTTTTATTAAGATTTTTTTTTTCAGAACAGATGTATTCACATATTTTTTTGTAGCTATGATACTAACATGGCTATATTTGAAATCTGGATAATTATGTGTGTGAGAGGCAGCTGAGTAAAACTGTCCAGTTTATCCCATGCTGCTATTGTGCCAAATAATCTTAGAAAAAATTCAGATCAGCAATAACTGGATGTGTTATCAGCTTTCTGTATAGGAGGATGCTTAAGGAAAATGAGGCAAATGTTAAAATTAACACATATATAAAAAATGTATTCAGTATCTTGTGTACTTCAGTATCTTGATTCAGCTGTAAATTGTTTGGAGGCGGTTTATCTTTCACTTTGACTATCTATGCAGAGATTACTAGGAACTGCATCTACTTGTACTGTGAAATCTTCCAGATGTTGCTGCTTCTTTCAATATTTTGAAATATTGTAAATAAAAAACAGGGATTGTCTCCTGGTATCTTTATCTTCTTTACAGCAGAAGGGTTTTAAAATGAGAAAAAAAAAGAAAGATAATTTTTGATGAGAGTTTAGTAATTTATTATTCTATGCTCATTTTTCTATGGTAGCCATAATTACTTGCCTGTGTCACAGCGATGCTGTTGTAGTATCGGATATCTTGTTATTGTCCTCAAAAACTTTTGAGATTAACACAGATTAAAACTGGCCCTGACTCTTGCATCCTTCGCTTTCAACACCGGCACCTTCTTCCCTGGCCCTAGCACCATTTATGTCCATTATGCTGTGTCTATAGAACAGACAGTACTGAATAAAACCAGCAAGTGTCTGATTTAAAACAGGAAAATAGGAGCCAGTTTGTCACTTGGTCTTCTTCGCAATCCTTTCCCGAGGACGCTGTAGATGCTAAAAGCTTGGAAGGGTTGTGAAAGTGATTGCCTGAATGGTTAAGAGAAAAATACATCAAGGAGAAGCCTCACCTCTGGCTTAAAAATCATGACTCAGAAATTGCTTGTCACTGTGAAAGTATCTGGGCAGGAATTTATCTTGCCAGTTGGGATCGACTTCTAGTCTAAAACATTACGGACTGTATCTTCTTAAAATTTTCCTCTGGATGAGTGCTATTGTACAAATGTAGGTGCTTCTGCAACCAACAGGTGTATTTCCAAGCTATATATCCTGTTCACTCAGGTGTCTATGCTCTGAAGGGAATTTTTGGCTGACAGAAATATCTGGGGAACTCAATAGTATTTCATGCAGCTCTGCTCAAGAGATCAACCACTTGCTCAAATTTTCTTACAAGCAAGCTGAGTTCCTGACTGGGCATAGAGATGTTGTTAGGTATCCCCATCGGCTGTGCAGGAAGCGCCTAACTCCCTTCTCCCCTCCACAGTCCCAATCCCTTATTTTTATACTGGATGAAGTATAAATTGGAGGTGATTGAATGAACTGTCTCAACCATACTCTTAGCACCAAACAGCTTACGTGTTCTTCAGAATGCAGCACGTTTATCTTCAGCACAGATCCTTGACACAGAGAAATGACTTTCCTCATTTTGCCAGTCCAGAACTTGAGAGCAGATATTTGGGCATCATGCCGAGGGTCCTACAGGAGCCAGGATACTTAGTACTGAGGTTACCACAATTTAAGGGTTATATGAATCATGATGGTATTCTTGAGAGTTAATACAAATGTACAACCTGGAAGTTAGGTCCAAGTTTGAACCGATAAGAGCATGAAGCACCCTGGCCCATGTGCTATGTATTTTGGGAAGACTCTTCCCGTAACTGCTCTAGCGATTAGTCTGAACAATGCTCTACAATCCATTACTATCCTTATCTCTGCTACCACTTATCCTAAACCTGAGTCATCTATTGTATCTTAAGTGGATTTTACAAAATGTTCCATCTTTTATATCCTATGTGATGATATTAGCTTGTTTTCTATAATCTTTTGTTGGAGCTTCCTGGTCTGTAAACCACAGCCAAAACCTTCTCAGGCTGGCAAATCAAATATAAATTGGCACAATATAAGAAAAAAGCAATTATACTTCACTGGATTTCTTAATTAGAAATGGGGAAAATATCATCACAGTGGTACAGTTTTTCCTCATTTTTAAGTGGTTCTAATTTAATGTAATTAAAAAAATAAGAGTGTTCCCAATACCACTGTAAACTTGATCCACACATTTTAATATGGTCAGTTCATTTGTCTAATGATTTTCTGAACCAAGTACATTCTCACTGTGTTTCCTGATTACAGAAAAAGACTGTAAACACTAAGTGTAAACACCTAAAATGTTTGAATAGAATCTTGGGTAGTTATTTAAAAAACATGTTTTTTTCTTACTAGAATTATTGAATTTTTTATTGTTGGTAGTAGACTTAATTTTCCTCCTTGGAACAACATCATGTGAATCTTACGAGCAATCCACTTTTCAAGTGTCTTGAGACAGAAGTTCAGGCAGTAGCTTAATTTAGGATGTAACTGAGTTGTGTATCATTTTGACTTCTACTTAAAGTTTTCTTGCCATGATCCTTTCCCTTGAAATAGTTTGGTTCTCCTATAGTCTGGGTATCAGTAATGTTAAAGATCTGACATACGCTTCTCCGCTTTCTATTTAGGCTTTATTTTAATGTAGATCTATGCAACAAAAATATATTGACAAAGCTAAAATAATCCATTGGAGATTTGCAGGTGATATTAATTCTTGCCACACTATAAATATGAATGCTGCAGGGCCTAGGTGTAAGATAATAGTCTACCTTTACACTGTAGTCGGAGGAGATCTAATCCATAAAATTAGAAAGTGATTAATCTGACCACGTTGTTCTTGTTCCTTGATTTCTGCAGGATGGGAACATGCCCTGTTGGGAAGTCAACATGGTCCAACGTGGTAGCAAGTAGGGGGTTACTGTAGCCAGGTTTCTTTGTTATCGCTGAACCAGTGAAAAATGGCTGTATGCACAACTTCCCATGTATGGCTAACCTACTGGATTTCTGAAGGAAATGACTGACAATGAAAATGCTCTCTGTCTTCTTTAATATGTCTCCTCTAATATTAGAGGAAATAGGGTGGGAGATTTAGGGTACATCAAAGGCTAAAACTCCATCTTACTTGAATACTAGAAATTCTAACTACAGTGATATTTCTAAAGGATAATCATAATCTCTGTACTTCCCCTGAAATGCACTGAAATCCATCTCCAATTGCAAAAGCTATTATGAAGAACCTGCAAATATGTAATGTGTGGCGACAGTGATATAGATCTCAATGTTACATTCAGGAACAAGAATTCCAATTGCTGTATATGTGGGGGATGAAAGGACAGAATAGGCCTGGCTGAATTTCTGAGCAACCTGGACTTTTCATGTTCAGTTGTTTCTTTTGTTATGGTTGTTGGTCTTTAAATAATTATTTTCTCCACCAGATTTTTTGACCTCAGATTTAGAAACCTAGCTTCATCGCTCAGCTCCCTCTCTACACAGTAATGAGCAAGTAGTTGCTTTTTAGAAAGGGAAGAAATTTGGCCAGGTGGAGGAGAAATACAATAACTAATGGTGTTACTTTAAGTCCCAATGCCCAGGAAACATAAAAATCATTTCTCACAACTTCCTGCCACCAAATCCAGGCTGCTTGATATGAAAAATCATGAGGAAACTGATTTTTAATATCTGATTGAAGCATAATTCCTGTTTTGTTTTGTTTTGTTTTTGTCAGACATCTAGGACAAAATGAGAAGAGAAAATTCAGATGTATGGCTGGTTGGTGCCTAAAGCTGTTGCTTTCGTTTAATTAAAATACCTGCACTTCACATATTTAGTATGAAAGTACAGCATTAAAATGCCTGAGGCCAGAGGAGTCGGTGTAAACTGGTGTAGCTCTGGGGAGTGGTATTGGCCCAGTTCTACTTTTTGAGGTCTTGTAGCACCCACAAAGGACTGCTCATTTCAGAACATGAAAGCTGTGATACTCACCAGAGTTCATGTAAAAGGCGTTCCTTTCTAAACAAAGCAAGGGGGAAAGGTGCTTTTCAACAGAAGACGCAATCAGAAGTGGGTTCTAGTGGGAAAAAAAAAAAGAAAAAAAGAAAAAAGAAAGAAAATCATAAACTGAAAACATTTCAATTTCCTTATAAGAACAGGAATAGAAAATTGTTACCCAGGTCTAAAGTTCTGGAAAGAAGGAAAGACACATGCCTGTACAGAAAACAACAATGATGTCCTTGATCAAATATGTTGATATTTTAGGCAAAACTATACCTCTGCAGACTTGCTACTTCTAGAAATGTTCTCGGAGAGGTGGTTCACACAAAAAGACAAAACCCTGTAGCTTGGTGGTAATGGTAGTCTTGCAAATGGGATACGGAGTGGGACTCCCGTGCAGACCCAGAATCCTCATTTTTGGGGCTGAGTTCCAGTACCTGGGCTACTGTGCAAATAGGTAGTTTGTCCTCCCTTGGGTACAGAATCACAGAATGGTTGAAGTTGGAAGAGATTTCTGGAGGTCATCTGGTCCAAGCGGTCTGCTCAATCAGGGCCACCTATAGCTGGCTGCCCAGGACTGCGTCCAGATAACTTTTGAATATCTCCACGGATTTGTGACCCCACAACCTCTGTGGGCAACCTGTGCCAGTGCTTAGTCACTATCTAAGACATTCAGATTATACTATCTGAAAAGAAACCAGAACACTCAGACACTCTATGGGCTCTTAGAGCCTGTGAGGTTTCTGTTCTCATTCTGGTGGACCAAGCTACCACACTGCTGACAGTGAGAGACACAGGCATTTCAATTAGGCTTTCAGAATAATTATTCCTTCTTTATGAATAGTTTATAGAGCCTGCATGCCTGGTGGAAGTCTTCCAAATCACCCTGCCAGTGACTGGGGAGTCTGAATTACCCTGCCAGCTCTATTAAGCTTTGCAACGCCTGAGTGAGGGACACAGAGGAGGTAACACTGCTTTTAATTATTATCAGTGACTGAAATATTGCATATCATTTGGGTCACACATGTTCAAGAAAAAGGAAATCAAACCAGAAGAAGTGCAAATAGAGTGGGTATGTTGAGGATGGAAGACAAAGAACCTGTTGGGCAGAGGGAGACCAGCAAGACATGGTTCTTTTTGCTTAATGAAATGAGAGCAGAGAGGAGATAGTGTTTCTCATAGTAACTGTGAGGTGGTGGGAAGAAATATTTACATGCCTAGCATGTAAGTACAATAAATTAATATAAACTGTCGGTGAGCAAATTAGGACTAGAAATGAGACATTTTTCTTCCAAGCAGAGAAGAAATCATTTGTCAAAAAAAAAGAAAAGAAAAGCAAGAAGAAAGCCAGGTGACTTGAAGATGGAAGATGCTGCATTTACAGAAAATAAATAACAGTCTTGCTTCCCATAGTAGGAGAGGAAGATGACTTGATGATCTAGGAATATTTTTCACTTTCATGTTCCCATCACTATTTTTCATTATCCTTTTTAATGCTTCAAGTTCTCTCATGAATTCACTGGAGAGATTTTTCCACAACCAAGCAAGTCACAGAAGTGAGTTCAGCATAATTTTATTCACTATTCGTAGTCCTCCATTCTCTGAACATATCTGTTTACTTCAATTGGATAGTAAAAATATAGGTATCACATTCTTGGCCATTGTCAAGTAACAACCTCTGATATTTCATTTTTGTAAATTACCTTTGCTGCTTTAATTTTCCCTTATGTGAGGGAAGGAAAGTGAGAACCTAAAAATTTCCCTTCAGCTGTATGCATAAAAACCTGTTTCTACTGAAGACAAAATTGTCTCCAGTTGATGCAGTTGATTTAAATGAGGGCAAAGTCTTGTCAGATGCTTTTGAAATGCATCTCCACTGAAGATGAAATGTAATCACTTGGTTTCACTGTTACATATGTAGCTCAGAATTGATAATCAAAGATATTTGTGTACCGCTTTGCACTTCATTATTATTGCTGTACTGGAGCTCAGAAACTATCACATTTGTGAATATAATTCTTACTTGGTTAATTTATAAACACAGAGATTTTCTGGAAAGCTGATAAAACCCATATCTGCTTACTTTGGGTGGGGGACCTTTTTCAAAGACTTGTATCTCTTCAAAAGTGCTGTTTCTTCCTCTTAAAAATTTTCATATCAACAAAGGCCACTAACCCCTAGATCATTTTGTGATTGAAAGGATGTTTGGTTTTGGAAAATTGTACTGCCAACCACTGCTGTTCTGATTTCATGATGTCCAGGTTCCTGTTTTTTTCAGATTGTGGTGCCCCAGAGTCACACTGTGTCTTTTCTGTTGATGAAATATTGTGAGAAATAGAAAAGGTGCATATATCTAGTAACTTGAGGAAGGAAAAAAAAAAAAGTGTTCTTGAAGCATTTGTGGCATGAATAAGGACGTGTTTTTTTCAAGAAGAGGAGCCATGGACTAACTGAGGCATTGCCATGCAGAAGGCAGACGATGCCTTCTCTCTTCCCTGCAGTTATGACTGAAACAAGACACAAATAGGTTAGTCATGGGTTTTCTAAATTCATTTATGCTGTTTCAACATTTATATTGTTACAGGCATATTGAGATGCGTAGGCAGGTTGTACAGGAGTATAAAAATGTAAGAAAAGAGGAAACAAGAAAGGGTGAGAAAGGCATACTTAAAAGCAACGCTCATAGAATCATAGAATCATTTATGTTGGAAAAGACCAACGAGTCCAATAGTAAACCATATAAAACCATTCAAACCATATAAAGCTCGGAAGCCCAGGTTGCTGCATCTGAAAGAAGAGAGAAGAGTCTAGTAATGAACTAGTAATGAAGGAGAAGAATTTGATAAATTATGAGTTACGCTAACTAGATTCAGTCTAGTGTGGCATACACTGCTTCCGTCATGATGACTCCAAATGTTCCTCTTATGATATCTAATCCTTTTTTTAACAGCAGGTCCTACCAGTAAGAAAGTCCTATATGGATTTTTATGGAAGCAGGTTCCTTATAAATGATCTGATTTGCATTTACGCCAGTAGCTGAGATTGAAGCTACATGGTGCAGTACCACCAATCTTCTTCATTCTAGTTTTGGTTGGATGGTCCTGCCTCTTAAGGCCTCTCTGGCAACTCATGCAGACCCGGTTTAAGTAGATTGAAGTAACTTCCTGTCACAAATCAGTTCACTTTTTTGAGGGGTTGAGGGAGAGTGATGAGAAGTGGGGGGGATGAAGTTTTCTGAAAGTTTAGCAAATTGAATTGTCTCTGTTAGTCCAATGAGGGCTGGAGAGAGCTCAAAATAAGGACAGAAGGGCAAAGTCAGGAGACGAGCTGTTAGTGGAAAGACTGGGTAATTTTTTTTTCCTAATTTATGATGAAATTTTAAATCAGCTCAAATTGTATTTTATAGCTTCAGCTGGGAAAACAGTACCCACTCAATAAACCCACATGCTTGAACTATACTTTCTGTGTGTCTGTCCCAGGGCTTTTTCACAAGTTTTCATGAAACAAGTCAGGGACAATAATCACTGTTTTGCCTTACAGTCCCTAGCATCCAACTTGCAGTGATTAGGCACTCAAACTACAATCAATCCACCCGTGTTGTGTTTCAGACTGTGTGGTTCTTCTCTTGCAGCTCCATTACCCTTTGATAACATGAACTATGCTGGTTTATCCTTCCAAATTGCTTTTCGTATTTTTGCGTCTGTCATACAAATGTAGCTGTTTTACGGAACGAACAAAGATTTTCAGTGTATTTTTATAATGCTCAGTTACACTTACTCAGAGCATATACTGAGTAAATACTAGATCATCTGGAAGGTTATTAATACCTGCCAGCAGATAGCATTACACAGCAAAGTTTATTTTTCTTTAATCTTGGCAACGGTAAGACAGACAGTTCAAGTTTAAGAGATGAGTGAACAGAGGAAAGTAACACCTTCTTTGCTTTTTATAGCCACCCACTTCCATTTTCCTGCCTTTTGGATTTTCTTTGAAAGGTTAAAAGGGATCCTTGTGCTCTTTACTATGTTTAAGTGTACAGTGAGTTGATAAAAGACCAAAAAGAACATTTCATGATCTATCAACTTTAACCTTCATGCAACTAGTCTGTTAGAGTGTGGGCTTTGTAGTTGTCTTTTGAAAGCAGAATGGTTTCATCGCTACCTTAGGGAGATAAAAGGCAGCCAGAATAAAATGTTATTACTGCAGAGCAAAAGACGAGCTTATCAATCAGTTACAATACAAATGTATCACAAAAGGACAACACAGACACCCAGTCAGAATGTGGTATCAGCAAGAGGTTCTTAAGCTGCCTTTTATTCAGTTGTTGCTACTATCTGATTGAAAGAAAATTTTCACAAGACAGTGAGACTTCTTGTGAAAGGAGGTGCAGACTTTATCAATGATGTGTGCGAAGACTTGTGGAATAAACCGTTATGGAAAAGAAAAACAACACCCAACCCCCCCCCCCCCCCAAAAACAGAGAAAGACAAAAGAAGCAATATTTTATGCTTAAACATCAGAAGAAGCCTAGACAATAAAGCGTTTAATTGGACGTATTCGGTGTAGTGAGAACACTCCAGTGTAAGTTCCTGTCTACCTTCAGTCGTTGGGATGTAGCAGTTTGGAGGGTTTAACAGCTCCCTTTGCTGGTAACAAGAGAGAAGTGCAATCTGTGTGCACGATCCGCAGTTCAGTTTGCTGCATCAGGTTTTAATTAGCGACACAGGCAGCGTGTCCCCACTCCCGGTTTCAGTTGTGATATATCTTTTCAATGATTCACCAACTCCAAGGAGAAGTATAGATAGAGCATCACAAGAAACAGGAAACGAATGAGTCTCGTATAAAGATACTGAATGAAATTAAGGTCAAACCAAAACATGGTTTGATATAAACTTGCATTTAAAGTGTCTGACAAATAGAAAATCAAAAAATTATTCTGTATAATATTGCCAAAATAAGACTGACAGAGAAAGGTAATTTTTCTAACAAACACTACAACACAAAAAGCTAATCCATAGCCTATCTCCTTACCAGGAACCTTAAGCAGATCCAGATTGCTCACCTGGAGCCTTTCCCTGATCTCAAAAGCTAAATCCTAGGCCTCAAAGGCAAGCTCAGTACCCAGTCCTGGACAGAATGCAAGCACCTAAGCAGAAATCCCAATGACATGCCGGAAGCCTTAGCCACTCTACCCCGAGGTCATCGCTCCCTCACCCTAAGCCTCAAGTGCTAGAGCCCTTTCCTAACCTGAGCTCACCCCAGGAGGCAGGAAAAAAAGGCAGGGATTGTGAGGTTGTGGAGCAAAAGCCTGGGGAGTTGAGTGTGATGGGCAAGAAAAACAGGTTCGTGTCTAGGAATTTCCATCATTGTCATTTACTACCAATTAACAGAACTTTTAGTTACTGACTCTGGTATACTAAAAGAAAAAACCCAAACAAATAAACAATGAGGGTAAATATCTCATTTTTACTCTGGGCATCTCTGCTCTCTGTTTTCTTGCCTCCAATCCATTTGCTGTGCATTACACTCTGTCCCTTTGGTGAGACAATGGATGGTGCAGGAGATTGGGGTTGGTGTGTAGCAGTTCCTTTTCTTTTTCTGCTCCTTGTTTGTTACTTGACTGCTCCAATGTGGTTTCCTCCACCAGCCACAGTCCCTTTAGAGTCATACCTCCTCCTGAGTCTCCTCTCTGTCCCTGTCCAGTTTGATATTTGGCTCCAGCCCTTGCTCAGGCTACTCTTTGTCTCCGGTGCCTGCTCAGGCTGCAGTTCTTCTTCGGCATTTCTCCTGCTTTGCTGTCCTCCTTCTTGGGCATTGTGTCTTCTGCTCTAGCATCATTGTCTCTTTCCTTGTCTCTTTTTCTCAGTGTTTACCACCTAATACTTTTTTTTTCAGAGGCTCCAGAAGCTCCTCTGATTTTGGTACACAGTGCGTGCTTTTTGTCTGCTGTGGAGCTGGCATGGGTTGTGTCCAGCACAGGGCAGGGCATGACCTCTTCCCACGCAGATTGACCCTGCAGCCCCCTGTGAAAAACAATACCTATAATCCAACCACTAACCCTCTGCCCTACCAAAGCCCCTTATGGACCTCAGGGAAGCAGGGAGACCATGGGATGGGAGAGGGAGACACAGGTTAGAGGGCAAGCACTTGGTTGTTGACTCTGAGAGTCCTTCTCTTTTAGCAGCTGATTGTCCTTGGCTGGAGGCTGGGCAGGAGGGGGCTCAGCCAACAGACCGGTGGGATTTTTTGGAGGTAAGAAGGACTGAAGAGATGGTGATGTGTCTGGCCCTCACCCTAAGTTCAAGCACAATCCCTCAGTGCTACCAAATCCTTCAACCCAACCCCTAATTCTTAGCCCAGTGCCTTTTTCTAATCCATAGCCTCAAAGCACATATCCAACTCCTGAAACCCTAACACCTTCCTCTGTTCCTCACCCTAAGCTGTGCTTTTGCCATCACGTCTAGTTGTTAACACAGAATTTTCCTTAATGTTAATTCTGGTGTTAATTCTGGATATCTTTGAAAGCTTTATTTCTCAGGAAAAGAATATTTCTCCTTGAGTACAGAGATAGAAGTGAGACATCATTCAAACGATACCACCTGTGGCCTGCATATAGTTCTAAGTCAAGAGAAACTATTTCATACAAAAATATTTCTCAATATGCAGAAGGTTGTTAAAACCTATATAATAAAAGTTAACCGACACTTCTACAAAATTTTTGAGTAAAAAAAAATCCCAAAGAATCTTAGAGGGCAAGAAAATCAAGGCGCTGATTCTGTGGAATCCATTATACTGTTATAGACTAGGAAGACATATAAAGGTATAAAAGCAATAGAATAGTAAAAAGTTGTGCTTGTCCAGTTATATCAAGTTCTGTGATTACAGAGCACTCATTCTTTCACTGGGTTGTCATTTTACAAGTAGGTGAATTTGGGTTTGTGGTTGGAGTTCTGTATCACAAGTTCTGCTGTAACATCAGGCTGACACCTCTTCATCCTGTTATTCATGGGAGAAAAATCCAGAAGGGGCTATCAAATACTTGCAATTCAAGGATATTGAAAGCTGCAGAGCTCTGGAAGGAAGCTGAATATTCTGGGAGATGTATTGCTGCTCCCTCCTTAACTCTTCGCCATATATCTGCTCTTTTTCCCATTGTTGGACACAGGATACGGGTCTAGAGGGACCTTTGACATGAACTATCATAAACATTTATCTTCTCTTGTGATATTTTAAAGTGGATATATAGGGGATTTTATAGTCCTCCTTCTGCCAGATTCCAAGCAGTTTGTGGTACACCAAGCACCTTTTCTACCCGCAGACTTCCTTCCTTTCAAGATCATATTATGGTTTGAAAATAAGTCTGACAGCTTTTGATTGAAAACAGACATGAAATGCAAAATAGTGGCTAATAATCAATTTAAAATAGGCCTTATTAGCTGATATTTTAAATTATATAATACATAAGGGGTCATAACCTAAAGCTAAGCAGCAGATTTTGAAAGTGGCTAAATATTACAGTTTCTCCCCATTCCCCTTATTTAAGACACATCAGACTCTTTTCCTTTTCTTTACTGAGCTAACCTCAGACTCTTCATTCTTCATAACTTCCAATAAAACCGCTAATCACGCTTCTTCTTTTGGTCCAAGTTCCCCCTGAGTATTATCTTATCACTGAGTCTTTCTGGTGGCTAAAGATTGCATTTTTTAATGCTTATGTATAGCAAATCATGTAGATTTGTCTTTCATAGCCCTCCTGGCATGAATGTCTATTCCTTTGCACGCTCAACATAGCCCATTCTTCATAATGTGCTTGTCTGACTCTCACTGGTAAATACTTAGGATTTAAGAAGAAAGAACACAATTAAGTGCTTGAAAGTTGGGCAGGGAAAGGATTCAGCTCCAGATTTTAGATGCTTCTGGCCCAGGCACAAATCTAGAGTCATTTGAGATCCCTTCCACCTGCCATTCCAGAAGAGTGCAGATTTACTGCAGACTGTGTCATATTTCTCAGATTCACTTCGAGATCTCAAAGGTCTCAAGATGCCTACCCCTAGGCAACCAAATCAAGAATGGTGGTACAAGATACCCTGGCAGCAATACAAGCTGGGGACTGGTGGTTTTGGGGAGCAGCTCTGCAGAAAAGGTGCTGGGAGGTCTGGGGGACAGTGAGCTGAATATGAGTCAGCAGTGTGCCCTGGCAGCAAAGACAGCCAGCAGAGCCCAGGGATGAATCAACAGAAGCACAGACAGCAGGACCAGGGAAGGGACTACCCCCACTTTACTCAACATTCTCATCTCAACCACATCTATAATATTGTAGCCAGTTTTGAACCCCCCAGGTACAGGGAAGACATTTATAAACTGGGGCAAGCTAGGGGAGAGTCATGAAGATGATTGGGGTTGGAGCACTTGTTCTGTGAGGAGAGGAACCAGGGCTTGTTCAGCCTGGGAAGAGACGGGTGCAGGGGGACTTAACAGCAGCCCCCAGTGCCTATGGGGAGGTCAATACACGCCAGATCCAGGCTCTTTATAGTGGCACTCAGAAGGAGGATGAGAAGCAACCGGCATTAAATTGATAAAGAAGAGTTTCAGACTTGGTGTAATGAGAAACCTTTTCCCCATGAGGACAGTCAGGCAGTAGAGCAGGTTGCCCAGAGAGGCTGTGCTGTCTTCATTCTTGGAAATTTTCAAAATCTGACTTGATAAAGCCCCGAGCAACCTCATAGCTGCCCCTGCTTCAGCAGGTGATTGGACTAGAGACCTCCTGAGGTCCCTTTCTACCTGAATTATCCTGTGATCCTATGCTTCTCTCTGAGACTAAACTACAGATTAGATTTAATTATTTTAATCTGAACTCAGTAGCTCTCATTGCAGTCTAGTACTATCTGAGCTGCTCTGGGGTGTCTCACCTGGCTTTCAGCTTCTCTTTCAGAAGGCAGCATGTCCCCAGTTGCTCCTGGGTCAGATCTGCTCCATGTGATTGTCTTAGGTCCAGCAGGCATCTAAGTTGACACTAAATGCAACTGAATCAAGTCCCTGATCACCCGCTGCTACATTTGGAGCTTAGACATCAACCCACATGTAAATGTCTGCACAGACATCTAGATTTGGGTGCGAAAAGCTCAAACTGAACCCCAGTGGCAAATTTTAAACCTAAATGCATCACGTGAGCTAGGCGTTTAAACTCCCAGCATAGCCAGTTGCCGAAATTTAGTTGCCCAGTGCCCTTTTGGATACACTAGAATATTTGAGACATTTCTGTTGGACTGTCAGGACCCCGTGGGTCCCAACACGAGTTTTGGAAGAGACTCTTTTTTCTGGAGTGGAAGCTAGAAGCTAATGAGAATACTCAACGGTATCCAGGTGTCACTGAATGAAACACGCTCAGAGGTCCACATCTGCCGTACTCACCATATGCTCGCTCTGTAGTCAGTGAAGAGAAACGAGGACCTGCTGTCAGTGGTTCAGTTCATTTTAGCTGATGTGTCCTCATTCAAGGTCACCAATTTTTTTGTTTTCCTTGCTGATGACCAAACTTTTGTGTACATCAGGCACGTGAAAGTCAGAATTTGCTTTCATGTCTACCAGAAGTTTTTTACATAAGGAGTCCCATAGCATGCCCCATATGCCCTGTGACTACCTAACAGGTAAGTAATTTACTATCTTTTGATTTCCTCCGCGTTTTGGTGTCACCCTTGTGTTACAAAGAGCATTTGATTTTTGGAAAATGAGAAAATCCAGGAAGAGGCTTTAACTATCAAGGTCAAATAATAATAAGTAATATTAATAAGTAATAAGTTCAGTGCTTGTGAATTCAGGCTGTGTATTTAGGCAAGTAACTTTAGAAATCTATGTTAGTAAATTTTGCCCTTGAGCTTCTCTTGAGTTGGCCCATGACTGCCTGTAGTGCCATCAGCTTAGGCTGGTGTTAATATAAGCTGATTTCCTTAGGCTCTCTTCATAGTCACTGAAGACAAATAGGCATCTTCAGACTTCCCTTGGCTGCCGATTTAGGGCAGGATAAATCACCTGTGGAAGTATTTATTTTCTCTTGATGACTGAAAAGGGAATGGAGGACAATAAAGTCAGACTAACTGTGAGACACCTAAGTTAGATCTGAGGAACGCTTACATTGCTTTTAAGCTTTCCCTGCTTAAGCCGTTTATCAGGTTATTGTGCTAAGGGACAGATGTTTCTGGTGGAGCTTCCTCATCATGAAGGGCGTTGGGCATTCTGCAGCACACTTAGTGACGGTGGTGATTCATATTATGTCATAGCCCATATTGTAATTGGTAGGCCGTTCATTATTTTTCCTGGTTTTAAATCAGCTATAAGCTGTTAGTTTCTGTCTCGCATACTACTTTCACAGCACCGGCATGCCCTGCCTGTGACTTTCTTCAATACTTCAGTGTTCTGCTGCCTTGTGTTCTTGCACTCACAGTTAACTGAATGTTTGGCGCATGCATTGCCCTGCAAACTGAGCTCTGTTTTCTTCTGTGCTGTTGTTAACGCTATGTTTTGGTTAACTTTTGTTTACATTAGCGCAAAAACACAACGGTACCTTCCTTTCGGAGGATTGTTTCAGAGTACCACTAGATGGCAATATTAGGTAAACTACAATTATGTTTCTCACAAAAACCCTGTACTAAATGCACGGCTGTATCAAGACAAAGGGAAATATGTTTCAAAAGAATTATTGCTGTATTTCTGCACAGCATGTACCGCTGGAGATCTGTCATGTCATAGGATGGGGCTTAAGCATAAGATACTCACTTTTCCTTGTGGAAGTGGGATTCCTTGTGATCATGTTTCATCAGGTGCAAATTATCTTTCTGTGTTTTGTCTTTTCTTTCTTGGTTGTCAGTTATGTTTCGTGTGTAACTCTTTTCAACCTCTTCATATTTGGAAGTTCTTGTACTCAATTTATTGGTTTTTGTTTGTTTGTTTGTTTATTCTGGCTTTGATCTCTGTTTCTATTTTATACATGAATTAAAATCCTACAGAGGAAAGTCAATTGCCCAGTGTGGCCTGACGGTTGTTGATCTTTGGATGGTATTCATGGAATGGTGGAAGAAGACATAAACAGCCTTTGCCAAAGGTCCGTCTGTGCTGTCCTGCAGAGAGTAGTTCAACAGTGTTATTCGTCTTGTATTATTTTAGCCTGTATTTTTTTAATTTGGTTTGAAATGTTACAGTTTGACATGGCTTAACAGCAAGGAGGTTTCAGTCTTTGTTTTATTTTTCCTTCCTGTTGCTCCATCTTGATCTAGTTTTTGTTGAAGTATTTATAACTACTTTTTTGTTTGTTTGTTTGTTTTTAAATAAATTACATTCTCCAGCTGGCTGTCTTGCCTGTCTTTTCTCCTTGGCTTCTGCCTGCCAAAACCTTAACTCCTGAATACTAGCCAACTTACCAAGAATCCCCTCAGCCGTTCCACCTCTTTATAGCCATCTTCTCCAATGTGTATATATACAGACAGAGGGAAGGTAAAAGATAAGCAGGGAGACAACTCAGTAAAGAAGGGAGACGAGCAGAAGGAAGCTTTGAAGTGTACAGGCTTGAGCTGGTAGTACTTAGGGGACATTTAAGAAGCATGGAGAGCCATCAGAAAGTAATGATAAGGTCCTAGCATGAATTACAGGATGTTACCAGCCCTTAGGGGAGTATTGGAGAGGTCAACAAAAACTAAGAGAATATCAAAGAAGGTAATAAAGTGAAGGAAAGAAACAGAAATGCAGGGGGCTAACTGAGAAAGTAGCTAGGTAGGACATTGTAAAGCCTGTCCAGAGCCCTAGGCTGTTCAAGCATCAGGCTTTACCTCTACAGTGCTTATAAAATCAATGAGACCAGTGTGAAAAATGAAAGTTTGTCTAGCATACTGAAACACGCCAGAGCAAAATAATCATTACTTTTCTCTGGCATATCAAAAAAGGCTCCTGGGTAAGAGAATCACTTTGCACTCAAGCTAAGGGTAACACACGGAGAAAAAATCATGTCTCCTGTACAGTATATTGACTCTTCTTTCTGACTGCACCATTGAAGTGCTATATGGTCTTCATCTTGACTGCTCCGGACTTCTGCATCCTTTCTTATGTCTTCTACCTGGAAAGTATATAAGCAATGAATTCCCAGGGGCCATTTGAGTTTCTTAGGGGCCATTTCAGTTTGCATGTTCTCAATGCAACAAGATCCTTATCTTACATGTGTAAACCTTACGTATGAATGCTTCCCAAATAATGGATACTGATAACAAACAAGATTGGTCAAAGGTTGTGTTCTTCAGAGGGGAGTTGTAAAAAAAGGAACCAAACAAAACACAAATTTTCTTTGGGAAATATCTTTTTGCTGCAGTCGAAACACTGCAGAAAAATGTCTCTTGATGACATTTCTAAAGGGTAAAGAACAGATTAATTATTTCCACTCTCACTTTGCTTTAATAGTGTAAAAATCTTTTGTTTTGTTATTGGTTAGATGTTTCATTTTAATAAAGAGAAATTCTTCCAGCTTCATAGTTCACTTTATTCTGGTTTTTATATTCTATCATATATTGTACTATTATATTTTCATATGATCTATTTAGTGTTTCAGCTGATAGTTTTTCCAATCTTGTCAAAATTGGAACTGGTATCATAAAAAAATAAATCTCAATGTTTCTAAATAAAAAAATGACTGCTTTTTTATTAAAAAAACAAACAACAAACAAAACAAACAACTGGAATTTCAGCTTTAAAAAAAAATGAGAGAAACTTTAGTTCTACCTAGATTATTCCCTGGGACTACATTGACTTTAAACTTTCCATGAATGTCCCTTATATAATACGAAATGATTACCAGCCTGGATAAGGAATTAAAATGTCAGCTGTGTGTAGGACTGCAAAATTAGGCAGTGGACTGATGATGGTGGAAAGGTTGATGCAAATCATTATTAGCCCACTAGACTAAATGGGTCACTATTGAAATAAGGTATAATACCACATCATAAATTACTAGAGTGCATGCAGATTGTGATTCCACCTATTACACAATAAAAAATTGAGAGGTGTCCTCTTTCAACCAGATTATAGCTAGATCTGCTGCTAAGTGCACCACAAATCAGCTCTGTCAGAAAGCTGAAGGGATAGAAAAGTGCAGTGCAAGGTGGGAGCCTGTCACTGACACTGGAAACCTTTTCTTTGCCATGGCCAAACTCTAGCGTGGACCTGCAGCCTGAGTGGGATAATTCTACAAGGTTTTCTGCTGTGTTATTTCTGCATTAATTGTAAACCAGAGCAATCACCACAGTTACAGGTTTGGAAAAAAATGTACAAGGTACAAAGAAAATCTCAAATCTCATATTGCTATCTTTTCTTCCTGCTCTTTTCTTGACTGTTGTTCGCTTTATTTCATAAGCACTGACAAAGCAATACACTGAATCCTTCAGTCGTCTGTGGTTAGGAATGTCCATTGATACCCAGTGTCCTCAGCTTTTCCTTACAAGGCCCAGCAGGAAAGGAGGTGTTTTATTCCAGCAAGCAAGGGGTGAACATGTGGTTAGTACGGTGGTGGGTTGTGGAACCCTGAACTTTGGGTCACAATGTCAGGTGTAGGGCTGTGGCTGGGCTCTGGAGAAGATCCATGTTGTCACCCTGCTAGGTGATAATCTCTTGGGGGCAGCTCTGAGAGCTTTGTCGTTTTTTGGTGAAACGCAGATTTTATTTCTTCTTTTTTTTTTTTCCTTTTTTCCTTATAAGGCAGCTGGACAACTTTTCACCTGGGATAAAGAAATATGACAGATTTTACCACATCAGGGATGTTCAATGGCTGAACTAGTTCAATTTAGTTAACTTTTTTAAATTTGGCCTGACTATGTATGATATTAATGCTTGGTGTCACCTTAGTACGTACATAAAAATGTGTTGGTTAGATATAGCAACTGAATGTGTTGAATATCCAGCATTGCAGAATTCCTGAAAATCCTGAAAAATTAGTCTGTCAACAAACTAATATTATATCTGGGAAGCGGTTTGATATGAGAAGTAAATCAGGATATTTTGTTTTTCACTGAAGACCGGTCCTTTTTCCCAGTATTTCTTTAGCTCACCACTTGGCAGGTAGGTTTTTCCTTCCAAGTCAAGAAACTCTACGTGTTAAGACTCTATTTTGCACAGAAGAACACAAGACAGAAGAAGGTAATTTTTTAGTAAAAAGCCTTGATTCACCAGTAGTGCACATGTCTCAGGAGCTACACAAGAAAGACTGAGGTGCTATCGACCCTCTTTGGATTTCCATGTCCACCAATGCTGACGTCACAAACATTTTAAAAACAGCTGCTCGGTTTCTGCTTATCCTGTTTAATTGATTGATTGAGTCCAATGAGCTCAGACAGTGCATTTGCTCTTTGGATATTCTCAAATCACCAATCTAGCGGCCACACTAGAAGTTGCCTCTTTTTACACGCTTTCCAGGTCTTTTAGGTGGTCTATGATTTGAAAAACCATATTGGGCTAGTAGGTTAGGATATATGAAATGTTATAGTACCTTGGCCAGATTGTGCTGCTTCTCTAAACAGTTGCTACAGTAGAGGTCAGTAAACCTAAGTAAAAGTGAAAAAACATTACTTCATTACCTGCTAGTTTGGCCCCTCACAACGTTTATACAATCCTTAGCTTTTGTGGGAGGAATAATGTCTGTTGGAAAACATAATTAAACAAAATAATATGGCAAATGATGCCCTATTCTAATACTTATTTCAGTAGAAAATCTCTCACATTGATTTTTCTTTTTTATTTTCATCTTAAAGACTCTATGAAACCAACTATAACCAACTACACAAACATAGAAAGCTCTCTTGTTTTGGGGTGAATCCCCCAAGCAGAAGTAAAATTTCATTGAGGATTGAGTTTTATCTCCTAATTAAAACAAAAAGAAGAAAGTATTTACTTGTCTCATTCTTAGGACAACTCATACGTGAACTGATTTACGCCATTTCCAGCACATTTAAGCACATCCTTCCCCATCAGCATGCAATTGTGAAAAAAGAGGGTGTGGGAAGGGGAGGATGGGATTTGCAGCAGCATGACCGTATTTTACTACTGATGATCCATCACTGCATCATATTCTGACTGCAAGCAGCCCATTAACAAATATGCTCGACGCAATTACAATACATTTTGGTGGGAGAAATGTATATATAAAAACATACAAATGAAAAAAAACCCAACGTATAAAAATATACATCCAAAAAAGCATACAAAAATTGAGATAATCAAGTGCATTTCATGTAGTTTCTGTGTGAGTACAAATAATCACTTCATTTTTTTCCTGTGTATTTTTTTAATCAGCCTGAGGCACAGTGGGAGGTATTGCTTCAGCTTTCCAATAAGGAAGGGGTCAGGATTAAGGGGGGGTCTGCCTTCAAAGCCGTGCTAGGTCCAGAGGGAGTCTCCTCGTGGGGTTTTGGCATTGCAGGGTCTTTGAAGTTTTTTGGATTTTCACTTACCAGGTGGTCTTAACTCATAGCAGTGTCTCCTCTGAGCTGCAGTTGCACAGCACGGCAGGGAACCTACCTGCTTCACTTTCTGGAGTAAAGAAGCCACAGGAAAAATTATGCTTTTGCAGGATGGTTATATCTCTTATGGGAGCACAACAATCCCTGCTTCAGAACCTGACACGGAATAGAAATATCTGCCAGACAGCGGAAAGCCTGATTCAGTTAAAAACTAGCATTTAACAGTAGTGGAAAGAGCTGTCTGAATCCAGCCATTAGATGGCAGAATTGATCAAGCAATAACCCGATTTTAGCGCTGTGTGGTGTATGCCCCAAACCAGATGGTTTAAAGAATAGATACCAAGTAGCAGCTGGTGCTTGTATATATTCCCAAAATACCGTACCTGGCCTACCTGCAGGCACTTTGAACTAACAGAGACCACAGTATTTGTATATCATTTCCAGAAGCAGCACTTCGGGGACTGGGGATCAGAGCATCAATCAATGAGCATTGTTAGATCTTTCCGAGGCGTGTGCCTTTGAAGACCTGTACCTGTGTAAATATTGACCATCGTGATGCTGTCTGGCTATACATTTTTGGCAATAGCAGAGGTACAATCCACTTGTGTGTTTCCCTAAAAACCACTGCTTTGAGAGGTATCTGTTCTGAAGTGAATCTGCTCAGCCAGTTTTTAACTGCAGTTAGTTTCTTTGGGCATCAGGCAACTTCATTAAATTACCTCTGGCAGCTCATTACCAGCAGTTAAATTCTGGGGGAGGTGATTTCTAAAATTTTAGCCATTCTTCTCTCATGTAACTGCAATATCTTCAGGTAAAGAAGCACAGTACCACCAAATCTAAATCCTCGAACCCACATAATTTCATTACCTTTTTCCCTTTTGTGGGAAAAAAAATAATTTTTTTTAATCAACCTGCTGACTAGAGTAAATTATTTCAGCATTAGCTTTCCTAATATTTCTCTTCCCATTAAAATTCACCATAGTCTAATTGCTGTTCCCAAACTATATACGCCTCTAGCTCCAGATTAAGATATCTTATATTCTTCCTTGGTGCCTAAAGACAGTATTTCATATTGACTAGTCCACACTAAGGAAAACTAGAGAAAGGAACTTAGATGGAATATATATCAACTACAGCTAGCATTATCAATTTTGTGTGCAGAAGTAATATTGACAGGTATGCCTCTAACTACTTGTTCACACAGTTGTTTAAATACGTTACATCCCTATATGTGATTGGCTCCAAAAGAAACTTAAAGGATTTCAGCTCTTTCTCACAGGATTCAAACTGGCATACTAATCCCTTTCTTTCAAAATTTCGAGTGATATATTTGTTGTTTGTTATCTCTCTTTTCTTTTCTTTTCTTTCCCTTCCCCCCCGCCCCCCCCAACGTGCAAGTGCATACAAATTCTAATAAAAAACTGGTCTGTATTTCATAGAATCATAGAATGGCCGAGGTTGGAAGGCACCTTTCAGATCATCTAGTCCAACCATCAACCTAACCCTGACAAAACCCGTCACTAAATCATATCTCTAAGGACTATGTCTACCTGTCTTTTAAATATCTCCAGGGATGGTGCCTCAACCCCTTCCCTGGGCAGCCTGTTCCAATGCTTAATAACCCTTTTAGTGTAAAATTTTTTCCTCATATCCAATCTAAGCCTCCCCTGGTGCAACTTGAGGCCGTTTCCTCTTGTTCTATCGCCTGTTACTTGGGAGAAGAGACCGACCCCCACGTCCCTTCAACCTCCTTTCAGGGAGTTCACAATTGACTTCAATGTATTTCTTCTTTACAAGCATATTGGGATTCATACCTCCTAGCATTAAGTACCTACTTTTGAACTTGTCACCTGAGATTTCTTTGTGGTCAGTGGAAAGCAATAGTCACTTCTAGAGGCAATTTGTCCCATCTATTTTAGTTGTCTGCTCTAGAAGTGACGATTTCTCTCCAGTGACTATAAAAGGAGCCTGGGGGGACTTTGAGATACAGATTGCCAGCCTCAACATTTGGTCAGGTGAATCCCATCCTGAGACTCCAAGGTCTTGCAATCAGGGCTGCAATATTTCCCCGCCTCTTTGGATAAGAACTGGATGCAATCTGTATGCGTTTTGCTACACAGAAGTAGATTATGAGGGGCACAATCCAGCAATGGCATGTCTTTTAAAGGTGTAAACACTTAGACTTGTGAAGTCTACTAATCAGGGCGCTAACATGTATTTATGTTAAGAAAGAGTGGTGGGGAAATTACATCAGCTAACTGAAAAATTCTCAGTAATTAAATGTAAAAAAGGTATTAAAATTAAATTGTAACAAATAAGCGCGATACAAATGGTTGTATCAAATTGTACAAATGATTTTGTACTATTTGCTTTTTATTTGATTATACAGTGATCTCATTTTCACTTCACTGAATAAATGATTTGACCAAATCTGCCAGGCCTAAATTTTAAGTTGAAACAAGAAGTAAGATAAATAGCTAGAAAACCACTTATTTAATTAATTTTAGTATATTTGAAGGACTGTTCTCTCTCTTGAGTGACAAATAAATGACAGTGAATGACAGTAACACTATAAATTTAACAAGTATGAAAGTGGAACAGCCTCCCTAGCAAATTCTGTTATCACTTAAACTCTTTCTTCACAGCTCTCATTCCCAGTAGTTTTGAACAACTCAAGAATGGACATATTTATCCTTTTTCTGCAGTTTTGTGTGTTTTGTTTTCATAACCACAAAGAAGCGCTTTGCTATAAAGAAGATACCAATTGATTTTTAAAGCTTATTCCTTCTGCTATTACTTGCTATACACAGTGAGTCAGCACAAGATGAATTTCTAAAGACATACTCTAGATCACCAAGACTTCTTCAGTATGTGGAATCCTAGTTCTTCACTTAATTATATTCCCTGATAGTTTTCTAGTCAATCAACAGCTGCCAACAATGTGCATCCATTGTGAGACACCTTACTCGTCTTATAAACATATCTACTAGTCTGATGTAACAGGCAAGCTATGATATATAAATGTGTTAAAATCAGTTTCAAAGGAGCATGAGGAGTATTTTTGACTGGTGATCCATATGGATGAGAGTGCGCTGCTTCAAAGGGAACACTGAATGTCCAGTGGGTCTCTAAAAATAAAGTGAGAAAACATCTCCAGTAGATGTTTGTATCAAGGGTTAAAACCCATCCCCCAATTTTCGTTTCCTTCTTAATGTATGGTGTTCTTATAGACAAACCTGAAATGAATTAACAGTAATTTCAGCATCTTTGAGTCTCCCAGAGTAGGTGATCTGGAGGCTTCATCCAATTTTTTTGATATGTTAAGCCTTGACTATGCTATTCTCAGTATTCTTAATAATTTCTGCTTCCATGCAGCTCCGTAGAAGGTTACAAATGTCAGTAATTTGTTTCTTGTTGAAATAATTAGAGTGATGCTTTCTGCTCTCAACATTTTGCAGCCTAAGGACAGCATAGGACCACTCAGTTTAGTTCATTGCTTTAGGTAGCTGGAATGTGAAATTAAAAAAGTAAGCCATGTTGATTGGACCCACATGGATATATCTTTCTCTGGGCTGATGAACTGATCTGAACTTTTAAAATTAATGTTGGTATGAATAGTCATAGTTTCAAATTCAAAATACCTTTCAGATACTCTCTGCAATATTCCCTGACAAGTGCCTTTTTGAGGGGCATTATTGATATTAAAATAGAATTTTAAATGTGGTAAATGTAAGGCTGTGGAAAGAACAAATAGTTTTTTAAGCATTCACTTTACTGTGAATGGTGTAGCCATCCTTTAGTTGAGCTTAATATTCAAAGTGGCTTCATAGTTATTTATGCTTTAAGATAGTTTTGAATATTTTTAATGGATAAACTCTCATTATTCAAATTAAAACAACCCATAACATTGAAGAAGTAGAGACAGTGAGAGAGTTTTATTGTCCTTCAACAAGAAATGCATCTAGATAAGCACTAGATAACCTTTAGCTAATTTTGGGCTGCTTAAAATTCCTGTGAGTTTTATGGAATGTCTCAGCCTAGAGACTCTGGCACTAACCAACCACGCATATAGACATTATATTTTTATTGCTAGTGCATGTAATGAAAGGTCTTTTTAAAAAAAAATAATAAAATCACAGCTGCATAGCATTTCTCTGCTTAAGAGCTTTATTTCAGGTACAAATTATAAGAAACTTAATTGATTTTAGTGGGTTTATTCTGGAGTTCTGTACATATCAATGCATCCAGAATTTGTTTGTACTTTTAAAATCCATTCACTGTGAACAGTTAAAGGTTCCCGAAACCTTACTGAATTGTATTTTTACAAAGCAAGCAACTAGGCTCAACGCAGTCGGAGTTTGTAAAGAAGATTGCTACATGGTGCTGCTTTTGTCCGACACAAAGAGGTATAGCAGTGCTGTGGCACTCGCTCATATTTGTGTCTCTATTTGGGAAATACAGACAAGTTCATCCCTAAAACAGTGTGACCAAAGTCCATTCTTCTGCTTTATCAAAAACATTGTTAGAGGGGGTGACCCAATGGGATATCGTTCAAGGTAGCAAATATCCTGTCTTACACTTCTTATTTCCATCACAAGCATATATTAATGCCACAAGTGTACTAATTGTTCCCTGGGGGATGCTGGGTGCCAGCAAGCTGTAGCAGTGATAACAGTGATATCTAAGCTGTCTGGAAGGTACCCGGACAACACACGTGTATAGGAGGATTGTGAATACTGTACCTTGACATTCAGGTGAATCACTTTGTTTAAGATTGCCTCTGAAGGGAACTCTTGTTCATTACTGGGTGTGATTCTTCTTTATATTACTATGCTGCTTGTTTACATGATTGATTATAGCCAAATAATATGTTTCTAGCCAACTTACACTAATACCATCAGCTAAAACTTGAATTTCATGGTCTATAATGCAGCTCTTAACGAATTTGAGCCAATCTTTGCAGTTACATGCAATCTGCTGTGCCATGGATCAACGAGAGGCTCAAATGAGGGACTTTTACAGCAACCTTATAACTATATAACCCTACACAGAACCCTTACTGACTCATTGACTGCCGTTCATGCTGGAATTTCTTTGATAGTTATGGTCTGATATGGACTCCTGTTTTTAACTGGATTTTTGTTATCTTTTTCTTCTCTGCACTTCATTCTAGAAAAGACCTGCCAAAATATGTGCTATTTTTTTTTCCTGACTGTCTACTTAACATGGCCTTTATTTTTCCCCAAGCAAATGAATAGTGAAGAGAAGGCTAATATCTCAGGATTTAATAGCCCTGATGATGTTTAAGGCATAACAATTAAAAAACACCAAATCCAAATGGAACTGGGCTGGGAACATCTATATAAAATGCCTGTATTAAGGAAGAAGATATTTAATAGACTGGTGTTAAAGCTTTCACTTTATGCAAAAATAAATTTCCTTTTGAGTGTCCTTTGGAATCTTAAATGTCATTAGGACAGCAAGGGTAACATGGATTTGTAAGGTCTGGCTACACAATAATTCTGATTCACACACATATTTTAGGCGTTGACACTGGTTGTGATCAGTGGTGTAAACCCCAACTCACAGGGAATTGCTGTTGGTATCCCGTAGGGATCAGCGCTGGTACAAACACTGTTTAACACCTTTATTAACGATCTGATGGTGGGATGGAGAGCACTCTCAGCTGTTTCTCAGATTATATGAAATTGGCTGGGGCAGTGGTTTATACCCCGATGGGCAGAGCTGCTGTTCAGAGGTACCTCAGCAGGCTGGAGAAATGGGCTAACGGGAATCTCATACATTTCAGTAAAGGTGAATGCAAAGAAGTGCACCACATGCAGCAATGCGGGCTGGCGCTGGCTGGCTAAGAAGAGGGGAAGACAACAAATTGAACTTGAATCAGACCTGTGCCCTTGCACAGAAAAAGGCCAACCACTTCCTGGGGTGTATTAACAAGTGATAATTTCCCTTTCTTCAGCACATTTGAGAGTTCACTTTTACAGTATTTTATCCATTCTGGGGCTCCCCAGCACACGAAAGACACTGACATACTGGAGCGAGTTCTGCAGAGGCCACCAAGCTGGTCAGGCACTGCGGCCTATGAGATAACAGGAGAGGCTGCGAGAGGATCTGTTCATCCTGGAGAAGGAGGGACTTCAGGATCAATCCTACTGTCATCTACAACTACCTAATGGGAGAGAACGTTACGGCTTCATAATTCTGCTGTGGGCAAAAGGGAGACCCACCTTATATGTGAAGCCAAGAATTTGTTACTAGTATAACAGAAATCTTAACTGTCTAATAAAAGGTTTATTATTACTCCAGATTTAATGGCTACAGGAGAAGAAAACAAAGAAAAGAATACTATTTTACAGAAAAGAAGTTTATATATCAGTAATATAAAATTATGGTAAACATTGTTATGCATAAACTTCCTAGCACCCACCACTTTCCTTGGTGTTTTGCTTGCCCTACCACTGACCCTCAGGGTCCTAACATTAACGGTTTTCATCTGGATTTTGGGGGACACATAGGGAATGATCAGCATCTGAAGTGTTACGCTGCAAGGACTGTGATGTTGATGCTGATGCTTTTTTCTTCCTCACTTTAATAGGACTCCTTTTTATGTTTGCCAAGAAACTTTTACAACTTGCTCTTTTTTCATTAGTTTGCATCTCCAGTGTAGTGTAAACCTTCACTTACTATATATAGTGCCTTTGATATATGCTTTGTTCTTTTCTTTACCTTTAAAACCTGTTTTATGCAGCTCTAGGTCTTCATTTTTTATGTTAACAGTAGTGAACTGCTGATAGGCATTGTGTCTCCAGTGTCAAGCTTGTACATTTTTTTAATTACTTCTCACTTGTACTTGTCTACATCGCATCATAGAATCACAGAATCATACAATCATAAATTGATTTGAGTTGTAAGGGAAATTTAAAGATCATCTAGTTCCAATCCCCCTGCCGTGGGCAGGGACAGCTTTCACTAGACCAGGTTGCGCAGAGCCCCATCCAGCCTGGCCTTAAACACTTCCAGTGATGCAGTATCCGCAACTTCTCTGGGCAACCTGTTCCAGAGTCTTTACTGGCCTCATCGTAAAAAATTTCTCCCTTATGTCCAATCTAAACTTACTGTCTTTCAGTTAAAAACCATTGGCCCTTGTCTTGTCACTACAGGCCTTGGTAAAAAGTCTTTCTCTCTCTAAAACCCCCTTCTTATATATTGAAAGGCAGCAATAAGGTCTCCCTGAAGCCTTCTCTTCTCCAGGCTGAACAACCCCGACGCTCTCTTTCTTCATAGGACGGGTTTTCCAGCCCTCTGATCATTTTCATGTCCCTCCTCTTGACCTACTCTAACAGGTCCACATACTGGGGACCCCAGAGCTGGACACAGTATTCCAGGTGTGGGGTCTCAGGAGAGCGGGGAGAATCACCTCCCTTGACATGCTGGCCACGCCTCTTTTTATGCAGCCCAGGAGACAGTTGGCTTTCTAGGCTGCGAGCTCACATTGCCAGCTCTTGTCCAATTTTTCATCCACTGGTATTCTCAAGTCCTTCCTGGCAGGGCTGCTCTCAATCCATCTATCCCCCAGTCTACCGATACAGGAGGTTGCCCTAACCCAGGTGCAGGACCATGCACTTGGTCTTGTTGAACTTCATGTGGTTCACAGGGCCCACTTTAGCATATCAAGGTCCCTCTGGATGGCATCCCTTGCCTCTAGAAAATCAACCACACCTCTCAGCTCGGTGTCATCTGCAAACTTGCCGAGGGTTCATTCAATCCCACTGCCTATGTCATTGATGAAGATATTAAATAGTATTGGTGCCAGTATGGGTTCTTGAGGGACACCACTTATGACTAGTTTCCACTTGGACATTGAGACGTTGACTGTAACTCTTCGGACACAGCCAGCCAACTAATTCCTTATCCATCTAACAGCTGCTCCATTAAAATCATATCCCTCCAATTTAGAGGTAAGAATTGTGTAGAGGACTCTATAAAAGGCTTTAGAGAAGTCCAGGTAGATGACATCTAAAGCTTTTCCCTTGTCCACTGATACAGTCACTCCATTGTAGAAGGCCAGTAGATTAGTCAGGCAAGATTTGCTTTTGGTGAAGTCATGTTGGCTGTGTCTAATTCCCTCTTGTCTTCACTATGTTTGAACATATGTTCCAGGTGGATATGCTTCATGATCTTACCAGGCACAGAGGTGAGGCTAACTGGTTGGTAGCTCCCAGGTTCCTCCTTTTTACCCTTTTTAAAAATAGGCATGAAGTTTTCCTGTGGGCACTTCACGGGTGTTTCTCTGTTGGTTCCTAATACAGCAGCAGCCCCTGACTCTTCTCTATTGCTCAAAACTCCACCTCCTTCTTCTGCTAAATCTAGTTTAAAGCCCTCCATATAAGTCTGGACAGCTTCTTGGTGAAGACCATCTTGCCCTACTTGGTCAGGTGAATCCCATCAGCTCACAATAGACCCAGCTTCTTAAAGCTCGATCCATGATCATAGAAGCCAAAACCTGGAGTACGCCACCAGCCACAAAGCCAGGCATTCAATTTTTCAATTAGTATCTTCCTTCCTAAACTCCTTCCTCTGACTGGGAGGTGTGGTCACCCTCGTGATGGACACAGACCTCTTTGGACACAGGCCTGTTGTGTTGTGTTGTATTGTACCGCCTCTTGTCCTGTTACTACAGGCCTTGGTAAAACGTCTCTCTCAGTCTTTCTTGCAAGCACCTTTTAAGTATTGAAAGGCTATGATAAGGTATCCCCAGAACTTTCTCTTCTCCAGGATGAACAAACCCAACGCTCTCATTTGTTCGTAGTAGAGGTTTTCCAGCCCTCTGATCATGTTTCTGGTTCTCCTCTGGGAGAGGAGTAATAGATCCATGTCTTTCTTTTGCTGGGACCCTGGAGCTAGATGCAGTACTATGGCAGGGATCTCACCAGAGTGGAGTAGAGAGGGAGAATCGCCTCCCTCGACCTGCTGGCCATGCTTCTTTTGATGCAGCCCAGGATATAGTTGGCTTTCTGGGTTGCAAGCGCACACTGCTATCTGTCCTCACCGGTGTCATAAATGTTTCATTCTACAAAGAATGACTACTTGTTATTACTATCTATTCAAAAATTATTGTTGTACTATACAAACATAAGCAATAGTAAGACAAACCAGGCATAGCCATCTGTTTGGAGGAAAAACTGATGTTGCAACTGTACCAAATAAAATTGAAGCTTCAAGCCAGTAAAACCAAGTTAAGACAAAAATTAACCTAGTAAACCTCAGTCCTGAGACCTTGTAAACCCACTGCAGTTACCAAGGTTCAGATATCTACCTTAAATTGTGCAAAACCTCTCACGCCTGCCTCCCACAGCCCTGGGAAGTGGCTTTCCAATGGAAGGGGAAAGGCTTCTTTCTCTCGCAGCAACACTTTGGGCTTTTCCTCAGGACTATGATTCCCCATTTGATTTAGGACTCATATGGACCACTAGTGTGCCTTCCCTTCTTGTGTAGCGCTCATGATTTGTCTGTTTGGATGAATTTGCTCTCAAAACTGCAGGAAGAAACATCTTTACTATGCTATCATCAGTTCAGATAAAGCAAAAACAGTATCAGTGAGGGTTTTCTCTATGGTCATCCCTTTTAACATCAACTTAATTTCTGAACACTTTAGAACAATTTCAGCATCATATAAGCAGTATTGTCTAGATTTCAGTATTAGTACTTCAGTGAGGCTGGTGAAAATCATGTGACTGCAGTTCAGAAAGCTTTTTCATTAGCAGCTGTGCTTCGTGTGACTAAATATTGTGTTTGTGTTTGCTGATATCATAGAATCATAGGGTTGGAAGGAGCTCTGGAGACCATCTAGTCCAACCCCCCTGCCAGAGCAGGGTCACCTAGAGCAGGTTGCACAGGAACGCGTCCAGGCGGGTTTTGAATGTCTCCAGAGACAGAGACTCCACCACCTCTCTGGGCAGCCTGTCCCAGTGCTCTGCCACCCTCAAAGGAAAGAAGTTCCTCCTCATGTTTAGGTGGAACCTCCTATGCTCAAGTTTGCACTCATTACCTCTTGTCCTGTCCCCGGGCACCACTGAAAAGAGCCTGGCCCCTGACACCCACCCTTTAAGTATTTATAAGCATTGATAAGGTCCCCCCTCAGCTGTCTTTTTTCCAGACTGAAGAGACCCAAATCCTCAGCCTTTCTTCATAAGAGAGGTGTTCCAGTCCCCTAATCATCTTGGTAGCTCTCTGCTGCACCCTCTCCAGCAGTTCCCTGTCCCTCTTGAACTGGGGAGCCCAGAACTGGACACAGTACTCCAGGTGCGGCCTCACCAAGGCAGAGTAGAGGGGGAGGATGACCTCCCTCAACCTGCTGGCCACACTCTTCTTGAGGCACCCCAGGATGCCATTGGCCTTCTTGGCCACAAAGGCACATAAGATAGCACCCTTGTTTTGGTATCTGTATTTTTAATCCCTCAGTGTATCCCAAACTCTTGCTAGAAAGCTTATTTCTGAACAACTGAGTAGCTGGCAGGGGGACTGCAAGGGTGGCTTCTGTGAGAAGACAGCAGAAGCTGCCCCGTGTCCAATAGAGCCAATGCCACTGGCCAAAGCTGAGCACATCAGTGACAGTAGCACCTATATAGAAAAAAATTTGATTAACTGTATTCTTCTCTCTGAATAGTCTTGATTAGCAGATAGAGCTAATTGCTGAACAAGTGTTGAGGATGAGGGGGGATTAGGGGGTGGGGATAGGGGGGTGTTAGAAATCTGATACATGCGATTAGAGGTTGCGAGGAGATAAAAGTAAATTGAACTGAAGAACAGGAATGTAGACAGAAGCCAGAGAAACACCCCAGTGACTAGTGGGGGAGATTGTGACAGGCTTTGTTGACGTATGGGGCAATGACTCTCCAGAATTCTAATAATGAATTAGCAGCAAGTCTGTTCATGGACCAAACCACCTCTGACATCCCCAACTATTTTAAGGATCACACGCCAGGGTGGCAAGGAGAAAACCTGAAAAATATTATATAAGCTGGAAGTTCTATACTTGTACAATATGTAGATGATTTGTTACTTGCCAGTAAGACAAATGAGGAGTGCTTGAAAGATACTATTTGTCTATGTATTGCTTTAGCGGAAAAAAGTCACCGTGCGTCTCTTTCTAAGCTTCAGCTGCGTCAGCAGGAAGTAAAATATTTAGGATTTGTATTAAAAGAAGGACAAAGATTAGTAGACCCAGAACGAGTCCAGGCTATTGTAGAAATACTTCAACTGGTAATAAAGAAAACAATTGTGAGGATGTGTAGGTTCAGTAGAATACTGTAGACCCTGGATACCGGGACTAGGGGAGTTAAGTAAGCCGTTGACAGAAGCTACCAAGGCAGAGGAAGTGGAACCTATACGTTGGGGTCCAGAGAAAGAAAAGGCTTTCCAAGCTATAAAAGGAGTTTTAGCTTCTGCTCCAGCACTGGGATTGCCGGATTACTCCAAACCCTTTGAACTGTTCGTGCATGAGAACAAAGGAGTAGCCACTGGAGTTCTTACTCAAAAGCTAGGTCCACACTGCCACCCTGTGGTTTGGGACTCAACTCAATTGGACCCTGTAGTGGCAGGGAATAATTCCTGTGTTAAAGTGATAGCAGCAACATCGACTATCATAGAAAGAAGCAGACCCTTAGTCCTGGGTCACCCAACAACTGTGTATGTCTCACATGAAGTAGAAGTGATTTTTTAAGCAACATGCTTCACAGACATTGTCCCCACAAAGAGCACATTGTTATGAACTAACAATTTTAAATGCAGATAATATTACTTTTAAAAGACGTAATGTTTTTAATGAAGGAACTTTACTGCCTGCTCCCTCCAATGCATCATCCACCTGCATCATGATTTTGCTAAGGTAGTGTTTCACTCCAGCCACCTATGAGAAGATCTGTGAATCAGCTTCTAGAGAACTCAGATCTGATCCTTCTCACTGATGGATCTTCATACTGTGTGAATGGAAAGTGACACACAAGCTATGAAGCGGTGGGAAACTTAGATGTACTTGAAGTAGAACCTCTACGACTCCCAGTGAGTGCCCAATGGGCTGAATCAACTGCATGAGCAAGAGGAGCCCAGTGGGAACATAATCAGCAGGTAACTATTTACACTGATTCTAAAGGTGCTTTTGGAGTGTGTCGTACAACGCGTATGCTATGGAAAGAGTGAGGGTTCCTTACCTTGGTGGAAAATAATATTTCTAATGGAACCGAAATCCGAATGCTGTTGGACGCTATTAAGCTTCCAAGGGAAAGTGCTGCAGTACTCTGTCCAGCTCATACCAAAGGATCCTGCTAAACTGAAAGAAATAATGAATCGGCAGATAAAGCAGCTAAAGCTGCTGCCCATCAACCTATACATGAGTGTACCACCATAACAATTCCCTCTGCTGATGATTGTGCAGATATCAATAATCTAGCCCAAATGCAGAGGTTGTTCAGGAGGAACGGACTAGATGGGAAAGTTGGGAAGCTGTGAAAGATGCAAGTGAAATTTCAACTACTGGGGGAAACACCATTTTACCAAGAAAATATTTAATGACTTTCTCTAGGTGGTTTCATGGTAAAACACATGTAGGGATGACAGCAGTTGTTAACCAGAATACGAAAATGTGGGATCCCATGGAATACATACAGCAGTAAAAAGGATTGAGTTCTTGTCCCACATATTGAAAGTTTTATGATGCAAAATCCAAATAGGAGGTTGGAAGACAACCACAGGCATACTTACCATTCCAAAGACTGCAAATTGATTATGCTGACATAATTCCCGTGCGTGGTCTTAAGCGCCTGCTGGTAATCATGGATCGACTCTCAGGATGGGTAGAAGATTTTCCCACCAGGAAGACGTGGTCAAAGCACTCTTGTGGGAAATCATTCCCAGATACAGAATACCTGAAACCATTGAATCCAATAGGGGTTCTCATTTTTCAGCGGGAGTACAAAACAATATCTATAAAAGTTTATGAATACAGTGACAGCTACGTGTTCCGTATCATCGGCAGTCCTCAGGACAGGTGGAAAAAATGAATAGAGCTCTTAAAAATAAAATTGCTTGAACTTGTAGTCAGGTAGGTTTGAAATTACCTGAAGTTTTAGGAATAGTGCTATAGGATATTAGAAATACCCTTTGCCAGCCTCTAGGGTTGTGAACCACAGAAATCTTGTTTGGCAGCCACTTAGCTGTACCTGGGACTTTTGTCCCCACTATGGCCAGACTCTTAGATGGAGATAAATGAGTTGTCAAATTTGTGTTGATACAAAAACATTTACAAGAAAGTAGGGCACAAGCCAGATGGTTTCAACCAGTACCAGCTGGAATGAAAATATGTGATATCTGGTCTGGAGATGCAATAATGATAAAACTCCACTCTCACAAAACAAATTTGGACCCTAAATGGGAGGATTTGTATACTGTGTTATTAACTTCTTACTTTACTGTAAAGATTGCAGAAAAGAACAATTGGATTTACCACTCTCATGTTAAATAACTGTCCAAAAAACACCAGTTAGAATGACCACCATCAACCCAACAGGACTCCACCAACCCTACCTTGGAAATTGAACCTGGCTGGGACCATTTGAGTTTACCAAGGCTGAAGGAATCCCAGAACCATGTTGGGTTTGTTTTCTTTCTAGAGTAACCTGGACCAAGGAATCACCTGCTGCTTAGCCAAGTGGACCATCAGAGACCATAAATCAAGGACTGTGTCCTATTTTGTGTATTCACCATCCTTAAAGAGTAGCAATCACTCCAGGCTCAGTTCCAAGAGGGGAAGGTTTGAGATATCATCGGCACAGTTGGCTTTGGTTATCCTGCAACAATTGTGGTCTATGTCATCCTGGGTGGTATATTAATAACTGTTATCAAGGTCATTGAGAAAATCATCATTGAGGTTGGGACTGGGGAAATATAACCTGAAAAGGTGCATCCATATACCTAAACTGGTGCTGTGCATGCAGATGGCACCAACTGCCCAGTGAAGAAGAGATAGCCAGAAAACTCAGTGTTTTGTTATTGGATTAAGATTATCTTCTATACCTTCTTAAAACAGGAGTAGAGTGGATTATCCTATTTCTGGTATTAACCCATCTTTGTATAGGTGTTTTGGTTCTCTTTCTTTTATACATTTATTCAAAAACAGCAGGCAAACCATTGCCAAAATGGGCTCAACCATGCATCAGCAACCCCATTCTGTGAGAGTTATTCTCAAAACTGTAATATGCTTAGGAAATCTATACAAGGGTATCAAAGAGTACTCATACAAGACCAGCTGTAGATGGACAGGGATGTCTGAAAAAAACAAAGGGAGGACTGTTAGAGAAGAAATTTGATTAAGTGCATTCTTCTCTCTGAATAGTCTCATTTTATATTAGCAGTTTAGCGCTAGTAGCTAAAGTAGTTGGAGCCTTAGGCTGCAAGAGCTGACTGAGAGTAAACTTTTTGATAAATACAATGCTGTGATATGAGTGAAATGAAAAAGATAAGGACAAAGGAAAAAAATTCCAAGAGAATGAGGTAACTTCAGAAGAAGGCCAGTCCAGAAAGAGTGAAAACCAATAAGAAATCAAGAGATCACCAGCCAGAATTAAGTGGTTGGACTTGGGGACAGGATGGTGGGTGGTATGGGTTTAATGGAGGAGCACAGTCTGGGGTAAAGGTCCCTCTCCAGAAGCCCCCAGCTCGAGCTGTAACCTGAGAACTAATAAAGGAGGAATTGGAAACCTTCACTTCTTACATTAATCAGCAGGATTCTAGAGTCGGACCCTGTTATGGTAGCCAGCGTGCATCAGTCCGTTACAGCATCTCTGTGATACCATATTTAAGAAGGGAAAAAACAGCAACAGCAGCCAGAAGAGATGAGTGAGAATACATGAGAGAAACAACTCTGCAGAGAGAAACAATTCTGCAGACACCAAGGTCAGTGAAGAAGGAGGGGGAGGAGGTGCTCCAGGCACTGGAGCAGAGATTCCCCTGCAGCCTGTGGTAAAGAATATGGTGAAGCAGGTTTTCCTTCTGCAGCCCATGGAGGATGCCTCACGGGAGCAGTTGGATGTGCCCTGAAAGAAGCTGCAGCCTGTGGAAAGCTCACGCCAGAGCAGGCTCCTGGCAGGAACTGCAGCCCATGGAGAGAAGCCCACACAGGAGCAGGATTTCTGGCAGAACCTGTGACCCCATGGGGGACCCATGCTAGAGCAGTCTGTTCCTGAAGGACTGCTCCCTGTAGAAAGGATCCATGCTGGAGCACTTCTTGAAGAACTGCAGCCTATGGGAAGGACCCACATTGGAAGAGTTCATGGAGAACGGTCTCCCATGGGTGGGGCCCAATGCAGGAACAGGGAAAGAGCGTGAGGAGGAAGGATAGTCAGAGAGAATACGTAATGAATGGACCACAAGCCCCATTCCCCACCCCCCTGCACTGCTCAGGGACAGGAGGTAGATAAGTCAGGAGTGAAGTTGATCTTGGGAAGAAGGGAGAATGGCAGGAAGGTGTTTTTAGATTTGTTCTTGTTTCTCATTACGCCACTCTGATTGTCAATAAACGAAATTAATTTCCCTGAATTGAGTCTGTTTTGCACCATGTTGGTAATTGCTGAGTGATCTCCCTGTCCTTACCTCGACCCACAAGGCTTTCATCTTTTTTTCCACCTCCCTCTGTCCTGTTGAGGAGGTGGAGTGATAGAGTAGCTTCACTTGGCATCTGGCTAAGGTGAACCCACCACGCTGACAAAAGCCACAATGATTTAACTAGTGAGACTGAAGTGATGGGTTTTGCTTCTGTAATGTCTTAGCTAGTGATATTTCCGATCAACTTGTTTTCAAAGAGGTAAGGCAGTTTTGCCCTACAAAAGGAAGTCTATACTGGTAGATGATAATGAAATTCTGAAAAAAAGGTCTAGAACAACTTGAATAAAACTTAATAAATGTGAAGAACTTTTCTGTGTGAGATGAAGTCCTGACTCCTTGAGGATAAGTACAAAATGAGAATACAAATCAGAGTGCCATCTGACTGCAATGTGGTCTTCTGGGAGATCACAGGTTATCTTTACGTACTGCTTCTTCATCAATAACAGATGAGCTACTATTTCTTCTTACATGTCATTGCCCTTTCCTCAAAAACAAAAGGATGAAGTAGAGCACTGGGGGGAGAAAAAGGTGAGGGAGAGATCCATGAGTGGGAATAATTGGATCAGTTTTTTGAACTGCACTTATATAAACAAGGTTGGTGAATTACCTAAGCCTAGTCTTTTCTGATATGAGTAAGAAGAATAAATTTATTGGCTAAAAAATTAATTGGCTAAGTTCATTGGTTAGAAAATTTTAAATTCAAAAGACTTCATTAATACAATCATTAAATATAAAGAGAATCTACTAGTATTTATGGGTTAAGATTACTTTGTGTAACCCTCTGAGGGATAAATTGATAATGTTCTCTTTCCACAATGTATAACCATTAAATAAGACTTTCTCTATTCATACTGATATAATCGTATATAACTGATTATAACTGAACTGGGAGTGTACTGAGAAATGGGATGTAATTTTTTTTTGTACCTACCATCCATATAAGAGCTGAGAGGACAGAAAAAGGAATTTCTAGTCAGGTGTTTGGATGATTCACTTTTCACTGCTGATTGCTCTATCAGTTCCAAAGATGGGTTTGCTGGGGAAGCAGTGCACTTTTGATGGACAGCAGGCTGAATATTCATAAGGTGCTTGACCTGCTGACTAAAGAAAAGGTAGATATATCAACTGATATTTCTGATATCCAAGTCCACAGCTTTTTAATGCACACACTGATCTAACTAATTGAAATATCTGAGGAGCAATAAACATCAATTCAAGATTTTCTAATACCCACTTAACGACATCCAGAAGACAGAAAGATTTATATTTGGAAGCCCATGGCCTATTGGATTAGGTATCAAAATAGTTACTGTCCCCTAAATTATGTACATCTGTGGAAAAGAACGGAGAAATTATCATACTGTTCTCTGTTGCCTGTGCCTGTAGCTGTAGAGTCTCCCATGTAATATAAAGGCCACTGTGAGCCCTACGTCATTTCCTGTGTTAGCCCAAATGACATCTACTACAAAGAACATCACTGTAACCAAGACTCATCAAAGGTTCTTCAGCTCTGACTTCCCACTGAAGTATGTAGGAAATTAGATGAGGTGAATGATGTACAATCAATAATGAACACCCAAATCTTTTCAGAGATCTTGGGTTTTGCTCTATGTTTCCATGAAAATGAACAATAATACAGTGATTTTATATCGTATGTTTATTCTTTATTTTCTGCCACTTTTGTTTTGAGTTGGTAGAAGTTAGAGGGATTAAAAACATAGGCTATACTTTTTTTTCAAAATTTGAGGACATTTTCATGTACACGCAATTATGATCATCTTCTCAAACTAATGCGGCTTCTTTGGCACCGAACTTTCTACGTAGATCTGTCCAAATTGAGCAGATTCTTGAAAAAGATCAGAGCCTAGTGACTCACAATGATCTACTTGTTTTTTCAAGTGCTTCTGCTCTCCATGAAGCTTCTGGGTTTTAAGCATTCCTCAAGTAAATACATTAATCTGAACAAATAAGGCACAAATACATAACAGAAGGTAAAGATCCTCTGCAATAACTCAGGTCAAAAGTTATATAATGTTTTTCTCACAGAAAATTTTCTTTGGTATTTTAAATGCTGCTGCGCCCCAGGAGGTTCCTCCTGTCTTGGTGGTTAATAAAGTCAAGGTCTTCGTAATATTTCAATGAATTCACTGGCCAGACTCCAACTTTGACTTCACTGGCCTTTTAGTACAGAGATGACCTAAGCCAGAGCACAGATAAACATCACAAGCATTTTGCGTAGGAGTCTGCTCATTTAACACAGGAGATGTTTATATTTGAGCTACGCGGCCTGTACTGCCTTTGTAATCAATGGAGACGTCTACTTTTAGGGAACATTAGAAACGGTTTACTTTAGCCATGACATTAAAACCACGACGTTAAAACACACAAGTGTTTTTGTCTTTCTCTTGAGCATAAGAGAACCCTAGATGATTAAAATTCAGATGCAGACACTAAGGGCTTGAATCACTTACCTATACATGTGCTTCTAGGGCTGTTTGATTCATTCTAGGGGAGATGTATGGGGTTTAGTGATATGGCACAGGATCCATGGGAGACCTGTGTCCTTCAGGAACAGCAGCTGGATGCTAACTAGGTTGTCCAAAATGTCATGGTTGTATGGTGTATAAAGTGACATTAGACATTTATGTCATATCTGAATTCTGCACCTATTGCTTGTTCTCATCTTGACACTTCATGTGATTGTCCACGTGTAGTCCAAGAGTTTCAGAAGGACCTGGAAGACCTGATCCATGGTAAGAAACCCGTGTCCTCTGGAGATGCAGATTTAGGTGATCTCAAAATGCAATGTCAAGCACCTGACAAGCACTTCCAGTCTTCACTGGTTATGTGAAAGCCTCAACAGCTGGCTCATCTGTGGACACACATATGTAGATATCTAATTTTAGATGTGTGCCATCTGTAACTGGGAGAAATTCCAGCTCTGTATAGTTCTGTAGCTTTATTCAGTGGATCCATCTACACATCCCACGTCTTGGAAACCCGGTGTGCCTGAAATGCAGCAGGATGTTTATGCTTAGGCAACTGAGCCTTGAGTTCAGATTTGACCTTAAGGGCCTGGTCTAAGCTAATACTGGAGACCAAATGTGTAACCCTGCTGCCTGCACTTGCACCTAAAGTACAGGCAGAGAGTCAACTGGTCCTCTCCAAGTTCTTTATTATCAGTAGGAAGAAGATGATGTCTCTGAAAAAAGGTTACTTGCGCCTGTGTTTTCCCTGATTAAAAAGTGCCCTTTTCATCCATGAAGAAACATTTTCCACAATACATTAGTGGATATAATTTATCATACTATTCAAATTTATCCTAAGTGGGAGATAAGACCATATGGAAAACAGCTAAAGCACATTTTAAAAGCCAAGGAAAGGGAACTATAAATCTTGAGGTATGCTGTGCTGGATGTTACACCAAATAGTCTGACATAAATTTTTTTTTAGCCTCAGCAGAACAGTAGAAGAGCTTTTTTTTTTGAGGGGGGGGAGGGGGGGAAGTATGGGAATGGTTTAAGCTACTTTCCAGTGCTTTCATCTAAGAAAAAAATTGGTGCTCATTCTTTCCTAACATATCTGTGGTCTCCATATCACCACAGTATAGAGGGACAAGTATTTGACATGGGATTGTACATTTGTTTGTGTCATCTGTAACAACAACTGCATGAGCAGAAATACTGAAGCAATAACCTTGGGTAATAGTTCTCTGGGTCGAAGCACTTGGCTTTCTGTTACCAAGCTGATGCTCATGTTGTCATTGTCTCCAGGCTGTAGTCAGTTCAACTGGCAGGCAAACAAATAATCAAAACAATCCATACTGGCCCATCTCAGCAACAGCTACAAACTTGAATTTGGTGTTGGGTATCTAACTCTCTCTTCTAGTCATTTAAGTGATGATACAAGGCTACCATTATCTGAGGCATTTCTGAATATCAGCATGTCATGATTTGAAATAGAGGAGACAGGGGAATGGCATCACAGGCCTTTGGATGAGGTATCAGATCTACAAGCTGCTGCTATTTAGTGTGTTCTGCAGGATGAGGCTATTACTGTGGGTTGTCAGTGAGTTGTCATATGGTCAGACAGGATACCCATTTGCATGAATGGGTATTTGCATTTGAATATGGTTTGGCATGCCCAGACACCTGGAAGAAGGATTACTTTTGGATTATGTCCAATCCTTTGAAAACTGAAAGCCTGACTATGAAATACATGTATAAAAGTGGTGTGTGGGCAAAAAAATACCTGTTCACTCGATGTCTGATTTTAGGTATTCAGGCTTTGCCTGCTCCCAGCAAATTAAACGGTGTCAAGGAGCACTCCTGGGCCTGGAAGGTGATCATTCATAGTGTTGAGTCATTGGAGTGGTCCCAGAATAGCTTTCACGTGGGCCAAGTAGCGTTTTCCCTGAACAATTCCCACCTTGACAGTGTGGATCAAGGAGGGTTCCTAGCAGGCAAGTTGAACACAACCGCGTTGTTTTGCATGGCAAAAGGGGTTTATGCATACGACTGAGGCAGCTCCGTGTCAGCTGGCCAGCTGCAGGCACCTTCTGCAGCACAGACATTGCCTTGGGTTACAAACTCACACTATCATTTTCCTCTGTTCTGTATATTCAGCAAACACGTACCATTTGCCCATCCAAAGGAGCACATAACATCTCCCCAGCAAATGTCAGCTATTTAACAAAGCAAGGTTTCCTGGCTTCTAGGAAAGGGATTCTGAGTTTGGTTTCCTTATTGGATGTTTTCAGTATGGGATCACAGTCACCCTTTCATGTGGCACTGTGACACTGAAGCAAAAAGAGTGACAGCACCTCCCATGCTGCAAGGCTGCATACGGCAGCGATAGAAATATATTGCTTCATGTCAGCTGCTAGAACTGAACGGTTTAGCAGATGATAGGCTCAAATTTAAAAACATTGCTTAAGCGTATCTCTGGTTCTGTGCTCCTTCTGGGGTGCCTTAAATAAAGATCCCTGATTTGTCTGAAGGGGAAAGGGGCAGGTCGATCAACATTTCTGAAAATTGTTCTTTTCCGAGGTATCTCAGGTTAGGAGAAGAATGAGGCAAGCAAAATAAGAAGTTAGTTTTAAAAAAGACCCCATGAAATCCTAATAGGTGGTTAGAAAGAATCAATGCACAGGTGTAACAGGGCCTTCATGATTGTTGGTGTTTCTGGTGGTTTGTGATTATAATGATAGAAATATCTGTGTGTTCTAAGCATGCTGCGGAAAAGGAAAAATATGTAGTGAAACCCACAGGACAGCATGAAATCAGGGCATAAAAGCAGCATCAATATCATAGACAGCTGTCTTAAAACATTCTTTAATACAGTTTCTATTTAAAAGAAGCTTCAAAGACTTTTTCTTTATAAACGGCATTTCCAAATTTCTTTCTAAATCATCCTGGTGCATTTTTGGATGCTGTTCAGAGGTAGGAACAAGTAGAGCACACATCAGCTTTATCTTAATCCTTAACCTTACACATGACAGTGAAGAGCAAGCCTCTCTGATGTTCTGCATCATATATTTAATTTCTAAGAACTTTAAATCTCCTGGAAATGACAAAAGTAACCGACACATCTATAAAATAGGACATCAATCAGATTCTCCCTGCTTTTGAATCACGGTAATAAAGGGAATATTTTCAAATAGGGAACTGTCTCTTTTATTTATAGATATTCAGCTGGAAATAAGGGAACAGTAAAATGTTTCCTCCATATCTTTTTCACTGTATGAAAACAGGGTTACAGATCAATTGATTTACCATCACAATCGATTAGGTGACTCTCCTGCTATCTCTATTGTGACGGTAGACAGGCGCTCATATAGATCTTTCATTAGAGGAGTCACTGAAAAGCAAAGGTTCATTGCATGCCTAAATGGCTTGTAGCTGACTCATTAGGCCATTAACTAACCATTAATATTGTTTAACCTCAAACCTTACAGACAAAATAAATTATAGTCACGTTATCCAAACAAAATAACCTTAACCTCCTTAACAAGTATATAATTACGTGAATTTATTACCATCTGATCCCATTGAACTGAGGGGTTCATTTTCAGAGCTATGAAGGGGGAGATGAGAATACATCACCTTCAAGATTAGTGCTACTGGGAGGGAGGTGCCTCAGTCACTGGTATGCTCTGTAAGGCATGAACCCACAGGGTCTGGACTTGTCTGATTAATGCCCAAACCGAATTATCTTACAGGCCAATTGCTTCCCCCTTATGCAGTACCAAATCTCTTCTTATTTGTTTTTAAATGTTTCTGCATTTCAGAAATTAGTTGCACGTATAAAATGGCCTTCTCTATCTCACTACGGTACCAAGGCTTCACACAGGCAAACAGAATGTAACAACAATAAGCAGTAATTGAATGAGAAGACATTGGAAATTTTCTCTTATCATAATCTTTTCAAACTTGCAAATTCTGTATGTGTGATGCAATGATCTGCTGAAACTGTATTGAAGAAAGAGTATAAAAAAACCATGGCATATGTTCTGAGAAATAAAATAAACTTATGTCAGTGTGCTTCCTTTGGAACAATGCCAGATGAATCCTGGTTATTATCAATAATATAAACAAAACATGTTACAAGCTTTATACAGAGCTTAAAATAAGCAAAAAACCTGCATTACCACATTGCTGATATCCCAGCAGGTCAGCCATAATGAATGCACCAGTTCTCACACATAATTTTTTATAAGATAACTTGCCTGAAAGTGAAGCAGTCAATAGACTCATTTGCAGGCACATTTCTCTCCAGGAAAAACAACCATAATACAATATCAATTGTTTCTTTTGGGTGTACAAAAAAAGTGGATGCTGAGAGAGGAAAAAGACAACAATAGCACATAAATTCAGTGGCAGATGTGCAAGAAGGAATGAGAATGGAGTAGTACTGGTAATTAGAGCTGAAAATAAAGTCTACTGTTCATACAGAAGAGAAGCCAGAAAATTACAAAAACTGTAATACATTGGATACTTTATTAAATGAAAATTATTGTTATTAATCAAAATGGCAAGCGAAAAAAAAAACACTTACTGTGCATGTTTCTGGACCAAAATACTGCCAGAGAATCTCTCTCCAGCTATGCCAAATGTAAGAATAATTTTATATTCCTATATAAAAAAAGCTCTAACATTTAATGGACTATACTAGTTCAGCTGAAGGGTAAAATATTTGTCTCAAACATAGATTAAGGAACCATTATGGTATTGAATATTTATCATACAAGTCATGAGTTTTGTAAAAAATATGGTAGCGTATTAAAAAAAAAAAAAACAAAAAACAACTAGTTACCACACCTCAAAAATCCAGTTGAGAGTATTACTTGGTGGAGGTTAGCAACACTTTTGCTCAATGTCCTTCCAATAGGGTGGTCTGGGAAACCAGAGATTTTGCATTTTGCAGCCAAGATGCATGTTATAAAAAGGGAGCTAATGCCCAGGGCCAGACCTTTCAAATGCATTTTAATTATTTTCAGTGCACTGTCAGAACTTTGATACACGCTCATGGAATCATGCAAATACCTCTTTGTAGAATATATGTCCTATACCCTAAGGCACTGAGGGGATTGAAATACACTTTGGTGAAGTTAGGTGTCATAATACAGTGAGGTAATAAGAGTATGCCACCATATTACACAATTAGAAATCTACTTCTAAATGTGCTGGTTAGCATGGCTATGTATTATATTTATGAAGGAGAAAATGTTCTGATTTTTCACAAACAGCGTTATTTGCAGGACAATGAAAAATATGATGCACCTTAGAATTCCTAAACCAAATTAATTTAGTTTCATATTTACTCATTGACCTCTAGAGCATTTCCATTCAGTGTTATAGGATGTCTGCAGAAGATTTATTCAGTTCCATGTCCATATGTTGAGGTGAGAACACATTAATCCAGTGAACTAGATATAGGAAGAAATATTAATTACTTGTACTGAATCTGTGACTTCTGCTTCTAAACCCAGTAGTTTCTTAGCTATGGTGCTCTGATAGAGCAACAGCATGAAAAAACGTTTAAGGTTGTGCATAAGTTTAATAAAGTGAGTACACACAGTCAACCAGCGACAGATTTAGTTGTCTACTTGACACGCGTAGGATCTGGTAATAAGAGATTAGCTGAAAGGATTTGAATGGAGTCTACCAGGATTTCTATGGGTAGATAGAAAGAGGGGTGTTAGACGGATACCTGTCCAGTTGAAGATCAGTGTCTGTATCTACTCTGAACTAAGCATCTAAGTTTCTATTACAGCCATTCTGCATAAACAAAAGCATCTAGTGCCAGTTGAAACGCCACAGGGTGTCAGAGCCAGCCACACAGGCTGACTGGTATCATACAGATATTATAGCAGCCTTGCACCAGAAGCAGCTTGAGGCCAAGTGGATGCTCCATAGAACAAAAACGATGACGCTAAAATGCTGGCCCAATGGTCAAGTATCACCAAGTACAAGGTTTTGGAAGTATTGTGACCGATTAAAAGTTAAGTCATTTTTTAAGGCCTGGATTTATCTTTTGTAAATTTAGGAGTAGGGTTCTGCTTCTGATTCAGACACCCAAATTTATATGTCTTTATTTAGGTGCCAACATGTGAGCTAAATGCCTAGCTCCCACCAGAGTCAGCTGAGATCTAGTCAGTACCATCATGTGAGCCTTTAGGGTCTTTCAGCTGACCTGTCACTGATGGTTCCATCCAGTTGTTTAGAAATATGAGTCTCATATCAGTGAGATAGCCTAAAATATCTCTGGTATTTTGGACACCCCAGAGCATCACAAATATCACAAGGGTCCTATGGTTAAGCATCTCTATCTCACCACAGTGCTCCAGTAACTAACACAGGAGCTTAGACACTGAATTCGTACTTAAGTGAGGAGACGGAAACTTTCAAACGTGGGTGTCCGAATCTGGAGCTGAATCCTACCCTGGCTGATTTAAAATGAGAAGCCTGATATAAATTTTTAGGTGAGTTGAATTGCCCTTGTCAGGTGCCTGCTTCTCTCTACGGGCAGGTCAAGGAGCCTAGTTACCCAACAAATGCTGGACTCCAAACTATTAAGTACCTAAAACAAGGCCAGGTGAATGCAGTTTGGAATCTTCGCACCTAAAGAAAACCTTGGTTAAAGTAATGTATGTTCTTATAATAGTGATTAAGATATTACACAGAATCACACAGAATCACAGAATGGCAGGGGTTGGAAGGGACCTGTGCAGATCACCTAGTCCAACCCCCCTGCCAGAGCAGGTTCGCCTAGAGCAGGTTGCACAGGAACGCATCCAGGAATCAGTTACATACAATAAGATGGAATTTGAATGATGCATAAGTTAGTTACCAACCAATTTTCCTTCGATTCTTTGCTCTCTGGAAAATGTCAGTGGTATGCTTGAGGAGCTTAAGGGATCTCACGCTGTCTGCCACCTTACTGAACACAGGATGGGGGTGGTTTCCCTCCTTCTGAAGGTGTCTCTTGCACCTCTTCAGATGTCGTTAAGTCATCCCACATACAGAAGTGGTTTATCACCGGGTCCCTAAATTATTTCTAAATAGCAAATATTTCACTTTTGAATTTCACTGTCGTGCTTTTCCCAAACAATTTCTAGGGTGAGAATAAATTCAAACTTCTTCGTCTCTCCTACCCCTTTTCCAAAGTGTACCAGATGAATGTAGTGCTGGGCCACAAAGGATGTCAGTGCACACAGCATCAATCGTGGAAGCACCTGCCTTAGCACTACGCAGAATGGGTCCAAGCTCTGTAAACAGCAAAGTATCATCATTTCCAGTGTATTTCCTCCCAGCTTTTTACACCTTTTATCTCTTTTGAAAATATGGCAAAATACATTTAACTACACACTGATAAAATGCTAGCTCTCTGCTTCATCCTGTGTGCTAGAAGAGCACCCTTACACTATAAGAGCAGGTTGGGGAGCTATGATGGCACCGTCTCAAAACTTTGAATAAATGTATGTATATAAGAAAGTATATAATTGCACATAAGAAAGTTCATATGACTACTCAGATTAAGTTGCCTGCCTAAGAAATTTCCCTGAAAATGTGAAAATGTATGAGCAATTTTTTTTAAAAAAACCTGCTTCTATGTTCTTCAACAGCCTACTTTCTTGCAGCTTTATTATTTTCCTTTTCCAAACAGCGATGCCTTCAGGCATTTTATCTTACACTTGGCTGTGCATTTAATATGCCAAATAAGGCAAAGATTAGTCCAGAGACATTTAGTTAATGGATCTGCAAATCAAATACATATGTCAAAAACAGAATCCAAAGGAAACTAGAAATTAATATCCACTTCATCTGATCTCTCATGAAAGGTGATACGCTCTGAGAAATGATAATTAAATAAGACTCATCTAGACTGTGACACACAACTTCTTGAATTTTAAAATAAATCCTTGAAGTAAACTGATGATAGGTTTGTCCAACTGGTAATAGTTTTCAAAGAAACTGTCACACAAGACTTCTCTTCACTTTTATTTTATGTAATCAACCTCCAGTAAGTTTAACTCAATGTTATTTAGACAATCATTTAAACATGGAGTGTCAACCACCATACGCACATATCCCATAACTCCAGATCTCACCATGTTCTTTGAAAAACTTCCCCTGATTCTTATTTCTGAGGGAAAAATGCAATGCTAATATTTAGATGCCAGCTTTTGTACCTAGGTTCTGGCTTAAATAGGTGCATGGAACTGAACTGGTAACTGACTATTTAAAGATTACTACGATGTCATTTTGATCTTTTGTTTTCCTGAGCAAAGTGTCTCCAGTTGGAAATGAAGTAACTTGATTGTGGTCTCCAAATCTCCTTGTAAAACTGTACCTTGGCTGAAGACTCAGCTTAAAATATATGAGTCTGTGTAGCCTTTAAGGTCAAGAATGGCTACATACCTGTGGAGGTTCAGGAAAATAATTTACGGGTTCTAAAGTTTTATATTTTGAAAACAAACATCCAAACCAGAAATGGGTTATGTGTCACAGTTTCTCACTGATGTGTTTCTTTTTTTGTTATTGGCTCTACCATACTTTCAAGAAATGCTTCTTCTTGTACTGCAGGCTAACAAAAGCATTAATGGCTTTGATTATCAGTCAGTACTGTTGCCACGCTGTTTTTCCACCTATGTAAGAAGAGGAGTGGAAATGGTAAAAATGGAAAATGAAAGGCAAATACACAGGAATTTTTGTAATTGTTGCTTTAAAAAAAAATAATCAAATATAATAGTTCAACTAAACAAGAAATGCTATCATCAAACATAAAGTTGTATGTAAAATACAGCCTATGTTTACTTATTTATTCATAGAATGGGAGAAAGTACTTTTGGAGAAGTCTTCCTCAGCTCCAATGGACGAATACAATGTTTATTATATTGATTTCATACTGTCTCTTCTTATCTTCAATATCTTGCAGAATCCACTTCCCTATTAGCTGCCCCTGGCGCTTTGTTGCGTACCCACTTGCTTTAGTACTCTGTAAAAACGAATCTTAAGGTATATGATTGTTCACTTCCTTCACCACAACATCTGTCCCTCCTACGCATTGAAGTGTGGCACCTCTTCATCAGGTGTCTTCCTGAATCTCTGGTTCTTCTCTCAAGGCAATGAATAACAAAATACATATTGTGTATTATGAACTACAGGGACTGCAACATAAGATGCAATGTGAGCACAAGAGTTTTCTGATGCAGCTCTTTCTACAAAAAAGTCTGCTAAGACATTTACTCAATTGTCAATGTTTAAATTTAATTAAAAATTAAAGAATATTCAGCTATGATATTTTACTGAGCTATTGTGTTTCTTGTGGCATGTTATCCTAAACTTACTGCACCTTTCACTGAATTTGTTCCCTAAAGAGGTTCTGTTGCGGTACAAATTATTTGTCATGTTGGGATGTTTATATTTTCTTAAACTTGGAGCGTCTGTGTACTCACACTTTTTATATTGTCATTTAGGCATTTTAAAAGTGACACTGAAAAATTCATTCTTGTAACTTTCTTTTTATTATTAAAGCCCTGGAATATAATACTACAATGATCTTTGTTTCAAAATGTAGGGGGTTTTTGTAGTGCCTTAAACACAAGGGACTTTCTTGCACTTGCCACAAGTAAATTGCCTTCTTGATGTAACATCTGAAAGACAAAAGCCAGCAAGGGAGAGAGGAGATCTTTCCCAAAGGCCCGGGAATTTGGGACATTCGTAAGTACATTTAGGCATGTACATATAAGAAATCACTACACTAGCTGTCTATCGCAGTCTGTAGCGAGTGCTTCACTTGCCTGGCAAAACTCTAGCCAAAAAAAGGGAATTTCTCTTGTTTCTGCAGAGGGCAGGGCTCTCCCGGGACAGGCAAAGGCAGCCCAGGAGGCTGACTGCATGTGCTCAGGGATACAGGTTGCTGCGCAACCTCTGGTGAGCATTCGTTAGCAACAGATGGATTTTTCTGCATAGAATTAGGGTCCTTTTAATTCATATCTTAAATACAGCCTGGGTGGAAAGCCTGATACAAGGACTTTTGAAACGAATAATGTACAATATAGGTTAAAAATAACAATGGTGACTGATATTGTTACCTTTCGGTGCTAAAACGCAGACATTCATCTATTGACAATGCATGAAACCGGTGACAAATGGGATGTTTCCATTCTCCTCCCTCACACGCACACTTTTCGGTTATTAACTCCTCTTGTCTGGTACCTGAAGTGTGACACTGTTGGCCCTGTGCCACCTAACTCAGGTAGGGTGGCACCATGGCCCGCAGCAGGTATGGGGCTCTTCAAATAGTCCCTTCCTCTTTTCTCCACGCTTTGTATGAGAACTTTCCTTCCAGACATGCACATTTCAATTTCAGCTAGGCAGGCGTGTCATTGCCTTGTCAGAAACAAACACCTTGAGTTTTCGGACATCTAGGTGGTCCTGTCTTTTTTACTGCAATGATACAAAATACATAAAAGGGAACGAACATTTCATGTGTCTGTGTAGGAGTATTTTGTAAATATATACCTGACTGCTTTTAAAAAACAAAGAAATACCTTTTCAAAGCTGAAAAAAAACCCCAAGCTGAAGAAGATTCACCTATGTCTGGGCATTTTGGATGAAAAGTTTAAATGTTCCAGTTATTTTCCTGTCAAAATAGATCAGTGTAAGACCATATTTAATCAATCAAAATGATGAGGTTCTAACCAAATGGTTCTCAACTCAGAGATATGTATTAACTGCGCATATTGTCTTCTTGACTGATATTATTCAGACAATCTCTGAATACAGACAATCTCTCATGTACATATATGTGAATTTTTATTGCTAATTTTTTATTCTTAATCATGACTAATAATCTGTGTTTATAAACTACTGCGTTACTGGGAAAAAGGAAATGCTAGGTAGTTTGATTAGCTCTGTGTAATGATTTATGAACCTAAATTTACCACCTTGTATAATTACCGTGTACAATATATTGCATAATTTCCTTGTATACGAACTTCTTGATTCATTATGTGTGGGCAATGTTTACATAGGAGTTCAGTCAGTTTACAGGAAGACAGCTGGTAGACGTACCTATTTCCAGTCCCTGAGACCTGATACAGAGATTATAGGCGATGACTGCTTAGGTAATTGAATCCAATGGCAAGTAAAAAGGATGTTTAAAGCTTCTTACAGTCAAAATTTGGACCTCTAGGACTGGATTCTGTTGCCCATACCACAAAAGTAGGTGCCTAGTGCCATTGCGTATACTGTAGGCTACACTCTCAGGTATAAAGGTAAGAGAATCAAGTTAAAAGACTCATATCCCTAGTACTGTACGGATTAATTTCACTTCAGAGGCCAATGCCTTTAAGCCTTCAGTCCAATGAGCAAGCTATAAGATCCCACTAATTAAGGACAAGGTAGAGTGCACAAATATTAGCACATTCCCTAGACACTGAATATGTAAAAAATTTATCTGTTTGTATGAATCAAAATGGTGAGGTTAGGTAGCACGCTCACCTTGCAAAAGTACAAATTCAGGGACTTGATTCAGTTGCCTAAATGTGCACACGTAGTGCCATTTCTTTTCCCTTCTCTGTTTCACTCTACATTTTTGCTTAGGATTTTAAGGGAAGCGAAGGTCCAAGGAGTGGATTCTTCTCGCTTTTTTTCTAGCATGACTGTAGCTCATCATTTTGAACTCTACATGGAAGCATGCAACAAATTGCTGCCTCCATTTCTGAGGAGACTCTGCATCCTGCCACCGCTTCATTTTTTCCAGGCAAAACTGTTTCAGTACTGTGGTTTCAGTACTCATTGTGGATGTGGGATTAAGACAGTAATCTAAACAAGTCTTCTCGGTTGTACAAAGAGCAAAAGTGAACTGAAGCAAGTTTTCCATGCAATTTCTCTCTGTGCAGTTTGAAAGACTCCCTTGATGGAAGTAGCGTCAAACCTGGCATGCTGCGGTTTTAATTTAAAAAAAAAAACGACAAGCTTTGACAGGGGAAAAAATAGTTTAACAATGACCCCTTGAAAGGCTTCATTATCTTTCCTGCACAATGCACATAGGAACAGGCTGCTCACACTCCTTTTAACCCTCCTTGAAATGATGCACTTCTAATCAGAAAGGCTTCAGGTTCATAAAGAGGAGAAAGATTAGTATGCAAGATTCTTCCAGATTAGTCCATATTCGGTTTGAATTCATTCCCCCTGTATTAAACACAAAACAAAATGCAAACCTTTTGAATTTAATTTATTGTGCTTACACACGGTAACATTTTCATACTTACTAAGCACTGCTTGGTGTCATAACAGTCATTACCATGTATTGACATGATACATCTTGTCAAAGGGCCACTTACGAACTCCATACTATGCGCTGACATTATACATTTGAATGACTGCAAAAGAAGGTTTGATATGATGTAGCACTTCAAATGAAAGGCTCGATATTGTGCTTTGACATAGTACATCGCAGCAGCTGTGAGGGAAAGAAGACGTTAAGATGGATCACGTCAATGCGTAGCATGGAGCCATTAACACCAAGATTTTTGACGTGATCTATCTTAATAGCTCGATATCTATACTGAAATAACATATTTTATCATGTTAGAGATACATATGTTAACAGCTCAAGGACCTCTACTGCAATGCATCCTGTATTGCCTTGAATACGTAAAGAGGGGCGTATTGCACACGTGTGAACTTGGTTTGCTTTGCCTTGTTGAGAAAGGAGGACAGGGACCTTGCACTCCTCCCTGCTGCATTTTCCTTCTTCCCAAAATCACGTACTCCTTCCTGAGGGAGGGTTCTGGGCAGAGCGCTCCAAAAGTAATTCATTCGCCTAAGAAGAATTGTAATTAGAGCTCCTGCAATAGTTAAGCAGCTGGTGTTCTCTGACTGCTGCTTCGTCAACTGTTCGTAATTGCTTCATTGTTCCCTTGTGCTCCCTTCCAGCTGATGGCTTCTTCCACCTGTTGTCTCTCATTTTACACTTTGAATGTGAGCTCTTTTGCACAAGTTATATTTATACAAGGCATTCGGTGATAGCTCACAGGCAATCTCATAATACAAACTCCCTTTACAAGTGACGATGATAATGATAATAATAATAACACTGCAAGATGAAACTTGTGGAAACAGCTTTATTTCAAGTAGCTTGCTATAAGAGGCAGCTGAGTTCACGTTGCAGCCCAAAGGCAAATGTGAAGCTTGAAGAAAGCCTACCCTGTCCTTGGCTATGAATGCGGGAGACAATCATGAAGCGGGAGGCTATGTTAAAGTGTTGGCTGAAAGAGATTTAGAGTGGCAAGCAATGAAACAGTCTCTGCTTGATTTTTTCTGTGCTCTGCAAAACGGGATTTTTTATATGCTTAGAGAAATATATCGAAGAAAACCGATTCCATCATCTGTTTATCTTCCCTTCTGGAATACGGACATCATACTGAATTTTGGTTGGTCAAAAGAGGGACAGCACAAAAGATGGTTTTCAAATGAAAAAAAGTGCAGATATTATGCCCATACATCCGCAAGCGCTTGCTTTGTAAGCAGCTGTTGTAAAAAGCTGATCTCTAAGTGCCAGAACATGGGCTAAAATGGACATTTTTAAGATCAACAGAAATAATAAAACTTTATCCATTTCTGTGACAATAAAGAAAGAATTGTTGCTTTGTCCATTATGAAGCAACACTATAAAATTTAACAAAATAGGAGCTTTTTTGATGTGCTTTGATTGTCTCTTTGTTCTGATGCTAGATGTTTGGTAGACATAGTTTAATAGCTCTGCTATTCAATTCAACAGAATACTATGGAAAAGATTTTTGCAGATTTAAAGTATTTTTGTATAGGATTCTGCTTCATTTCAGATAATCCATGGTAATTGCTGAAGAGTCTTTCTCTAAAAAGTGACACATAAAAAATATCTTTTTCTAATTAATATTTAAAATTAAAATACTGATAAAAAAGAACTGAATCATACCTTTTCAGTAAGATTAATGTCATTATTAAAAAAAAAAAAAAGGAAAGCAATATTACCTAAAAAAAAAAGCCTCCACAATTTCCTTGTTGTGCCTAGAAATTACTGTAGCATCATATTACTGCAGAGACCTGACAGTTCTAAGTAGGGATGCTTATTAGTAGCTGCTGCTACTAATGTTCCAAAGCCATGTTAAAAATACCTCAAAAAAATTAAAATAATAATGCTAGATGCTTTTTTTGTCGTCTGTGACAGACGAGAGGTACCTAAAATCAGACTAACTGAGAGTTCAATAATTGTTACGTATCAATACTAACTGAAATGAATTTCACCTGTAAGGTTTTGTTGGCTCGAAGGAAGTTGAATGATGAAACAAACCGCTCAGAGGGGTTTTCGTGTGACGTCAGATCAGATCCTAAAAACCCAGCAGGGCTCTGTGAGCTCAGGATGGAACAGATGAGCATCTTTAATGATGCAACCTGATTTTAATTTAATAGCAGAACCATTTTGTTTGAGTTACTTTCATAATGTGCTTTGTCAATCAGAAAATGTCAGTTAGTGAAATCACCCAGTTTCAGAGGAAATATATCAAGGTTTTCTGTGGGACTTATTCATCCTTCTCTACCTAATGAGCAAGCCTGATGTTGTATGTCAAAAGATTTGCTTAGAATTTGGAAACTTCTGCTCTAGAAAAGGCAAAATGGAGTTTTGAAGCTATTTCTACACCTTTCCTGCAATTCTCACAATTGCAATGCTGGCTGCTCTATAGAGAGCATCCTTCTCACTTAGTTTTTTTCCCCACAATACTCTAAAAGTCTGTTTTTCATTTCATGAGAAGGGAAAGCAAATGGTGAAGCATGGCAAATTCTTGTTTGACAGCCAGTCCTATTTAACAGCCTATTGAGCCCATTTGCTGTTCGTCTCCAGTGCTGTCCATACAGGAATCCAGGAATTAACGTGGTGGTTTTCTCTAGGTAAAGCTTTTAATTATCCTTTCTAAGCTCAAGCTATGCTTTCCCACCTGTGGGGAAAGAAAACATACTTAAAAAGATGTTTCTTTGGCCTAATGTTAATAAACTCTTTGTAGCTTTACTTCTGTTTAACTTGCAGGAGTCAATAGAACACCATGTGTTAAAAGATGATGTTGGTGCTTCCAAAATACAGGGTGGGCACGTCTTTATTTAAGTCACGCTTAGTTTGATCATTTTAACTGCAGGAGCTGTCTGTCAAAGGGTAGATTTCAGTTGCATCCCACTGCTATCTTATTGTGTTTGAACTTTATGAGGCATTTTATTGGTGACTAAACAGGACTATTTTAAACTCAGGCAATATGTAAATTATATCCTACTAAGGTGCTCAAATCTAATTTTTTAAAAAACACAAATAAGCATTTATGACTACCTCAGCAAAGGAAATGAGACTGATTTCATTATGTCTACACAGGTGCACCCAAGAATGCCTCTGAATACCATAGAATCATAGAATCATAGAATCGTAGAATAGTTTGGCTGGGAAGGGACCTTTAAAGGTCATCTAGTCCAGCCTCCCCTGCAATAAGCAGGGACATCTTTAATTAGATCTGTTTGCTCAGAGCCCCGTCCAACCTGACCTCGAATGTTTCCATGGATGGCACATCTACCACCTCTCTGGGCAAAATGTTCATTTATGCCAGAAATCTCCCAGTTTCTGGGTCAAACCTCAGGCACATGGTAGCCCTTTCCAGTATTTTCATTTCCATGGTCAGAAAAGCCAGCAGATCTGGATAGGGGCCAGAGTGCCTTCAAGCTACTTCCTCAGGGGGTGGGGATACTAAAACTTAGGTTACGTAGGACACAGTAGGGTAGGTCCAAGGAGCAAGTCCGAGCACCGCATCCCTGATCATTCACAAATCTTCCTTGTTAGCTTCCTTCCCTTAGGCCTATCTCAAAGCCAAATCTGTTCAAAAGGGGACTATCCACAAGCAGTGGAGATGCAAATTAGTTCATGTAATTTGGCCTTGGTGCATAGCTACACTTTTCTTTTCCTTAACAGCACAGACATATCTGAAAAGATTTGACAGTAGTACCTAAACCTTCTTTTTCTTCTGTAATTTCCTCACAGATTTTCACTACAGTCACATTTTAGCGTGATTTTGTATTATTTTGTGCAAATTTGCCACAAACTTTTTGTTTTTCAGGAGGAAAAAAATGGCACCAACCAACCATTTTCCTTATCTGCCCAAGTCTAAGTCCAAGTGTACACTTTTAGGCTACTATGATTGCTCAAATAACATTGCAGCTATAGAACTTCAGCATTAAAATTTCAAACCACAGAGGTGTAAGTAAAAAAATTGAATTTTTGAAATGGGTTATAGTAACGAAATACTGACATCTCATTCACCTGACAATGTGTATCAATTCCATTTGTGGTGGCTACAACAAAAACTCTGAAAGAAAAGCAGTTTCAAATGAGAAATCTGATTTATGAGCCAATAAGGACTTACAGAAATATCTTCCAAGGCATAGTGGTTGGAAGCCAAAGCCTTACACAAATGTTAATTCAGGGAGTTCAGTGGAGTTTTCCTGTTCACAGTGAAATTACAAAACCAGAATTCAGCAACAAAAATATTGGTCTGTTTCTCCAGTGATTTTTCAGTTAATTCCTTCCTTCTTCATGTTGTCTTGCAGACACTGATTGTAATGAGAAAGGAAGTCTGGAAGAAATAGAAAAGTCCAAATGTTCAGAACATTTTTAATTTAAAAAAATCATATTCAACTTGAGAGAGTTCACACTTCTTGGAGGTAGTGATTGCTGGGAGTTCCTTAGGGGTCCATTTGAATCCATGAATGCTCACGGCTGATGAAAATTTGAGTATGGAATTGCTAAACCAAGAATTAAAGAACAATGCTATTTGTGGGAAGTTCTAGATAGTAAAGTTTAGTTTTTCAGATGATGTAACTAAAATACTTCTACTCTTTCCTTCTAGATCTGTTCGCTCAGCTTGGTAAATCGAAAAAACCCACCCTTTTTATTGTCAAAATGAACACTGCACAGGCAGAAAGTGTTGCATCTGTGTCTCTTAATGGGATAAGGAGATATTTTGGCCATTAGCACAGAGAACCTCTGGGAAAAATCACCACCTGAATTGAGGAAGTTTAATGAGGAGTTGGAGTTGGGAACTGCCATCTGCAGACTGGATCCGACTTAACATGTGAACTGCCACTTGGAGGTGCCTGTTTCTCCTCAGTGACCATCAGGGAGCCTAGGCCGATAAAATCCACTACCTCTCTGAGTTCCTGAAGTTTATTTGTAGAAATGCGGGCCCAGGGTTCCATCCTGGCACACGATACTGGAGCGCAGACTGACTGTGATGCACAGAACATGGCTTTTGCTGTGGAGTCACGCCTGGGCAAAGGGCAGCCCTGCATGGTGGGAAGGTGGTGCGGCTGCCCTCTGCCATTGCGAAGGGAACAGAAGGGAGACAAGAAGGGAAAGAGATCTGCATTCCCTCCTAGTACTGCGGAAAAAAAGGAAGACACTTTTGATAAGAGATCTACGAAGAGATGTAAAATAATCACAGTATGACTTCTTGATTAGAACGGAGTGAACTATTCCCAGCAAATAATTTAATTGATGAGTTAAGTCTTGTTTAATAATCAATAATCCCACACATGGAGCTTGGTTGCTATTTGATGTTGTTTGACTACACAAACATATTTCACCATACGAATTGGACAAATAACCCTGCTTTAACTGTGCTTGTAACATCACTATTTGCCTTTCGTAGTGTGTGTTTTGAGCATCAAATTTTCATGGTATTGTTTTTACTTTTTTATGAGATGCCGAAAACTTTTTTCAGGAGGTGAAAGAGAATTGCTGATAGTCTGGTGAACACTTCCAATAAAGCCCTCATGTGAACACGCTCACAGGAGAACTTCATCTGGCATTCACTTTCTTTCAACTTCTCAGCAAAGCACGATATTGCTTACGTTTCCTCGTAGCAAACACAATAAAAAAGCTGTGAATACTATTAGGGAAAATTTGTAGGTTTAATCTGTTTTTTTCCCACATTTGTCTGGGTTGTCTTCATGATATCGTGTGGTGTTTTCACTCTGATACTTTCTTGGCTGCAGTATTTCCTCCTAACACAGTAACCTGCTTCATATACTGTGACCGATGCCAAAATGTTGCACTTAGATATTCTGTGGTTCTCTACAAACCGCTTTCCTTTGTCTTGAAATAAAAATGCTAGATCTGCAAGAACAGCTGCTTCCCGTGCTCCCAGGTTCATTTAAGTACAATAATTCTATACAAAATCATTTATATTTGGTTTTATAGCCATTTTCATATGTAAAGATAGAAGATTTATTGCTTTTGTTAGTAGCAGTTTCTTTCTGAGCTCTCAATCTTTTATTGTCTTAATTAATAGCCTTGAAATACGCTCCACTGTGACACAACATGCAGTCAGCATGCAGATTATACCTTTTTATTTCCAAAGCATGAGCCCTCTATTTTCTTTTTAAGAGCACTGTTATTAGAGCCAAGGTGAATCAACAGCTTTTATCTGCATCTCTTGACTGCTGCTTAAGAGGATTAGTGGCACTGGCGAGCTCTGTGAGGACAGCTAAGAGTAGCAGGATCAATTGCAACTCATGGTTGGAAATCAATGAAATGTGTCTCGGTAAATCTGACTGATCCACGGGTTACTACCCAGTGCATTATCCTGGCCTTCCTCTGTTACAAGATTAGACCCAGAAATAATCATAAATGAGAATCTTTCCGCTCTTTTAAAACACTCTTTTCCCTCCTGTTGCCCTCCTGTGGTAAGGAAACTTCGGGGACAGACACAGCAAGAACAATACTGCCACGTAAATAAATGAGGCTTTAACCTTTAAGTCCTCTGCTGAGGGTGGAAGACAAAGTCCCGTTTTTAACTCTGTCTGCAAGGAAGAAGTCAAAGAAAACTGGCAAATTTAGGAGTGATGTCATCTTCACTAGAAACAGAAAAGCACAGGCAAGACAGAGGGACAAACCTCTGGATAGCGTAAGTCAGCGAATCTTCACTAAATTTAACAGAGTAACTTCAATTTACTGCTGCTTGGGATCTCCCCATAACGTTGCTGAGGGGCTGTTTGTAGAAGCCCGCGTACCTTATGAGACTTCAGCTTTGCTGTCGATAACCATAGGCCCTGAACACCTTTCAGAAAGTGGAGCAAGAAAATCACTCATCTAATCTGCTGCGTAATTTTTATGGTGGGGCTGCACGCAGTTGAGCGCTTCCCTTGACTGGAGGGGTACAGAGCAAAGCTGATGCCGACTCCAAGAGGACAGTGCCTCTGGTGAGAGATGCGCAGGATCCTTCTGATTTTGCCCACCGCAAAGGTACAGACGGCTGCTTTACTCCAGCCACATAATCGTGCAGCAATAGAGACGACCAACTCATACAGCAAAATGCGGTAGGCAATGGTGAGGAAGACCCAGGAAGAAGATAAAAAGGAAATACTGAGTCATAAAATAGTGTGGGATATCACCTTGATGAAAGCCGCACTTGGAGGGCATGCCGAATTACTGGGTTGGGCAGCTGGTGTCAAATGGCAAACAGGTTTTGTTTGGGGGGGTGTCATTCAAAACTCAAACCTCTAATGCTCTTTTAAAAGAAAAGCCACTTCTGCAGGATATGCACAGCTGTCTGAAGGGAAAATCGCATCTTTATTTTTCAAGGATTGAGCATCCACAACTGCCACCGTTGTCAACGACAGCAGAAAAGACAGCAGGAATGTGGCTACGGTACACACCGTTCTGCTTAATATACATACACAGGACTAAGTGTTCACAGGATGTCTGTGTTCATAAATAAGGGTAAAGAACAATATTTTTTTCTTTGGCATTTGTTAAAGCTGCCCTCCCTCAATATTGCCAGCACTGCTTAACAGACACATTAGTCAAATAAACATAAATTACTGCTGGAATGACACATTCTTCACTTAAAACAAAAAAGTGGAATTATTTTGTTATCTGATATATAGAGATCCATAAAATAGCTATTAGCTTTGGAATCACAGTACAATGTGGAGTTTATTAAATGAAGAAATACAACAACATTACTTTTATGTACCGTGTATTCATTTCCATGGTTAAGGATTAGCACACACACTGTAATAAGAAGCTCTCAATATGGAATCAGAGACTGCCAGCATGGGTGCAATAAACTTTTCAGAATGGTTCATAAGATTATACTAATTAGGGATAATCTAATTTGAACAATTTTTATCTTCTCAAAAAGTAATATGATGTCACTCTATGGGAAGAGTCACTACCCAGGCTCCAGGGATATACTAAAAAAACCACACACGTTATCTGTAATATTAAAAATTATGGTTGATCCACGAGACAGTCTTAGATCTACCCTTCTCCTCTCAAAAGATCTACCATATAGACTGTTAAGCCCCCATAATTATCTCCCCTACTTGTGACAAGCATGGGCTAATCAGTCTCTGAGGGAGTTTTCCTGCAGATCATTGAGAAGCGTGTGTATGCTTCACATTGCTTATCAAGCTATTTTGTACGCAGTATCACATAAGAGCTGACAAAAGTTCATTATCCTCATCTGGACTAGAATGACTCCAAATTAAGGAAAAAGAGATCAGCTTTTTTTTCCTTTTTTCTTTTCTTTTTACTTGTTTTTTTTTTTTTTTAAAAAAATAGAGAAACAAAAAATATATCTAGTTTGCATTGCAACAAAGAAGATCTCAGCTAAGAAAAAAGCAAGCTAGGTTCTAGCTGACTTTAATCCCATATTAAAAGATTAGAAAAAACATCTGAAGAAATCAGAGATAGTCTAATTGAGGTTCTCGCCTTTAATCCTGTGAGTAGACTCCCCCTTGGATACCAAGATCTGTCAGTGCATAGTCTTGGGAATTCTCTAAGGAAAAATAAACCACGAGAAATGGACATACAACATGTTCTCTCACATTTAAACAGAGAGAGAAAGAAAGAAAGAAAAAAAATATCCTAGAGAAGGCAATATCAAAACATATTCTTTCCTAAGAAAGAGAAAAAAATGAAGTACAATATAAAATGAAAACAAATCAGCAGATTAGAAGAACCACAGTTATTTCAGAAGTTCTTCGATGTACAAATGTACAAATGTAAACCGAAAGCAAATCCACTGGCTTGGTTCTGCTTTCCTCATTCAGACCAAAATGCCTTTTGTATGAGTATCTTTGCTTTTTTGATAGTAGTTGTGTTTCCATCCAGCTACCTAAAAAGAATCTTGGAATTAGTCCTTTAGAATGATATTTAAAATAAACTAAACTATAGAATAACCAGTGCACAGAGGAAAACCAGACAGTAGATATATATTTTTCATTTATTTGTCGGACAAATAAGAGAAAAATAACATATAAAAAGAATGGCTAATACAAATTCACTGTAACTCAAAGCACAATTTTCTCGTATTAAAAAGTACTAAAGGAAGAGACACTTCATGAGGGTGAAAAACAAAACCAATAAAATTAAGCTGGGATTCTGTCAGCCAGTAAAGCAGCACCAGTTTGAAAGCGAGTGACTGATACGGCAATCTATCCATTTGATTGTAAAGATGCTAGTTACAGACTAGAATTAGAATTCAAACACGGGTACATCGTGTTCCTGTTTAACTCTTCATTGTTTTAAAAACTATTCTGCTTTGCAATTTTTTTAACCCCTCCCCCCACCCCCTTATTTGATGATCTATTTCCCTAGCAGCAGAGTTAAACGCATTTTTCTAATGTCTATTATGTAGTGGACACATGGAGATGCATTGTGTTGACTAATAGTTATTCAATTTTTTAGTGAAGAGAAAATTAAGAAATTCTTTGTAAGAGGTCATATTTAATGGCAGTGTGTTAACTTGACCAAAGCTGAAAGAGTGAGATTTTAGAACTATGCTTTCAGGCTGTATGCTTACATAAAAGCAGAGAGAAGAGTAGTAGAGTAAATCACGGGAAAAAAAACAACATTTAAAAAGAACTCATCAGAAGGTATTTCAGTATGAAAAATCAAGGTAACATTGCAAGTAGATACAATAAACACAAAAGAGGTTCAGAAGTGTTATTTTTATTGCCTGGAAAATTACTGTGATTCATGTTTCTAAATTATGTAAAGATATATAGATAATGGAAATATGAACTGTATAAACATAAATGTGTTTGTCTTCCATTCAACATATTCTATATTAATATATAGCAGGTTTAAATCACTGCATGCTCAGAAAGTTTTCTTTTATTTCCCCTATAAATAAATTCAAGACATGAGAATGTCATTCTGAAAATTTTAATACACAATTTAATATTTTATTAACAATGTTTAAGAAAAAGATTCATATGCTTCAGTAATCTTGTTAAAAGGCGCTACAAAATGTGGTACGAATCACTGTAAGGCAGCAAGTTCCTATGGCTTGGCACAAAGACTGTGAACAAACTAAAACAGTCTAATGCCCTTAGTATTTCAAAATTCTTGCTAACAGTGGGGAAAGAAAAACCTCTAAAAGTGCCTGATCCAACATGGCTGGCATTGGCAGACTTTGCTTTTTTAAAGGAGAGCTTTGTCTGTGTGAGATGTATAAGAAGTGACATTGCAGAGTAGGAGAACAGCAGAGCCCAAACCCCAGGTCTCCGAGAACCTTGTGGATAGGCTGAGTACCTTAAATTGACATTGAATTAAACGAGAATGGAAGGTACTGAAAATGCACGGAATTCAACAGTAGTTGAGTTTCTCAGCACTTTGACAGATCAAGACCCCAATTTTTATTTTGTCTTTCATAACAAACAATGCCCCAAGGCAAGTACATACAGTAGTAATTTTGCATAAAGTTAATTGTTCACTATACATAAAAATGACTCCTTAGTTTTAATGAGACTCAGACACACACTGACCCAGTCCTATTATTTTGCGGTGTGGACTTCTTGGTAGTTATCAACGGTACAAACTGATTGGGAGTAAGGTTTTTTTTTTCATCTCGGAGTAGTGCTGAGTGTGACGGGAACTAAGCCCATGCGGGGCTGCAGTAATTCTGCAAGGGGAGTGGGAAGGCACATTGTGCCGTGATGACTGAAGCAGATAATACGCATTTTACTGCAATGTCTTCCTGCAAGTTGTGTAAAAGGCAGCCAGGCCTTCCCTGTTTTCTTGCACAAATCACATAAAGGATAAGGATGGTGCACATTTTATTTGAAGCAGTGAGGGATTTCTTGTGTTAGCATTTGATCAGAGTTGTGTAACAGTTTTGCATGATATGCAGTGCAAAAGTAATAGGCATATTTAACCTTACTACAGCATGCATATTCAGAAATATTCTTACATTGGCACTAGTAAATTTTTGGAGAAGGTTCTTACAGGTACGTAGAGAAAGCCAACACATTCATAATGAACCCCATATTTCCTTTGGAAAATTTGATAGCCTATTAGAAATGCTTGCTTCAATATGATCTATTATCTGAAATCCTCCCTGCAATGATACTTAAGACCAGGGACTTCAAGTTAATACAAGGTAGTTGGGATGAAAACCCTCTGTGCACAGTATAATTCCAGTAAATGACAAAATAATTAAATAACACATGCAACAGACTCCAAAGGCAGATGTTTATGGTAATGCAACACACAATAATATTGGATGTTATGTGAAGAGGAGAAAAGAGCAGCTTCTACTCTGAGACGTCTGCACTTACTGCTTCTATTGAAATGTCATCTATCAAGGCACATAATTTAATCCATATGTGGTAGAAGCATGACTCCTAGGAAAGTGGCTAGCACTGTGACCATTCATCGCTGATGTTTAGGGGAAAAAGGTCTTCCATTCTGTTAAAACGGATGTTTTAACATTCAGTTTTGCCTTCACCTAAGCGCTGATCCATTGATTAGGAGGCATTATAGCTTTTTTACTGAAGAGCCATTACTGCAGGATTGCCTTTGGATTTTCAGGTCATGAGGATCTTTGTTTAATTGGAGCACGACTGTTCGTAGTGGGACATGCTAGATTCAAGTGCCACATCAGTGATGTATCAAGCCAAGAGATCTAAAAAAATTACTCATGTCTATAACATGTGAAATTCTGCTTGGCAACCTTTAAGGCTAATGCAGGTAAAAAGTAGAGACAGGGTGACTTGAATGTATATTTGAGCTACTGTTTTTTGCCCCTTTTTTGGCATAGATTGCATTTTGTTATGTGACACTGAATCTCAAATCTTTGATGTACAGTGATAAGAACTTGGGAAGAAAATGGGTAGTTGATCTTCTATCAACCTATATATGTGTTAATAAAATTTATATTTATACGTACATATGTGTGCACAGGTATATGTAGTTGTAAGTATAAATTTTGTATTTCTTTTTAAAATCTGGGCTTGATACATCAGGGTAATTCTTTAATACAGTAACTTTTCCCACATGAAAAGTCTAATAAGTTCAAATTACTGATGTCTAAAGCTTTTTTCTTAAAATGATGCATTCCTTCCTTTCCAACAAACATGTTGCTAGAGAAGATTAATTGATTAACCTGGTTCACCCCCTTTACATTCTTCCTTTGCCCCTTAATTTTTCAGACTCACAGGCCTTTATTCATTCCAGGTATGTATGTAACCAGTTTTGAAAAGAGTCGTGTATGTTAGAAGAGGAAATTCAACTCAGCCTACTCATCTTTTCTCCACCAAGGCTACCTAAAATTATCCTTCTAAATTGCTTTCCGTGAGTGGAACCTAGCCCATTACTAAAACAAAGGAATTTTCAACTGAGCCCTGTTTGATTTCACAGATAAGATTTAAGTCTAGTGAAAAAAGGACACAAGAATGCTTAAAAACTGGCCCATTTATCTGGTGAGAAGTTAACTATACTCTTATCTCACAAGTCTGAAATTCAGAACACGATTTTGCTCTCTAGTGATGTGATTTCTGGAGATCTGATACGCTCTTCCCATTTGGCTCAGATCCTGCTTGTTTTTCTGTGTCAAATAGTAGATGGAAGCTTATGGTGTGAAAAAAATAAAGAAAACCTCGACAGATACCTTTGTTAAATATTTTATAAAGATGTCAGTGTTATGCATCTGCCTGTTTTCTTTCGTCTCCAAATTAATAAAATTAAGTGTAGATTTCTTAAAGAGATACTTTCAGATGGAGGAAAAGTCTTTAGATTATTTTCACATATTTAAGAGATTTTTAGCAATGCAATTGCTGAAGCTCTTAGCATTCAGGACAAAGTTACTTCCTTTTGAACAATTTACTCTGACTTCATTGGTCATGAAGTGAAACCTTGATTTTTGAATTTGGGTTATCAAAACATTCCTATATTGACCAATATTGCAAATATAACTATGCCTCACTGTCTCTTTGGTTTTAGTTGATAGGGGACAGTTATAATAAACTTAGATTTAATATTTATAAATGCTACAATTTTTCAATTTCTTCTCCAGAATGAGGTCCCTCCTTCAGGCTGTGGCCTCACTGACCTTCTACTGCAGCCATACGTGTGATCTGACTCTTGAAGAGAGGTGGGGGTCGGTCTCTTCTCCTAAGTAACAGGTGATAAGACAAGAGGAAACGGCCTCAAGTTGCGACAGGGGAGGTTTAGATTGGATATGAGGAAAAAATTTTTCACTGAAAGGGTTATTAAGCATTGGAACAGACTGCCCAGGGAAGTGGTTGAGGCACCATCCCTGGAGGCAGACATATGATAGGTAGACGTAGTGCCTAGAGATGTGGTTTAGTGATGATTTTTGTCAGTGTTACGTTGATAGTTGGACTCGATGATCTGAAAGGTCCCTTCCAATCTAGGCAATTCTATGGTTCTAATTAGCTTGTGCTCCTATGAGTGTTTTCCAGTAATGTGGCTCCATTGAAACCCCAGCTAATTCTCAATGGGTTGGTACATTTAGAGCAAAGCATCAGTGTGAGGGGCTAAGTTGAGCAACAAAGGCAGGACACTCCTGCCAGTGAAACCCCATGGCCACACCTCTCTCTCAACGATGTAGCAATGCACTCACACAGTGTTCCTGGGCTTAGCTCTGGGGGACAACTCACTTGCAGCTGGGTAGGGATCTTTTTATTGCAGTTCATAGGCACCGCTAAACAAAAATTAGTGTGTATGGTCTGAGAGAGATCCAGTAAAATCATCTTCACTGTGACGTTTTTGCAAGGCTACGTACTAAGACTAATTAAAAACAAGGAAAGTGCTCTATGAGAGGATGGACTGTTACAAAGGATACACAAAACAGGTCCCTGAACATTGTGTGAACTACCTTTTCCTAATAGCTTGGCCTGATACAGCCCATAGTCTGGATTTTGAAGGCACAGGCGTAGGCTCAGAAACGGAGAGCTCAGCAGATAGGGATCAGTCGAAACTCAGCTACTCTTTTTTCTCTGAAGAAAAAAATCAATATTATGTTTTTTCTCCTTCTTTGGCTTTAGCACCTTGGTTCAGAGTTAGGAGCACTAATTCACACACTTCAAAATGTTCTGAAGTTTTCTTCACATACTTTCCCAAAGATGAACTTTTACCTAGTGCTGCGTGAAATCATTCCTTATTCCACTGAAATGTGAAAGTGCACCCAGAAAAGGTTTAGAGCAAAAGTAAGGGAAAAGGTGAGGCTTGTTTAAAGAGAAAGAGGGATTTGAGTTTTGCCAACACTTTACTTTTTTATAACTAGTGTGGCCTTTCTGTATTTGTACAGCATTGCAACATCTAAACTATGATACATGCATGTGCATTGTCCAATACAGTATGTGTCCAATGCAGCGTTTGGTGTGTTGCCCACCAAGATATGTTTTTGCTGCAGCTTGCAATTTTGGTATTGCTTTATGGAAAGAAAAATCATGAACACAATGAATTGCAGTTTTCCTGTTAGTTCTGTGGCTGGAATAGCTTTCTGGCCTTAAAGACCAGGATCTAGATAATTATTTTTTTTTTCACCTTTGACTTCCCTGAAGGATTGTAACTTACATACCCAAACTAAACTTCCTTTGACAACCTGACCAGGCTGCTGACTTTGCATTTTATTTAGTTGTGAGCACTGATATTTATTCATTTTTTCCATTAGATATTTACTGAAGCGTTCTATGCCTTTGTTATTCCAATTTTTAATCATTTAAATTTTATTGCTCTCATTTTAACAGAATTTTGCCCTGCTACAATAAGACAAATATGCTTTTTCACAAGTTTATCAATTTAATTGTTTAGATGATAGGTGCTCTTGATAGGAAATTATAAACATTAATAAAATTTTATGAAATAAAAAAATGTGCCATGAAACTAATAAGTTTGTTTCTTTTCATTCACTACCCTACCAGCACTTAGCATCCTGTGAATATTGCTTTTTCTTGTGTATTTGTAAATTATTTTTCATGTATGTAAATGACTTGATAACAGTAACCAGATAGCTTGCAAAATATTCCATCACCTAAATACTAATACAATTAAAAGAAAAGTGGTATTCCTTGGAAAATTACACACCTAATGAGTTTTGGTGCTACTGGCTATAAGCAGATGTCCTTAAAGATGCAACAGGAATGGTAAAATTAAAATGGTTCAGTTTGCAGTGTTGAGACAGTATTACCCAGACAGTTTTTGGAAACCAAACCAGAACTGTATAAAGTTCAAGTCTGCACTCATTATTCGTGTACATTGGATGGCATGAGAAGGAGCACATGTATGGGTAAAAGACCCATAGAAATATCATGATGGCCTGTGCCATTGGTGGCGCTGATAGAGTCTTTTTGTAAGAGTTTGGCGATCGATGTCCTAAGTACTCCAAAAAATAGGCAGCTGTTTTCAAAAACTTTGTGAAACAAGAAGAGCGTACAACAAGCTGCTGCTTCTAAAGTATCTGTCACTTTTCTTATTCCTCTTTACACACAAGGATTTTTTCTTTCTGTATCAGACAAGGGTTATCCTTTCCTGTATCATTCTAAGTTTCTTTTCATTAGTACTTTCCCCATTTTTCATCCTGAGAGGACAAGTTACTGTCACAAAGCTTGGTTTATTTATTCAGAATCCCCCACTGTGCTTGCTTAGACAAGAATATTTCAGCCATCAGTGGTTTGGTTAAGCTGTTTGATTACTTAGAGGCGGGAGACTACCATGCATGCCAAATGGCCTGAAAATTTTTAAAGAGAAGAGGGAACAAGAAGGTCGAAAGGAGCAAAAAAAATGTGAACAGATTTTTCTCATGATTCTAGTGAAGATCTATCCCTTTCATGTCCTAAAACTGATTGTAGCTAAGGGAAGATTTGAATCTCAAGCCACGGTACCTTCTGAAGGGATGCACACATACGAAGTACCATATGACCCCCTGGTTTGCATTTTTTCCTCCTATGCCTGCAAGTTCCTGCTCCGTGGATTTTCTATGTTTGTGCCACTCAAATGCAGCAATCTGCAATCTTTGTTTGCTTGTGCTCTGGTGAGCTTTTGCTCCTCTACTTCTTTCACTAGGTCATCTTTAGCTTTCCCATCAAATTGAAGCTTTTTGGTTTCATCTTGATAGCTCTCAACTCCTTAGATCCGATTGCTCATCTCATGTCACTTCTTCCTAATATGGTTCCTATTCCTCTCTTTGATGTAGTAACTTTCCATCTTCCCCCCAACTCTCCATGTGTTTAGAATCCTTATCTTGTGTACACACTTTCTTTTCTACTGTCTCCTTTTACTTGCAGCCCCTCCTGCCTTTCCTTGCCCCCTTTCTTCTTTTAGAGCCATTCTCAAAACATTTTTCATCTCAGTATGACAACTGAAAATGTATGTACCATATCACAGATTTGAGACTGCGCAGAGGTACCTATCTGAGGTAAATGATCACCTTCCTGACACTGTGACTTGGGGTAGGAACATCTCCCCAGAAAGAGACGTCTAAAATAATTCTGATGAATCGCACACCGGCAATGCTTGTTTCATTGCAACGGTATAAAAGGGAGCCTAGGGTCACTAGCTCGCTATAGCTGTCTGTACTGTAGACATCAAATTCAGAGAAGAAGAATCTCAGCATACGTATTAACATTTTAAATAAGTATTGTAGTGCTTATTTAAATAACTATAAATATATGAATAATGATAATTGCTAAGTTTCAGATCTTAGATATAATGCAATGTTGACACTTTTTTTTGGTTAAATACTCAAATGTAAAACAATAAAAATTAAAATACAAAGAAGGGAAATGTTATCTTTAGCTTTTCTCTACCATCTGTCTATGCTATGTTAGAGGGACCTGGTATCTCTTTTACTCTCTCAGTTGAGAGCCAAAGGTGAAGAAAGCCAGATCTGAGGAAACCTGATGTAAATAAGAGGTAGGATAAGTGCACATCCTTGATTTGATCCTGAAACTAATTTTTGGACTCGTATAATCTGAAAAATAATTGAATGCTTTCAATAATCTTTATTGTCTTCTGTATTACTGTTATTACTATTTCTACTGGTTTAGTATCTCGGGCCACATCGTAGACCAACATTCCCTTGTATATTCTGCATCCTACTGAAGAACTGGAAAAAAAAATGGACTCTGTAGAAAAATGTTACAGTTTTATATAAGGCAAAAGGCAACTGGAAAACATATCCAGCTAGTAACAAAGTACAATGAAAATATAGCATTGCTTAGGAAAGGCATAATTTTACAATCGGTACAGTTTGTTTCTTCTCACTGAAAATTCTATTCTGCATGAAATTCTGAAATGTCTGATTAATGAAGTAGTCATATTGTTCAGAAATCAGTTTAATTGTGATTTTAAGTAAAATATTTTCTCAGGGGTATTATTAAATTGATTGACAAAGCTATATCTAATTCAGTTCTTTAAACTTCAGGTTTAGCAGTTCGTGCCATTAAAGCTACAGACCCAACATAAAGTAAAATTATAGACTGAAATTCATTACTAATTTAAGGCCTAGAGATGACAGAAACCTAAATTGAAGATGTTCTTAAAATGAATGTTTAGCTAACTGGATACACTGAAATTAACTGTGTATTAAATTGAAAAATCTTAGAAACAGTTTTTACAATAAAATGCTCAACTAATGAGTTGTAATTTACATTAGAATATCTATTTCAGTGGCTAGCATTTGATCAATCTTAATGCGTTTAAATCCCATCTCAGTCTAAGTCCCTAGCTACTGCTCGGATGTCAGGCTTGCTGTGTTCGGCAGAGATACAAGCCTTTAAGTCTTAAAACTACATCTAAAAATGGGATGTGACACTTCAGAGCTGAGTGCTGCACTGCCTAATCTTCAGTTGTCTCACCCTTAGATACAATTCAAATACCTAAATTAGGCACAATTTCTCTAAACAACGCATAGGAACAATACCTCACGATGGGCTTTAAGACCATTAGTAGACTATGAGAACTTGTTTGAATCTAGCATTGTGTGTATACAATAGAAGAGTCAAGTCTGAACACGGAGGTGACTTTTCTATAACAATATTGGGATTGGAAAACTGACCCAAGTACAGAACTCTCCTAGACAGCCTTAATGTAAAGGGGTTTGAAGGAATATTTTTCCATTCACATTTTGGGATTAGAGTGCCCGAATCACCAAATATAGATTAGTCCAGCAGGGGCCACAGATTTGCCTTTCTCTGTTGGATCAGAGGAATTGTGCAGCCAGGAAGGTATCCACAGGAAGCAAACAGAAAGCAAGGAGCAAAGTTGAATCTCCCAGCACTTAGGACATCCAGCCAATGCACCCTAGATGCTTGCCACTATCCTTTTCAATAGCACTTTTAGTTTTGGATATAAAAAGCCTGTTACAAACATAATCTCTCCGTATGTATGTTGGCATGTATGTATGCCAACATACATACGGAGAGATTATGTTTGTAACAGGCTTTTTATATCCAAAACATATATTTATAAAGCCCTACTGAATTATAGCCTGCCTTCACTATTCCCTGTTTTGGTTTAGCACATTCCTCTCTTAGCCATTGTCCTTTAGTTCTTTTCTCATTGTTTTCAAAACTCCAAAGCATTAGTGTAGAAAAATCTCTTTTATTTTAATCTTTTTTCCCTCAAGTGTGATTCTTATCTTATGCCAGTTGTTTTTTGAACATTTTAACTTAATGGCATTAGTTGGAGCTACTTAAATGTGAGCAAGTAGGCTATATTTTTTTGTTCAAAAATATTGACAAAATTTTCAGTGACCTGCAGTATCACAAATTGTGAATACATGACCTGCATGTGGAGTCCACACTGTACAACCTCTCTGTACTCTAGATAAGCAGAGTTAAGCATCTCAGAAAAGTAATGCTGAAATCCCACATGTTGAATCAAAGGCCATTATCCAACAAAAAGTTCTAAGGAGTAGGGTCTCTCTGCAGCCCACTCGTAAAATGGACCAGGACACTGTCTCTCTGAAAAATCTTCTCTCAAACATGGTTCCTGCTCATCTTGGAGATGATTAAGGAGATTCCCTCATTTCAAAGTGCAGAGGTAGTAAGCTTCATTTCTGTGGCTAATACTTCAGGCTGTAAAAGACACGAGTTGAGTTGAGTTAAGTTTGCTTTCCATCCACACCTCCTGTCTTCCAAGAGCTCTTGGCTCCTGCCGAAGCTGGGCCACAGTAAAAGAAGGTAAAAGATTCACAGGGCCAGGAGGAGCACAAACATGGAGCTAGTCTTTTTAACCTAGTGAAATTTGTTCTCATGGAGGAGGCAGTGTTTCCCTGAAACTTGCTGTCCCTAAGGAGCTATAAAGGGATCCTATTCCTCCTTCTCCCATATTTTCAAAGAAAAGTAACTATGACTACGTTTTCTGTAGGAAGTCCAGTCCTATCAGTTTGTGTGTGCATGGTGGATCCTTTTTTAAGCACCTCCTTAAATTGGGTCTTAACTGTAGTAAAGCAGACACTCTTCGTAGGAAGAGGTGGCAAAGTGACTATGCTGAATACGCAGAAAGTCCCAGTCCACTTTTTGAAATCACATTTCTATACACCGAACTAGAAGTGTTGAGCAGCAGGGGCAGCAACGTCACACTGTTTCTTTGTTGCTGTATATGGCAGTACTTTCCTCTGATCTTATTGTAAGGATGATTTATTAGCGTTGATACTTGTACTAATATATTAATAAAGTATTTCCACAAAGTCAATCAAAGAATTCCAAGTAATCTCCCTTCTTAGCTGTGCTCCCTGTGGGTGTTACCTTATTTTCACACCAATGTAACTGCAAGGCTGGTTATTTATATACATAGTAAGGTAACACTCGCATGTCAGAAGTCTGCCATTTGAATAGATGTTACCACAAAAAGGCTTGGATGTGAGATTGTGGTGCTGTTTGACAATGTTCTCACTTCACTCCACAAGTGAGTTCCCTGAAGGTTAATACGTTACACTTTACCCATGACAATATAATCATCCCTTTGTCCAAAAAATTGTTACCTGTGGCAGGGGACCAAATATGAGAAAATACCAAAGTATATGACATCAGACTGTGAATAAGTAGGCGCGTCATAAACCTTACAGTAATGCCTCCTGAAGACAAGAGATCCTATTGCACCAGTGATACGCATCAGTCATGGTTTGTTTATTTTTGGTAGATTTGTGTTCACCCTCTATTTCATTACTCTATTAATTATTGTCCTTGAAAATAAGAGACGCTGACGATGAGCAGTTGTATGTGATCTCTGAAGACAAGCATCTTGAGGACTTGGAAAGTTACAATAGGACTTATAAAAACAGTTTTTAGCACTTTCTGTCATTCTCTCATGAGTCACTTTTAGTTGTTTAACTCTGTATGCCAGCAATGAAGACAGGACAATGAGAACTGACTGACTTTTTGCCTTTGCCACTTTCTCTATTTTACCTGTAAGTAACAGGGATTTTAATTTCTGATCTCAGAAGGGTCCAGGCAGTCTGTGTGAATGGCATGGAAAAGCTGTAGAAAATTGTAGAAGCTTACGGTCTTTTGATCCCACCAGCCCAGCTCTATATTGAGGTCTTTGAAAGAAAAGAGAGAGTTTGTTATTTGAGCCATTATTATCTTTTGTACTGGAAATCTTTCTATGAGTGGGACTATAATACAACTGAAGGGACATCTTTCTTGTGAGATGTTTCCAGGAGATGCTTCTAGGACTGCTGTCCAGCTCTATTATGTGGACGCACGCAAATTCAGAGGTTCTTTTGCAGGTATTAGTTGTAAATATCAGCTGCTGTGACATTTGGTTGCTACAGCATTGAATTGGAGTTAATAGCCTCATCAAACAGACAAGATATGTATGGAGTCTGAAACCCAAAACTAAACTTGGTTCTAAATTGGCCTGTGTGAGGACAGTTGCTGTAGTGGAAATGGAAGTGGATAAACAAAAAATTCACAGTTCAGCCATTGTAAAATTATGATCTTCTGGTCTTCCTTAATTTCCTTATAATCCTTTGATCACTGGCTTTATTCACTGACACTAGACTTCTTTATTTGTATTAATGTTAATTAACATGGCCTCCTAAATAATCAGCCTATCTTTGTTAAAATGAGAAGGTTGTGCACAAAAAAAGATGTTGTGTACAGGTGAGGACTAAGCAGAAAATGTTGTAGCAATTTGCTGAACACGGAGGCTTATTGAGGATGCAGTCCTGAATAATACACACTAGCTTTGCTCTTCCCCCTTTAGTGTGTGTAGAGAAGCCATGAATCATTCATGGTCTCCCAGCTGAGCGGGGCTTCAAAGGGGCTGGTTGTGATTGGGTGTCCTGGGTGAATTGCCGCGCTGCAGAAACGCCTGCACCCCCAGCACTGGAGGGGTGAGGAAGCACTTTCATCTGGGCCTCCAAAGTGTTTCAGGTCACAGTTCACCAGGAGATAACGATGTAGATGTACATTCAGAATTAGCTGCAGAGATACCTGTGTAGTGCGGTGTGGAAAAGTGAGCCAGTTAGATCCCTAGTGGATGCTGTGAATCAATTACTGTATTCTGAATACAAGGTTGGCTGCAGGGGATAAACAGATGTCAGAGAATTTTTCCCTAATAAGACCATAGTAATAGAAGAGCACTGTCAGCTTCGTTTTACATTAAAAATCTCATTTCCTCTTTATATGACCAATTTTATTAGGCCTCTAAACAAAGATATTTTATGTAACTGATAGCTGTATAATGAGAATAGTATCATTAAATTTCTTTTTTTTCTTTTTTAACAAAGGGTGAAAGAGAAAGTAGAAATGAATCTCACCGAAGTTAGAAAGAAGGCGTGTAATTTAGAAGGCTGGATGATCATTTCTTTTCCTTTCCAGTGAGAGTATTGAATGGCTTAGAGCTGCCTTTTATGCTGAATCACAATCACCTGCATTCCAGACCAAAATACTCTTAGAACCAAAGTTGATTATTAGCTTGCCCTGTTCTCTGTACTTTCTGCATATTTTGTCAGTGTCTGTATACAGAGCTCTGGTCAGAAACAAGAAACAGCTCTGTTCTTAGTTAATAAATCTTACCACAGATCACACACTTGCAGTTAGCACCATACGCTCAGTGTTTTTCATTACCTTACAAAAAATCAAACTATTAATATCTTTCTGTGTCTTTCTGTGAGTTTTGAGAGTAAAAGCAATGAACGATTAGAGATATCTATTATCTATTATTTTAGTCTCTCAAATAGAACACAAGTACAATACTTATTGAAAACAACAGAAACACTAGACTAAGGGTGTGGATTTTTGGATACACTGCGTTGGTATATTGTTCACGTGCTAAGTGTTTTACTTTTTTGGAGGTAAATAGCAGCTGATGCTGAGGTGTTTAAATTCATGCTATTGCCATGAAGACCGTGTAGCTTCGTGTGGCAGAAATCAGAGCAAAATTTGGCTTTAAATATTGGTTTACAATAAATGCTTTTTAGTATAATGTTTAAACTCACAACATGTCTCAAACAAAATCTTAATTCTGAACACTTCACAAGAAGGAAAACAAATGAGAATTGCAGAGAACATTCACAATGGTTTTGACAAACAGGTCAACCTTCTGAGAACCTCTATGAAGTTATGCTCATACACATCTCATACTCACCAAATTCAATTCAGCAGTGTTTGGGTAAATAAGGCATAAGTATTACCTAAGGTTTTGTTCACTGAAATTAGCTTAAGCAACACAGGAAAAGGCATGACCTAAACCCCTATTGCTGAGTTATCTAAACCTGGCTTTTGCTCTCTCCCCAGCTCTGACATATACATGGCAACTAAAATTCAGAAGCTCGTCTCTTGAGACAACCACATATTGATAATATGTCCCTGTGCAGGTGGTAACACAATGCTTGAGTCCATAACCTCTCCACGTCAAGACCTGAGCAGTTCTCTAATTTCTGCTTTCCTGGGATTTGTCTTCATTGGAAACTTGGAAACAACAACAGCAACAGTGGTATTAAAACTTCTTCTCAAAACTTGGCTGTCCCTAGGGTTTCCTTCCAGGACCAGCTCTGCCCTAAATCCTAATCATCGTGCTAACGCTCCCCTGAGTGTGAGGACTGCAGCCTTCCCGAGCCACCGCTGGCTACGTTCACCATCGTTCCCCTGACACACAACACCTGCTCCGCAATACAGCATTCACAGGGAGCAGAGGGAAGGCGGAAGGCAGAAACTCCTTTCGGAATCATATTCTTTCCCTCTCTAATTCCTTTGAAATCAAGACATGCAACATTAGTAACCTTAACACATCATCTACGCCGATGCATTATCTAGCACCGTTCTTATTCTGTAAGTTACTAGTCGCACGTTGCAGCTGAGTGTTGGGAAGGAAGTTAACCCCTGGCTTACCTGCCGAAACCATTCTATGAATATGTCTTTAATGGAAAGCTCTGTTGTTTCTCCCCAGCTGGGACAAACAGGGGAGCGCTACGTTCACATTCACGTTTTGCCTTCGGGATGAGCCATGGTGTTTGCTGCTGAGGTGGCATAAACTTGGGCATCCATGATATTTGAGATGATTGTAAAATCAAGTGTGGAATTGTAACGGCTGAGATATTTTCAGAAGAATTCTGTCACACAGGCACTTCAAAAGTGTGGACAAAGAAATATGCTAAGTAGCTGCATAAATTTTCTGCATAAAAAGGCTAATGGCTGTTTAGTCACCAGACACTCTGGAATTTGAACTCCTGACTCTTCATCTATCCCAACCTCTAAAATATCTGCAGGACTTTTATTGTCAGAATTCTACCGTGGCTGTAGAAATCCTGGCTTAATATACAAGGCAGGGACTGTAGAATTTGCTGCTCATAAAGTGATTAAAAAGCAGTAAGGCCTTAAGCACTTGGGTTTAGCTATGTTTTAAATGTGTGCAATTTCAGTCCTTTTTAATCTAAAAAAAAAAAAAGGAAAGAAAAAGCCTGTATACTTTGCACATCTGTGAAAATCAGTGTAACATCTTTTACTCCAGTGGTATTGTGCTGAATTATAACAGCCGTGGACTGAACACAAAGAAACTCCAGAATTTCTGGTAGTCAGTACTAGGGCCATGACTCTGTGGGAACGTTGTTTCTCACTAGTGACAACTTGGCCAATAATATCATCAGCCCAGGGGTGTCCAGTGTACAATAGTATTTTGAACAGTTAAATGAAAAAAAAAAAATCACAAAAGGAAGGAAATAATGACAATAATGTGGAAGCTTCAGGGGCACTCATATTCAAGGGAGGTTACTAGGAAAAAAAGTCTACATGTTTCTGAATAATGTTTCTGCAGTATTGGGCTCACTTGCCTTTAGTTCTTCAATACCAATTTGCACCATGGTGGTGCCATTTATTTGGGGATTTTTTGGGATCTCTGCCATAAGAAGGAATGGATACTCAAAGCTGGTTAACTGGTTTAATAAACATGGTAGAAAAGGTAATAGCAATCCTACGTCCTTTCTGATGCAGGATCAGATGAGCCCCTTCACAATGATCATGGCACACTGCAAATCACCTCCGAGGTGATGTTAACAGCATCGTTGTTCTCAACTTTATACTATTTTTTCGAGCAAGCAAAGCTGACAATTTGCTATCTGCACAACACCGAACTTTCTAGATAGTACAGCAAGGTTTGCTGGCAGCATTAACGCTCTTACACATCTGCACAGGAAGGAGCTCTTACAAGTAATATGTACAGGTGGTACTGTTAATGGCAGCACATATGAACATCATGGTATGGGTGTGCTCAGGTTATTTAGCAGTCACTGATGTTAAAACATACAGGTGTCTTACAACCAAGGCGTATGGTTAAACTCTGCTGAGATTCTGCCTGAAGTCACTGTCCCCTCATTACAGTGTCTTCTGCAGTGGCCCATTACAAATACTTATCTCAGAGTTTTTCATGGAATTTTTTTCAGATTCTATCAAATAAGGAGATGAAGGAAAAGGCAAAAGAGGGCAACATAAAGGATCTGTCAGATCCAATTTACAGGAACAAATAGAGGCAAGGTAAAGGCTCACACTCAATAGGTGTGATATACACGTTTGCATAGCACATCAAAAAGCAGAGCCACATGACATGGGGTGAGGAAAGAAGAATGAATGAATGAAAGTGTTTCCCTTTAGTGAGGACATTGAGTAAAGTTGTTTAACTTTCTGTATTGTAAACCTAGAATATTGTCCACTGACCTATAAGCTTTCATACACTCTACCTTTGTAGTTTAGCTGTGAAGATGTAATGATACAAGAAAAGTAAGGTACATAGAAAGAGGTTTTGCTTTTCATTTAACACAACTGCTGGGATCAGAAAAATATATGTTTTTTCTGAGTATGTATGCATTTCCTGAAGTCTCTGCCAAGCTGACATGTTCAATGGTGTACTTATGTCAAATAAATTCTGTGTTTATCCAGAAAGATCCATCTCTGGGCATTCATACACCATGTAGAAATATGTTCAGGTCACAGAACCACAGAATAGCAGGGGTTTTAAGGGACCTCTGGAGATCATCCTGTCCAACCCCCCTGCCAGAGCAGGTTCACCTAGAGCAGGCTGGACAGGAACGCGTCCAGGCGGGTTTTGAATGTCTCCAGAGACTTTGTTTTAAACAAAAAGTCTTTTACTTCATGATAGATAAAATATAGCACTACCTGGAGAAGACTGAAACGATAATTAATTTTAAACATAAAAGCCACAATGCCATCAATTCATAGGTATTTTAGAAGCGTCGTTCATTTGAACAGTTCTTGTGCTTTCAATGTGCCAATTTAAATGGGTAAATGAGGTTTATAACCTGCTATTGATCTGTATATATATTGTCATCAAGAAGACCCCTGAGTCTGGAATTTGTAAAACTTAGGTCAGCGTATGAAATCGTAATGGAAGTGAAAAATTTTCTCTGGTGTAACGTATTTAACCAGACACCTAAATTTGCTGGTCCCTTCCTTCCTTCCACCCCACACTTTTTTCTGAAAAACTTAAACCTTTGGTTGCTCCAGTAAGGTGCATTCCAGGTATGTGACTAATAAGTTTAGCACTAAAAAAAAAAAAAGAAAAAAAATTGCAGCTCCAGACACCACTGGCATTTGATTACTGTTTCCATCTTTGCTAACAGGTTTGAACTACAGGTCAGATACTCACTTGACATCAATCAGAAAAACTGCTTTAGACTTAAAGACAGGAATGCATATTTACCCCAGCTGAAAAATCTAAAACCATGCCCAGTACAAAATGAATCAGAAGGGAAACTGAACTATAATTTTACTGAGATCAAGGGGAAGCTTCAGACTCATTTTTAGAGACAGAGTTTGCAATGCATGCTGTAGGGAATAAAATACGTGGGTTTAATTATCAACAACAGGCCTAAGGACACAATCAGATTAAATTTAAACATGTGTGTAAGAAACAAAATAAATATAGATATAAGGAGACGGGAACAGATACAAATCAATCTCAAGGGAGGTGAGAAGGAAAGGGATTAATAATTAAAATGTATATACTACGTGTTTATTCTTAGAGTTGTACCTGTGAGCATGACAAGTATGAATTCCTTAGACTTTACAATGCTGTGTCAGAGTTTCATGAGGGATTGAAAAAGAATTTAATAACTGAGTAGATCAGCCTCAGAACTAGTAGCCTATCAACTATTTGTGCTTATCATGAAATTTAAATACACACAGTCCCACAATCTCCATCTTATATTGTCTGTACAAATATGCAGTATGTGCCTTGAGAAAATAATTCCTCCCCATTTTAAATTGCTTTGTTTTGGGTAAAATTATTGCCATCTTTTCTAGTTTATTGCAGAGCTTCTAGACATGTCTACACAGCTAAATGCAAGTCAGAGGAGTCAAGTACTACAATCCTGATTGCCTGCATGCTTAATTTTCAACTTACTCCCTAGCTCTTTTTAGGAATCCTTCAGCTAATTTTCTCCAAAACGTCTTCTCTAGAGAGAGGTAGCCCTGAGCGGTTTGGATGTGATCCAGTCTGTGTCACTTGGCCTTGGGGCCAAGGATCAGTCCTTTACTTTTTTTGTCCCAACAATAGTGGTAAAAATGGGGCCAAAAATTGAACTTTGTAATACATGAATTTTCTCATTCTCATTTCATATGAATTCTGAATAAATAATCAAATTTTAAAGGTAGTGTATAATGCTTGTTAGTATGCACTTCTGGAGAGGCCTTCAGACTGCGGGGGCTATAACAGATGGTTTTTTTCTTCAAACATCTTTGATTTTTTTCTTGGATTTATATTTATATTTGACTGCCTTTTTTTTTAAACCTCATTGACATGATTTGGGATTTTTTTGTGGGCTTGAAACTGCACCAAGTTGGTTTCAGTGTGTGGCACAACCCTGCATTTTATTTTTCTTTAGCCTCTTCTCCTTCTGGATGCTGTGGGTTTTCCTTCTTATCTCTCCAGTCTTTCTTATTATCTTGCTTTTACTGCTGCCTCAGCTATTGCTCTCCTGTTAACATAATATTTCTCTGTCTCAATGAGAAGTGCATCTGCTCTAAGAAATCCTGAATGCCTGATTTTGTTTCACTTTTTTCCCCTCCTGCTAGTATTATTTTCCTCTGGATGTTTTCCATCATAATATTGACTGCTTCCTGCATGGCCTGTTTTACACTGGTGGCCTATCACGAAGTGGCATATCAGATTAAGAGTGTCCCGTGGCCCTGATGATTCTAACCTAGGAGCTGCCAGCTCTTTCAATATCTCCCATTCCTACAGATTATGAAGTTGTCAGCTGCAAGGATGAAGCTTTGCCACAAATGCAACAAAAGAAAAGAGGATGCACGCTCAGCAGAACTTGCTAAAGGAAAACAAAGAATAAAAAAGATGACCTTAAGGGGTGTCCTCTGGGAAGGTGAGAGGAATATCTAGCTTATAGATGGGACTTCATGTATTGACTTGAGAGGTTCTGAGATATTGTTCTAATAAATTAAATGTAAAATTTAGAATATGATAGATCAACTGCAATTAACCATGTTGAAATCTGGTGAGGATACATAACATCTCTTCTGCAAAAGATAATGAAGGATCTTCTTTTTGTTGGGCTTTGATTTTAGGTAAAGTGCAAGACAGAGCACCCTATGCAGATTACACACCTTTGGATAGGGCATAAAATCAACATCAGCAAAAGCAGAATCAGTCTCAGAGAACCTATGCAAATAAGTTTGCAATTTCTCACTGATTAGAGAATCAAAAAAACCCTGACTGCTTTATCACTGAAAGAAAAAATGGCAAGAAAAAAAATGATAAAAAAAAACCTTTTTATTTTTATCTTGGTACATCTTTATTAGATACAAAAGCCCTGATTTAGTTACTTTTCAACTTTAAACATATGAATTGCTCCATTGATTTCATTTAGAATATGCCTTGCTCCTGCTTATACTTTCTTAATTACTTTAGTGTATCATGGCAAAAATCTCAACGACGTTGTACTGCGATTGTGGTGACTCCTTTTTCCTTTATGATTCACATTCGGGTCTCAGATGCATAAATCAGTGCTGGCTTCCTTACTTTCAGTTTTACATATATACACATATAGGCCTGGCATTTGGTTTGTATAGTTTCGAGATTATGTAAAGCTAAGAAATACATGTGTTTATGATACGTGATAAATCAGTACCTCTAAACAATGCAAATAGCTCACAAAACTGCAAAAACATCTTTTGGCAAGTATAAGGTTGCAATAAAACCTTCTGTTTTATTTTATTTTTACAAATCCTAACACTTGAGATATCTCCCCTGAGGTTTTGTTTTTTTCTCCTTCTGAATATATACATTTTTATATTTGTTTGGTTACTAAGACTGAGGCTTCAGACCAAGGAATTGGAAGTTGCAGCCTTTCGACAGCCATTGCTTTATTCTTCTATCATAAAAAGGATCCTAAGTAAAGAACACCAGCAGTGACTTGCATCGCTCCTGGGCATTTTTTTGTTCTTGTGATCTAAAGTCCACTTATTGTGTTTTCTGTTATTTGGAGGTCACCAAACTTTGATCACTAGGGGGTAGTGTGGGGCTTCTCCTTGATCTAAGGTACCACACTCTTCAGCCTGATGTTTTTTGAATGTTTATCTGAAAAGCTTACACTAAATGTCCTTTATCTATGCATATATCTATGCATAATGTTCAGAAATTCCTGGACTCTAAAACCATATCACACTACCAATGGAGATCAAATGCATGGCGTTCCGTTCACTTATCACAAACTTTCCTGTATTCCCCAGCAGGAGCCAGATATTGCAAATGTCTATTAGTTCTCTTCGTTTTCTCTCTTCTCCCACAACACATAAATATACACATGCACAAAAAACCATTCACGCATATACTTACGTTTTGAACCCACTGACAATACACTAACAGATTTAGAATATTGCAAAAAGTGTGACCCTGTACCCTGTATTAATATTTAATCAAGTGCTCACCATACATTGCAAGTTAGTCTGAGAAAATTAATTAGCCCAAAAGATGCTTGTCCTTTAAAGGCACTGTAATCCCTTTTGAAAATGTAAATGAGATAATCCTTTGGTGAGTGCAAGCAACTGTTCGTTTTATTCAAAGTGTGAGGTTTTCAGGATGTCAGTAGAAACCTGTCCTACGTCATTTGAGTTTATTGGCTATAAATTCACCATCTAAAGGATTTCATGAAAAAAAAGTGAGAGAATTTGCTCCTCCTTCTTTCAGATCACTTCTTCTCTGGCATAAATCTGAGCGTGACCTAAGAAGAGAATGAAAAAACCCGTTGGGGACTCTTCCTTTTCCATTCTTCTTAATTGATTCCCTTGTTATCAGGAGACTGAAAGGCGTTCTTGAGATCAAGGAAGTCTAACACTATTTGGAGATACTGTGAAGAAGACAATTCATGAAAAAATTGATTTCAAAAGTATAAATAACTGCATTTGCTACCCTTCCTACCTACTACTCCTTATCTATCCCATAAATCAAGAGTGCCTCAATTTCAGGTTGTTGTAGATTAGACGTCCCAGTTTGTCTCTGATAGAAACTTAAAGCTAAACATTTTCCCTCTCTTGACTACTGCGAAGGGTTTTTTTTGCCACTACTTTAAATATTTTCTTGCTTAGAAATTGCCTTACCGCTGATTTCAAAATTCTGAAGTTTTCTGTCTAACCTAACTTCTTCCATGTAAACATTCTCTTCAAGGGTAAGTGTCAGCTGTACGTTTTTGTGCCTGAGCAACTACAGAATAGATTATCTGGCTTTTTTTTTTTTTAACTGCTGAGATTTGTTTTATTTCTTAATAAATAGTATATCCTCTCCATACAAATCTTCCCTCTATATTTCCTACTGCACTGTCTGTGAAGGATATAGACTATAACTAGTCCCATGCATAACTAGTCTCCCTATGGAGGACTCTACTAATTCTTCCTGAATCTTGTCCTTTTTTTCAGATAAATGGACAGATCCAAGTTCCTAAACGCCCTAAGGACTCATTTCTACAAACCTCTCTGAAAACTGCATACTCTTACGCACACAAGTAGCTCCACCAAAGTATGGGATGATAATAAAATTGTAGAGTTAAGTGTAAGAACTCTCACTTGAAAAGCAGCTACATGAAAATTCAGAATAAACGCATTTGCATTTGAGCTATGCTGGAAAACTACTTGACTGCATTTTAAATCCTTATCTCTCACTGCACTTATAGTTGTTGTGCTTGTTAACATGGACAGATGATTGGCAATAGCTCAACGTTTACATGTAAGAGCTAAGCTTGGGAGCATAGGCTGCGGTGTTGGGGATGTTTTTCAATATTTGAATGTGCTTTAATTTTCAGATGCAAAATGGTACCATATCTAGGCGAGTTTGTATCTGTAAATGGATGTCTGTATAGCAGTCCTACCTCTGATTCTATGTGTTTTCACTTTATAAAGAGGAATAAAAGCGGTCATGTTTTATTTTTAATAGCAAAGGATTTATTTTGCCCTGTGCTGCTCTCTTTTATGTCACTATGTAAACAAAAAATTGTGTGAGTTTCTGTAGCAAAAGGCTCCTACTAATTTAACAAAAGTGTGAAGAATTTCTCATTGATAATCCTATTAAGTTCTCTAAACACGGTTCCCTCTTTTTGGTCCAAAGTCTTGTGAACGGGCCTTCCTTTAAAACTGTGAAATAACAGCTGTTTCTCTCTTAATTTTCTTCTGTTTTGAAAGTGTGGCTCAGAAGCTTGAAAATGAAAGTTGATTTAGAGCAAAAGTAATAGCTGGTCACCAAATAAGAAGTTTTAACTTTCTGCCCCTCTTTCTCCTCCAACCCATCACATTCTCAGACATTTCCCTACTGTTCTGGGTAATTTATTCTATGTCAGTATCAGTTTTAGGCCCCTCTAATTTACTGACTGCCAAGTTTACAAGATTGTGTACAGTGGTTTTGTGTAGTGGACATCTGTCCACCAGGGACTCAATGATCTGAAAATGTCGACTTGGACTTAAACCAATGGCCTAAAGCTACGAGGTAAGTGCAATTTTGTCTGAGCCACAAAGCGCTTAGAAGTGTTGTCTTCATTAAATGGAACGGTGTTTTCAAAAGACAGGAATATTAACTGCCTTTTACAGCAGTCAACTGTGTGTTTGGCAAGAGGGAGCCCCCTGCCCCCTGTACGCAGAGGCACAGTGAGAAATTCCGGTTGTGCTACTTTTAGTGGTTTATCTTGTCTACGCTCCCCAACCCACTTTCTGAAATTGGAGAGGATCTTGATAAAAGGCAGCGAATCTGACACTGTCGTATCAGTGTTCTCCCCAAGGAGTTTACACACTGGTATAAAATCACTGAAAAGCAATCACCAAGCAGCCAGGTTACGGCTTTGGACAATCAGTGTCTAAATCCATTGAGCAATTTGAGTTACTTACACCCTTTCCCCCCCCGACCTTTTTGACCTGCTTCGCCTTGCACTGTGAACAGAAGTGTATTTTTTGCTATTAGACTTTTGTGAACCGCACTGCACGGGAAGTGATGTGAGGTCACAGGATGAGAGGTTCACCTCCAAATAGCTCCATGCAATCTGATGTGACATACACATTTAAAAATCACTTCCAGGGATTTTTTCAGGAAGAAGGAGTACACTCTCGGTAGCACGAGCCCCAGCCAGTTGATGTTGAATATCTGAATCTTCTTTGAGTATATCAGAATGTATTTATTCCTGACACAGAACAAAGAGAAAACAAATCTAATTTTTTCTGTTTGCCAGCTTTTAGCCTGCCTTAAAACTCTTGCTTTTCTCCTTCCACAGGATTGTATGGAATTCTGTTCCCTTACTGTCTTCTGCTTAAATTTCAGTGATATCACCCAGATTGCTCCAGAATACACCCAGTGTATCTGAAAATAAGAAGGAAAAGAATGAGAAAAAGACAAAATGGTGAAGCAAGAACAAGCTGAGGCGATTATGAATCCTTGGGACAGGTTTATGTGATTATGAATCCTTGGGACAAGTTTTCAGGCAAGTTATCACAGTTTTAATGACTCCAGTGGAGCACTTTCTCAGAGCTCCTTCAGGAACAGACTTGCCGTACAACTTAACGCCATGCACAGGTTCACTCTCCACAAGACTGTCACTTTATCTCAGAGCTGAAGGTCTGACTTGGGCCATAGCTTCACAATACTCTGCCAGTGACCTTGGCAGCGCTTTCGGGATCCCCTGCCAGCATGTGTCAGCTCATTTCTCTTGTGCCAACACAACTGGCCTTAAGGCTGCTCTAGAAGCCACGTTAGTAAATAATCCAAATTAATTTAGCCTACCAGAAAGGTGCTGGAAGTAATGGGGGCTATGCAGTACTCTATGTCACCAATGCTTTCCAAAATTTCAATCTTCTAGCTCCATATTGGTATTTCTTTGTTATCTGGTACTCTGTTTCATGCTTCAAGGTCTCATAAGCATTACATTATGCAATATGCCATGCAAAAAAACAATGCTATGTAACCCGTTTATTTTGATTCCAAATTCCCTAGCTTTCAAAAAAATAGCTGCTAGCAAACCAGCTCCTCTCAGGATCTGAAGATTTTAACAATGGATGTCTTCCAGCTGCTATTTCTGTCATAGAAGAATAGGTATTTTTTTTGTAACTTACACAAGTAAATGTTGCCTGCTCTCAACTGAGATATCAGTTATAGTTCAGATATTGAAACTAGTAGCTGCAGAGTGAACAAATATATTTTATGCATGTTAACAGGTACTTTATGTTCCACAGCCTTACAATATGTTCCTTTGAAAATGATCTTCCCATGGGGAACCTAACCTCCATTATTTTCAATGTGTTTTGCAGTCAAACTCTCCAACTCCATTTTCAAGCAGCTGAATGCGGGTCCTGTAAAACTTTAGGTACTTCTAAGAAACATCCGGTCATTTTCACGCTTGTCAAAACAACGGTTCCTGTTACTGCAATAGCGAGGAATTGTAGTTGTGGTACCAGCTTAGATTGCAATGATGGCCTGAATATGCTCTTGAACAGCAATTACGGAGGACAGATAGGAAGAGACGTTAGAGCTTACTTCAGCTTGTATGGGGAAAAGTAGAAATTTCAAGGCCAGGATGGGGCTTTGAGCAGCATGGTCTAGTGGGAGGTGTCCCTGCTTGTGGAAGGGGGGTTGGAACTAGGTGATCTTCAAGGTCCCTTCCAACTCTAACCACTCTGTGATTCTCTGAACTGGAATAGAGTAAAATATCCAGCCAGTAAGCTGTTGGAGTTTGCTTGCGGAGCTGGGTGGCAGTCTGTACAGCTCGCTGGCACAGACCCAGCTGCCGCAGTGTGTCAGTGGCGTAGCAGAAACGCTGAGTTATGGGATGCGTTTTTGCCTGGCTGGGGTACCGGCAGCCCTGCGTCTCGGGGCCAGCTTTGCCCGTCCTCAGCCTGAGGGGGTGTGTGTTTGTGTGCAGGCCTGCCCTTTCAAACCACGTACATGCAAGAGCCTATTCAGAAGGCATTTTACAATTTTTCATATATAATTTAGACCTGGTATGAGCAGACACCACGTGACGAAAACATGAAGAAGCCAGTATAATTTATACCTTATCCACTTACACAGTTTCCTCTGTAGATAACATACAATGTGACACAAGAAAACAAGACCACTCCCTTAGGTAGAAACTCTCTACAAATCTCTGAGTTAGTTCATCCAATGCAAACCTCATTTAAAAATGAGCGCCAGAAACATCATCAGTGCTGATAGCACAGATATAACTCAGCTTGGAATATGAACTCTTTAATTGACAAAGCAATTGACAATAAGGTTACTGCCACTGTATTGGCACAGGTGCCCAGGCGCTGGCAGTGGGTGGGCCACAGGGCGGCCTCTGTGAGGAGAGGCCGGGGCTGCCCGGAGCCAGACACAGCCGGTTCCAGCCGGCTCCAACCCACCCACTGCAAGGCAACGGCCCAGCCCCGCAGCCAAAATGGCGGCGCCTCAGAGAAAACAGGTCGAAAAAAGGGAAAAAAAACCCTATACAAGTGAGGAGTGGGGGTGAAAAAAAAAGTGTAAAAAACAGCCCTGCAGACACCAAGGTGAGGGCAGAAGGAGGAGAATGAGGTGCTCCGCACGCCAGAGCAGAGATTCCCCTGCAGCCCCTGGAGGAGACCATGGTGGAACAGGTATTTCCCTGCAGCCTATGGAAGAGACGATGGTGGAGCAGACACCCACGCTGCATCCCATGGAGGGCCCCATACCAGAGCAGGTGGATATTCCTGAAAGAAGCTGCAGCTGATGGAGAGGCCATTAGCTCTCCAAGTGTGAGGAGGAAGGAGCAGCAGAGAGGAGCAGTTATGGACTGACCACAACCCCCATGCCCCATCTCCCTGCACTCTTGGGTACAGGTGGAAGAAGTTTTAGTTTTTGTCTTTGTTTCTCACCATCCAACTCTATTTCTAATTGGCAATAAATTAAATTAATTTCCCCAAGTCTGTTTTGCCCATGATGATAATTGGTAAGGGATCTCCCTGTCTTTAACGTGACCCATGAGGTTTTCTGTCTTATTTTCTCCCCCTGTCCTGTTGAGAAGGAGGAGTGTGAGAGTGGCTGGGTCTGGCAGCTGGCCAAGGTCAACCCATTGCAGCCACCTGTGGGGGTGACAACCTAATAGTGCCCATAGAATATTATGATCCCTTCTACTGGTGTGAAAACAAGTTTTCCTCTTGTAAGTACTTCTGTGCTGCTGGTTTTCTTATGAGCTTTCCTTGAAAATGCTGTAGTATGTAACAATACTGCTGTCTGAAATATTTTCTCATTCTGGGACCAATTCATCCCATTGGATATAGTCCTTGAAAACACACTGTTCATAAGATACAGCTTCTCTGGTTCTACAGGCATTTCAGTCATAGCAAGATATCTTGTGTCATGCTGACAGAAAGGCCGGAGGGCTTGAAGGAGACAGACATCTCTTTGAGTAGCTGCTGGAATGTAGGCTTTTGAGGCTTTTGAGATGGCACAAGATGACTTTGATTAGACAACTGAATTCTGTCCTATCTGATCTGGAACACCTGGTTCTGCAATCCACATTGATTTATCAATGCTGTGTGATTGGTGCATAAATGTATACTTGAAGGCTCACCAAGAATGCAGGGAAACTCCATGGCTCATCCTTCCAAAGAAAACAAGAATCAAGTTCAGTTTAATGAAAAAAACCACAGTATCCTATGTCTTTTAAAGAGAATGAACAAGAACTGATACCCAGAAGTAAGTGTTTAAGTATGCAAGGCTTTAATAAGAATTCAGAAAGAAGAAAAATATTCTCTTAAGAGCAGCAGAAAACAACAGGAATTGCCTTAGCATTGTATTAAGATCCTCTTTTCTACTGCTGTTCAAATACCCTCAACTTTCATACAGAATGGCATGAGCCTTGTCACTGAATTTATGGCACATTGGCCCATTATTTATTTCTTTGAACTAGTGCCCAATTTGTATTTTGAGCTTGGATTTACTTCTTGTTTTTTGTGAGGTTTTTGGTGCCATATGTCACTGACATAAATTTCTTCACACAGAGAATGCCTATAATTAGAAACTTACTGTATACAATGAAACCCACTCAGCCACTCAGAAGACCAACAAAAAATCGATTGCTTAAGGGAAACAGGTTATTAATAACACTGGAGAAGAACTGTGCTGTCAATGTGTTTCCAAATACTTTGGGACAGTTGTAGAGATCAGAGGCTGCTTAAAAAGTGGTCTAGTTGCATGGAGTCACTATATACATTCTAACACCTTCCCTGGGGCCTTGCTGCAGTCCAGTATGTTTTAGTAATAGTTGGGATGGTCCTGGAATGACACTTCCAGTTCTTATACACATATACGTGTCTGACAGGAGCATCGGGACCAAATAGAGGAAACCTGTGCCACAACGGCAGTACCCAAGAAGAAGCTGTATCCTACAAAGAAGTGGTGAACAAGTACTAGTGCAAACCTTAGCGAGATTATCTTGTTTGTTGATATCTGGATCCATGTATCATTTTCTGTCTTCTCACATTTGTGGTCTCTCACATCATGGGCTAAAACAACAGGCATAGCAAACCACTTAGCAAAGTAAACCAGGGTAGAGTCCCCAAATCACATTTAATGTTATATATGTTAAAATTAGTTAGTTGCCTCAGTTACCTAAAGAAATTTGAAAGCACATGCTGTGTCTACACGTGTGTCTGCCTTTTGCTTTGGATCAAGAGGCTCCTTCTAAAATGGATTTCCAGGTCAGCTCAGTTCACCATGCTCTGGTTCTTATCACCAAGTAGTCTCTGTGCTCAAACTGTATTTGTCTTTGATGAAACTAAACTAGAAGATGTGGTTTGATCAATGCAGAGCAATTGCTGCTGGACAATCATTGCTGAGATGCAGCTCCCTGGTTCTGGGAGCTGTGGGGGGTCCCCAGTGGGTGGCAGGGCAGGGCCGCACAAGCAGGTCCCATCTCACTACCCCCAGCCAGGGAGCAGAACATGCCGGGAGCAGGCCCTTACACAGTGCAGGGGATTGAACTGGAAGAAATATCATGTAAAACCCACAAAACTTGTTTAGTGTAACAAGGGTTTCACTCTACAGATCTTCACACATTGCACCACACTACTTGCTTGTGTGTGATTGCACCACAACGCTTGCATTAGAGCTTATCGTCTCTTTTCAGAACAAAGGCAGATAGATATCTATAAAAGCCACATCTAAACTAGTCACTGTCCTTACACTGTGGGTGATGAAAAGAAAGAGTTCCTCCCTGATATAGTTTAGATTAATTGTCTGAAATTGCCTTAAGAATGACTTTTTCTCTGACTGAAAGTGCAAAGTACGATGATTAGGTCAGCTATAGACACATACATCTAAAGTTAGGTGTGACAGCTCTCATACAAGGTGAAAAACCAGGCACAATTTAGGCATATATAGCACAAAATAGTATGACAGAGAAAAGGGACTCTTCACAGATTACTGAGGATGTGAATGCCCCCAAACTAGCCTCAAGGTGGATTCAACCATTTATTTCCTCAAACAAAACAACTGATTTAATGAGTAAGAAGGCTGGCTTCAAATGCTGTTGGCGTAAAAAACATCTAGTCCTGTAACTCCTAAAGATTTATCGCAAGTAAGCAGAGCCAAACTCTATCATTCTCAGATCATTAGTTGTCCTTAGGGGAATCATAAAGCTCACTACCTTTATACCTGTACTTGAGAAGTGAAATAGAAGCTGAAGTACAGTTTGAAAATACAGCTGAGCCCACTTAATGCCTCTTTCACACTCCTTCCTTCACTACTTATGGCCAGGTATTTTTCCCTTGTATCTGTTCTGGCATTTTATTGGACCCCTTGTTGAACTGATCCATCTCTTTAAGTAAGAAGATAGTCCATTTGCCTAGTCTTCCCCACCCCCTCACCCCCTCAAAAAGCCCCAAAAGAATGGGGTCTGGTCTGAAGGCCAGACTTCCAAACTGGAGGGAAAGGAGGAAAGAAGAGCCAGCTAAAAAGCAGGGGCAAGGTTACCTGTTCAGTAGGCTCAGCTGTTGACCTGTACCCCAAGATGGCAACAGCATTTGCTAGTTTTAGCAATCTCCTAAATCAGCAATGTTGCCAGAGAAAATCTCCTGTGGAACTACCTTGTTAGAGTTTTCAACTCTGCTGATAATGATTTTCCAAGGCTACTTCCAGCTCCTTCATTCCCAGCTCCTCTACTCACTTCCCTGTCCCCAGGCAGTGCAGGGGGATGGGGAATGGGGATTGTGGTCACTCCATAACGGTTCCTTTCTGCTGCTCCTTCATCCTTATACACTTCCCCTACTCCAGTGTGGGTGCTTCACACAAGCTACAGTCCTTCAAGAACTGCTCCAGCATGGGCTCATCTCCAAAGGCCACAGATCCTTCAGGAATATCTACCTGCTGTGGTGTGGAGTCCACCACAGGCTGCAGTGTGGATATCTGCTCTGACGTGGTCCTCCATGATCTGCAGATGGACATCCTGCTTCACTATGGTCTTCTTCGTGGGCTGCAGGGGAATCTCTGCTCTGGCAGTTGGAACGCCTCCTCCCGCTCCTTCTTCACTGACCTTGGTGTTCATATGGTTGTTTCTTACACTTTGTTTTTTCTTAGCTCCTGTCTCTCACAATTGCTGCACAGCATTTTTCTCTTTCTTAAATACATTTCCCAAGATATACCACCAGCTTGGCTGACAGGCTTAGCTGTGTCCTGTGGTGGGTCTGTTCTGGAGCTCTCTGGAAGGGAGTGAGCTATTCCTAAAACCATGCATGTGCATTGTTTGGAAGACACAAAGCTGGAGACATCCAAAACAGATCAGAAAATCAGCTCAATGGGTAAGGAATACAAAGGATCAAGTATGAATTCTACACATATGTGTGTCCAGAAATGTTATTGTTCTTCCATGGACATTATTTTATTTTGTGTGCACTCATTAATTAAATTTTATTGGAAGGACTTTAGTCTTTTCCTCTCCTATTAATACTGTAAAAAGAGATAATGTGACTGGAACAAGTTTGTTTATTGAATTCTGGTGGGGTTTTAAGGGTTAAGAAAAGCATAAATTTTTGGCATCTGATATTTGAAACTCTCTTGCTTGGCTTTGACTGCTTTCAACACTGTTGTTAGAATTGGCTTACCTATAGCAAATCCACCCATCAAGAATTTGTCTTGTAAACTTTCTTTTGTTACCACTGATATTTTTACCATACCCCAACTTTGACTTTCAGCTTATAATAAATGTGGTCCTTTGTTGAATCTTTTATCTCCTAGTTTCCATGTAACTTTTTATATGCAAATAGTCTTGCTCTGAGGGCAGCAACTGCTATCACCCTTACATAACCAAAGATGTCATTTATTCTACTTCAGAATAATCAGAATTTCGATCATGAACGTCATTGTCTGATAGTCTGTTACTCGTATCCTCTGGGTGACAACTTGGTGATGATAATGAGCCTTCCTGCTCTAGCGGTGAGGATGCTGCCATCCATCTTCTTTGTTGTGGCCTTTCAGACTTCTGAATCTGTATACTATGTATTAGACATAGATAGAACTTTTTAGTTCAGGTCAACTAATAGGAATGCTTTCATTTTGCAGGAGAGTTGCACTTCAGGCTCATATAAGAAAGACAATAGTTTTTTGGAACCAGCTAACTCCCTTGTAGAAAACAAGTTTGTTGGTTACCCAGTTACCTGGATGTAAAGCATTTCATACTTAAGCGAAATGTCATGACTCAACATTGCAACTGAATGAAGTTTTGTGTTATTAAATTATTAAAAATACCTTAAATATTAAACAATAAACATTAGGAAGTAGTATATTTATGAAAAAAAAATGAAAGGATTATTTTGGAACGATGTTTTTGAAGTACATTTTTTTAATGAAATGTGCATGAAACTTCCATGTACAGTCAGTATTCTGCAAAAATTAGCCATTTAAAAGTTAGACATTTAGTTATCACAGAATCACAGAATGGTAGGGGTTGGAAGGCACCTCTAAAGATCATCTAGTCCATCCCCCCCACTAAAGCAGGTTTACCTAGAGTAGGTTGCATGGCATTGTGTCCAGGAGGGTTTTGAATATCTCCAGAGAAAGAGAATATTATATTAGCGCTCTCTATATATATTAACTCTAATTGGTATAAAGCAGAAAGGCAGGCAGTTCCAGATGCTAGTTATCACAGGGAAAAGCATTTAGCAGCTTGCTTACTTTCTGGAGTTGCCCATCTTCAGTAGAGAAAACTTAGACAATTGATGTTCAGATGACTGAAATCAAGAGAGATTAATCACACCCCAAGTGCCAAGGCAGGGCTATGGTAGCAATTTTCAGGTATTGCAAAGTGTCCCAGTGAAGCTGCAGCTGGAAAACAGTCATCAAGACTGAGATCACTGAGGTGCATAGCTCAGAAGTAAAAAAACTAGTTACTGTAATATCATTATGAAATAGAATGAAATAGAATGAAATAGAATGGACAGGGTTCTCTTGGGATTTCTTTTGTTTATTTGCTTTCCTGTACCTGTTATCTTACAGCAATCTGGCTACAACAGTATCCTACAGTTAGTTCACCCATTGGGAGAATATCAAAGATCTGTCGATACACTGCAACACTATTAGATTATTTATTCAAAGCTGAATTTCTCTGTTACTGAACTCTAAATTAAAATATATTGTTGGGGGGGTGTCTAACATTAGAACATTGGACCTTATTCTCAACGGTTTTGGCAGGGAGAGCAATGTTTTATAGTTTCAGACAAAATGTGGCAGTTATAGCAAGGTGCGGTCCTTTGAGATAAGCATTTGTAGCTGGTAGATTACCATGAAAGTAAGGGTATTTCAGTAAAACCCTTTCCCCTCCACACTCCGTCACTTTCCATTACTGACAATCCATTGGCATGGCATGCGTGGACAAAATTCCCTACACACTGAGAGCTTGGGGATCTCATATCTGTTTGTTAAAGTAACAGTAGCATTTAATCAAAAGAAAAATCCATCCTCCATTAATAAATAATGTATACATCTAACATTATAGTCAAGCAAGAAAATACAAACGGTTCCAGTAATTTGAGTGTGATGTTTGCCCTTTGTAAAAGTTTAGAAATACTGCTGACTTATAAGGACATCACGTTCATGATGTTACATTTGAGGCTGTATGGAGTCTAGAGCTTCCATTATGGATCCATATACAATTCAGAGATAAAAAATGTCTCTGGAGCTTTAACTTGGCATACAGGGCTTCAGCCAGGCAGGGGTGTGTTTAACAATTGCACCATGTTAAGCACTAAACACTGCTTCGTAAGAATGAATGTGTGGGTGGAAAGCAGGGGAAGATTTTTTCGAAGGGCGCCTATCTCTTAAGGATTTGGATGATCTATTAATTCATCTAATCTGTTATAGACAATTTTTTCCTGGATCCTACAACAAAGAAGATGGAAACTGTAGCATTTACAAAATTTTGGATCAGGTTCTATCCTAAGCTATTGACATTTTATAAGACAATGTTTACCCTGTGATTTAACTGAGAAGGAGTTTGACCTATTGTCTTTTTGCTAGATGTGGACTTTCAGTAATAGATTTGGGGAATTTTTATAGACTATTAATGACACAGATAAGGACTACTGAAATTTTCAAAATCAATAGTAACTTCCATTGATGTTAGTGGAAGCTGGGTACTCACCCAAAAATCTTTTCTACATTTTTCAACACTTAAAATGCCCTTTTGAAAAACAGCCCTTCTTTCATTAAATTGAAGTATCTTTAAGCACCTTTGAAATTAATGGAAATGATGCAAGCGGTTTAAGTAGAGTCAGACTTTTTTCTCTGAGTGGAAAAATGAGAGAAATGACAGTTTCTTCACTTGCTCACCCAAAGATGACTATTGCTGTATGAGATTCCTTAGGCTACCCAAGGGTTGACAGACAGGATGATGGAAACCCATGGACACCTTGGAGGTTAATCATGTTGTCCCAGCACATCTCCAAAGATGCACGCGGGCAACCACATAAACCAATCAGGGTGGAATTACCTAATGTTAGAACTCACCTAAGAGTAGGTGACTACAATGTAGGTGCTGATATGTGATATAGGTGTCCAAATTTCCCTGCAGTCAGAGGACATCTACACAGGTTTCAGCTTTCTCAACATAGGTATGTAGTGTTATTATATCTGATGTAGAATCCTGCATCTAGGCTCCAGTTACTGTTCCAGAATTGTGTGGGTTTTTCATATATCCTTTTTCAGGTGTCATGCATGCCAGCCCCATGTAGAGATGTCTTGGATACTACAGACCACTTCACATTGCGATAGATTGCTGATTCTACGTCTTTTCAACCTAGTCAAAGGGGCTTAGGGAACTGTTCATTCTAACCTAAGCTAGGCACCTAAATCTGGTCATCAGAACACCTGAAGTAGCTCACATGTATGACAGACAGACATGACCTACACTGTAGAAATCAAATATAAGATCTAGCTGGTTTCCTTTTCTGGTGATTTGATTTTAGGTGCCACAGCTTGCCGTGGCTGCTTCTGAGGGTACTGATCTCCACTGATCTCCAGTGTCTGACAGCCCTGTGCAGGCATCTACAGGACAGCCTCTGCACTGGATGCTACCTTTAAACAAATAAATCTTATCCTTTATCTTTAGAAATTAGGCATGCCTCAATGGCTGTAGCAATAATTTTTCCACCTCTGCTTTCTTACGGCTGTAGTCTTGCTCCTACCGTGCCCTGAACACTGACATTTACTTTGCTCACGCTGATGCTGGAATCCAGCCTTGCTGAGGATGAAGTTATAGAACTCATCTTTTTTATTTTGTCTCTGACAACAGTCAAAAGGCTTCTTCAATCCACTATTTCACATAATTAGTGATGATAATGTTAACATTAAAAGAGTGGTGAATACCATTTAATTAAATCTATGATCTGATTAAATTATCTGTGACTGAACACATTACTAAACTGCTCCAATATTCTTGAAACATGTTTGACGTTCAAAGTGAAAGTGTAGTCCCAGTAGAAATACTGGGACTAATAACATTTAAATTGGTCAAATTCTAGCTTCAGGTACATCACTCTAAGTTTCACATGTGAGCAATAGTCACAGGCATTTTTGAAATTAATATATGCAAGCTCACCCCTGAAATATTCAGATTACTTTTGTAATCCTTAATAGGAGAACAGTTAAGTAAAGCAGACCTCCTGTAAATCTAAATCTTTTCTCTAGGTGAAAACACTAGCAATATCTCACCAATTTGCTAGTAAGTTGCTGAAAAGGTATATTGTTTTGAGGTTCTACAATTCAAACACTAAATGGGTATATCAGAAAGCAAAATCCTTTTCACTCATAGTACGTACAGCCCAAGAACTGATTGATTAGAATTGAAAAAAATGGTCTGATGGGTGAATTTGAAGCTTTCCCCATTCCCCTTTCCAAGAACACCATGACATTTGAGGATTGTTCATTCTGCAAATGTTGTACCTATCTGGACCGTATTTCACAGAGCTTTTCTTGCCTATTTAGTCTGTCTGTGTATTGATTTATGATATATACATGCTTATCTTTACCAGTGTATATTCAGCCATCATTGAAAGTACATGAAAGCAGTGATATCACTGATTACACATTTTAATGCAATATGCTAAGAGTAGCTCACTGTATATCTTGAATAAAATTACTCCTTAGGCTTTATTATTATTACTTTTTATTGCTATTGCTCTCTATGTCTCATCCAGTACTTTCTAGCAGTAAAATTAAAAAACTTCTGGTATGAATGCAAAATCTGTGTTCTTGCACTTCAGTGCATTTTAATTTTTACAAGAGTAAGAAAATTAATAAAGCTACAATGCAGATGGTGAAACATTCTTCTTTTCTACCAGCAGGAAATCAGAAAACACTTAGAAATACTTTGCTAACAATGCAGTGTTAAAAGGCGGTTTACCTCTGTGTATAAAACTCCATCTATTTTGATACAAGTATATATATAAAATACTTTTCTGTTTTTATTCTAATTTCCAACCTATTATAAGAGTAGAATATATAGCTATGGAATCACATATTCCTACGTTTAGTCTTGTTAATTATTGTTATTCTGTTCTGTCTTAGAAAAGGCAAGCAGGTTTTAGGGATATAAGATTCAAAATACTCTGTTCAGAATGAATATATTATATGGAAAGATGTCAATATATGTATATTTTGCCATTTTCATCCCATGATGGCTTCAGTAACAAAGGATGAGATCAAACCTGCCCGCATTAAGCAAATTTTAAATACGAAATTCTTAGTCTTTCTAAACTTTATAGATAGGAGCTTCTGAAGCCTCCAGAGGGAAGAGCCATCCGACAAAGACTAGGAACGTAAATCAGGCAAATGTGAAGGATGTCAATTAGGCTTAGTGTATCCCATCCAGTATTTACAAAATTAGAAATCTATTCTTTTGAATCTCCTTACCCATCTGGTTTTCTTACCAAAACCTCTGTGAATATTCCCTTCACAGAAGTGGTTTAACTTGCTGTCTCCCAAAAGGGGCCTGTTTCTAGGGAGAAACAGTGAGATATATACAACAGTGCGATACACATTTTTTGTACCTAAGATCTACAGATTCATAATCAGAAGTCTTAGAAATTACTTTGAAAACTGTAATTGTGAGGATGTAATTGGCCCTATATGGGACAACAGCTATGCATCTATTATGTTGACTGAAATCTCTGCTTCCCTTGGCCTTTTTGAACATCCCCAAGATCATTCATTATGTGCAAAATTATTTCACTACTTTCCCCTATAGTAACAGTAAGTGACAGCACTCTGCGTAATTCAGTATTGAAGCATTCTTATGCCATTCAGTTCTAAGAAATGTAAGCAGCCTTTATGTACATAAAAAAAAAATTTTCAATTAAGCATTGTGTCCCATTTTTCAGCACAAGTATTACCTTCCAGCAATAAGGAATAAATCGCTTTATAGCTAGGAAAATACCCAAGGTAATTCAAGTCATTCATACTGTTGTGATCCTTGTCCCTATGATACAAAATGTACTGGCTCTGCAGTTACTGTATAATGCTGATAAAAGATAAAGAATTTCCCTTTGCAATATTTCTAATATTTATGAATATACATCTTGGGTTTATTCAAGCCTTTTTTTCTAATCTAACAAAGAGTCCGTTGTGAATTTGGATGAGAGAAGTGTCGATTTAATACATGTGAATTAATGTATGGGTCAGCTTAGTAAGAGTGAGAAAAATGTCTTGTTTCCTGCATATCTAGGGAGCGCAAGCCAGTTGCAAATAGATTTGGTCTAAGTATATTTTGATAGAATGTAATCCACACCCAAATCCCATTACTGCAGTAAGAGGGTAAAAATTAATGTGATCAGCCCCAATCATTTTAAGAAGAGCTGACAAAATCCTATAGTAACAACTGAAATTTGAAACATTTACTTTTTTTTTTTTTTTAGCTTAACTGTTGAAACCAATTCTTAAGGCTTAATGAAAAAATATTATTAGATGCTTCTGTAAATTTGTCTGGACCACTGTGAAGTTTTGTGTTTCTCCTTGAAGCTAATAATACTTTTTGTCCTGACAATCCAACCTCTATTTCCTTCTGAATTAGCTTCCCAGGTTTCTGAATTCTTCCTTTGATATTCTGAAGTTTTGACTGTATCTGAAAGGTCTGCCATCTCCTGTGATGGGGGAATAACACTGAAGTCACAAATTAATATCAACAAAATGTCCAGCTCTCTCATAGTTTCTTATTGTAGATAGAGTCAAACTTCTCATCAGGAAGAGGATGGTCACTCAGTCACTATCTGAAGACAAGTTAGGAGACAGGAGAATTTAAAGATATCTTAATTGTAAAAGTTACAATGAGGGCTAAGTGATGTGGAGGTAAAAAAGAATATGGGAGAAGTTGTTGCGTATGAAATGCCAAAAACATAAAAAGCAATATTGAGGCTGAGATACAGGCAGAGGTGCAGCAAGGAAGTCAGGCACGTCAGAGAGGGAAAACAGAGTAAGGAGAAAATTCCACAGTAAAAGAAGTCAAAATATAGGGATGGAGAAAGGCCAGATCTCCAAAAGGAACTAGACATAGATGTCATTAGAAGAGATGTCTGATGATTTTCCCAAGGAGTAAATGGAAGTGTGTTCCACATACTTCAGATGGAAAGAAATGGTACCAGTTCTCTCCATTCAACTAGTAGGATGGTTGCACTGCACACATATACATGTAAATGTATATATGTATTCAATTATACTATAGCTGAATCTATATATCTGAAGCTATAATAATAATTTATAATTCTTAGTTTCAGGAACCTTTAAATTGGCAATGCATAGCTTTGCAATACTAAGGGAAGATAAGGAAGTCAAGAAAGAAAGAAATCCAGAAAAAAATATTTTTTCCTGTCATCATTTAACGTAAAAGTCTTAACAGATTTCTAAAAGTCTGATTCTTGACACTTGGACGTTTCAAAGAGCAATAGTGTACACATGAAGACCAGATGTTGAGTAGCTATGGCATAGATTTGGGTATTGCAGAGCTGCATTACAACCTTTCACAATTTCAAGCTTAGCTAACTGATCACTCCTGCACCTCTTTCTCTCAGCCAGAAACCCACTTTTAAAAAAAACCCTATGGATAGAAAAGAACCAGAATTATGGCACCATACTTTCCACTGGCCTATGAATTAGGGTTTTTAATGGTTACTCGGCAAGCCCAAAGTAACTGCTGTTTATAACTCTCTGAAGATTACTTCTGATAGCAGCACATCCAGTCAATACACAGAAACAGACCACAGGACCTCTGTCCAGTTCAGGTTGAAAGCAGCTCCTGTCGACTTCAGTGGAATTTGGGCCACTTAACTCCGTCTTGTCTAACTGCATCAGAGCATAAAGCATAATATTATTCAAATATCCCATCATGACAAAAAGCATTAATGACCTAACTGATAAAGGAATATCCACTGTAGCTGTATTTCACATCAGGATTACCCAAAATAAGACAAATGACTTTTGATGGTCCTGATTAGTGCAAAAAGTAATAAGAGGATCATCCCAGTAATATGAAAAGACTTATGATTGAAATGGGGGTATTTGAAGAAGAATTGTTATACACCCTAAAGAAATTTAAACAATTTTTGTAACGGTTATAGCACATCAGTGATATTTTCCTGATTTGGAAAAATGATTGTAACTCGCTGGAAAGGTTTATTATGGAGCTGAATAATTTATACCCCACCATTATGTTTGATGGAAAGCAGAGTCAGAAGACTGTTAACTATCTTGATGTAAGTCAGGCACTGATTTGATCCCAGTGACAGCAGAGCATATTTTGGTTTTATGAGGATGAGATAGAAATAGTACTTTAAAAAAACCTTAATTTTTTTTAACAAAAGCCTTCAAAATAAGAAAAAAATGTATATAATAGTTACGTTAATGCACGGTGTGACCATACTCTTCAAAGAAGGGGTTCTTTGTCCAAAACATCCCTGCCAAATCACCTCTGCCCTAGTATTATGGCAATATATATATAAAACAATATGACTAATAGAAGGCGGCTTTGGGGCACTACAAGGATTTTGTAGCCTTATTTCATAGAATTTGTAGCAGTTTTCAGGGAACGAGGGCAACCCAAAACTGAAGAGAGATACTCTGGAAATGATGTGTTTAGCACAGCCAGGTCTACTGGCCCTCTACTGCCGGGGAAACCAGTGGAAAACAGCGATGAGTAGTGTGTCTCAAGGGTCCATACTGGCACCAATATTATTTAATATCTTCATTTGTGGTATACATAGTGGGCTTGAGTGCACCCTTAGCAAGTCTGCAGGTGACACCAAGCTGAATGATGCAGTTGATATGCTCAAGGGAAGGGATGCCATCCAGAGCAACTTCGATATGTTAGACAGGTGGGCCCCTGCAAACCTCAGGTTCAACAAGGCCAAGTGCACAGTCCTGCACCTGGGTCAGGGCGATCCCCAATATCAATACAGGCTGGAGGATGAAGGAATTGAGAGCAGCCCTGCTGAAAAGGACTTGGGGATACTGGTGGATGAAAAATTGGACATGAGCTGGCAATGTGAGCACGCAGCCTAGAAAGCCAACCATACCCTGGGCTGCATAAAAAGCAGTGTGACCAGCAGGTCGAGGGAGGTGATTCTCCTTCTCTCCTAAACTCTCCTGAGACACCACCTGGAGTACTGCATCCAGGGTCCCCAGTACAAGAAATACATCAACCTGTTAGAGTGGGTTGAGAGGAGGGACATGAAAATGATTAGAGGGGCGTAACACCTTTCCTATGAAGAAAGAGAGCATTGGGGTTATTCAGCGTGGAGAAGAGAAGGCTTCAGGGAGACCTTATTGTGGCCTTTCAATATATATAGGGAGTTTACAAGAAAGAGGGAGAAAGACTTTTTACCAAAGCCTGTAGTGGCAGGACAAGGGGCAATGATTTTAAACTGAAAGAGGGTAGATTTAGTTTGGACATAAGGAAGACATTTTTTATTTTGAGGACGCTGGAACAGGTTGAGGGTTGAAGGACTCTGGAACAGGTTCCCTAGAGAAGTTGTGGATGTCCCATCACTGGAAGTGTCCAAGGTCAGGATGGATGGGGCTTTGAGCAGCCTGGTCTAGTGAAAGCTGTTTCTGCTCACTGCAGGGGGCTTGGACTAGTTGATCTTTAGAAGTCCCTTCCAATCCAAATGGTTCTGTCATTCTAAGATCCTATGATCCCTTTGGATGAACAGGCCTCTGTGGAATCATTGATATAAAGCTTCTGTCTTTATATATCATTCCCAAGAAAGGCATTATCAGAACGTGACCCCCTTGGGGTACTGCTCACACTGGGGATCCCAATTCGAACCTTCTTGAGCTATTGTGGGGGAAAATCTGCCACATTGTTTCAATGACCAAGAGACAAGATCATCTAACACATAAAAAGATTCGCTGACAGAAGTCAGCAACCGGTTTGTTAGACATTTTCACTTTTATTACCATCTGTTAATAGGGCTTACAATATATATTGGCATATTTCATGCCTAAATACTGAATCAAAAGTATATTTGCTGAAAGGCTAGTAGTTGCTTTTAAAAGGAATAAAAGACACTAAAGATTTCTTGGTACATGGTAATGATGCTAAATATATCAATAAAAGTAATTTCCTAAGTAGTCCTGTGCTAAAGTGCTTTCTTCTCCTAACCACAAGCAGTTTATAATACGACATTTAGACAAAATTCACTTATCCACTCCCTTGCTGGAGTCTTCAGATAAAACAGAGATATCCCACTTTAGTCACTGTTACATACTTATTGAAGAGTCCCTGTGTTACAGTTTATGCTGTAGAGAAAGCCGTGCCTGCAAAAATCTGAGTTTCTGAGCATGAAAATTTACCTAGGAGGAATGACACGTCTCCACCTGGAATAAAACATTTGCCTGAAAGGTAAATCTGACTTAAAATCTGACTTAATGTAGATAGGCACAGAGTGCTTACCATAGCCTGGTGGCAGACACATGGGTTACAGTTGCAATGCTGCACAAAGAAACCTCCAGAAAGGGCCTCAGGCTAAAAAGCCCCTCCCCTCCATATTGGCTGTAGAAAGATCTTCAGGGTTGACTATGAGCACCATGGCAGCTATTCATAGGAGGAAAATATGAATTATATCTGTTGCTTGGGGCGTAGCACAGGATGCACTTGGACAGGGTTTGGACCTCCATCAATCAATCCATTTGCTCTCACAAGGTGATTCCCCCTCAGGTATTTGTGCTGTATGAGATTGCACGAGCTGCCTCAGTGCCAGCTAAAGCTGCAGATAGGCTCGGGTCTGTACGCTGTGTCATATTTAGTGAATCTGCACAGATATCTTGAATACCTTATGATATCTCAAAAGGCACTAGATTTTTCAGAAAAATCACCACTGAATGAAGCCTGTGGTGATGACACCCAGCAGAAAGGTTGACTTCAGGTCCTTGTTTTCACAGGTGCAGACGTCTTCCCTGTAAGTGACCTAGTATCACCTGTCACAGGACCAGCTGGGGTTTGTAGGTGGGCTTTTCCTCAGTGGATGTCTGATGCTAGTTATCAGGTATGATATGAGATTCAGAGTGCGCTTGGGAGAGCACTGTCACAGCCACTGTTGAAGCGGCCTTTACATGTGTACTGATTTTGGCTGTGACAGAGTTAATTTTCCTCATAGCAGCTCCTATGGTGCCATGTTTTGGATTTCTGACCAAACATTGCTGATAACACACTAAGCTTTTAACTATTGCTGAACAGCGTTTGCAAGTGTCAAAGCCTTCTCCATTTCTCACTCTGCTTCCCCGGTGAATAGATTGGGTGTGTGCAAGACGTTGGGCAGATGACCCAAACTAACCAAAGAGATATTCCTTGCCATACAATGTCATGGTCAACAATAAAAAGGAAGAGGAGGGGGATTTAGAGGGGTGAGCCATCTTTTGCTCAAGAACTGGCTGGGCATCAGTCTGCCCGTGCCTTTGTATCACTTGTTTTGTTTTCTCTCTTTCTTCTTCCACTTCTCCTTTGGTTATTAGACTATTTTTATCTCAACCCATGAGTTTTAACCTTCCTTTTCTCTTCCCCTGTTCTGCTGGTGGTGGGGGATGAGGGAAGTGAGTGAGCAGCTGTGTGGTGCTTAACTGCCTACCAGGGTTAACCCACAACAACATGACATAACTGAAAATATTATTCTTGTCTCCAGTCTTCTGCCAAGCTCTCAGTGGTCTCAATGTTAGCATTCTCCATGCTTAAGATGATGAGGAAGATCAGGATATCTAATAATATCGATTGGCAAACAATTGGCAAACTCACTAGTTCTCTGCTGGATGCCAGAATCTGAAAAGTAGTCACACTGTCTCTTGTCCAAATTCATCTTTGTTTACTGGCATTTACCCTCAACCGCAGTGCTGAACATGTCCTAAATCACTCCACAACAGAAGGGTGCACGTTAGAGGACAGAATGTGTTGTGGCCAGGTTCTCTTGGGTTGCACTCAATTAGTGCTCCAAGGGAGCACATACTGGACTCTGTTGAAGGGTACGTTGTCCTCAATTTGATTTTGTTCCATTCCTGGAAGCCTTTTTTTCCCCTGTTTCTCTGCATTTTCCAGACAGAGTGCCACTTACAACTGCCTTTCAGCAAATGAAAACCTGGATGGGTAAACAATGCAGATGTGGTTGCAGAAGCTCAGTATAAGCCATGAAACCCCTTTGATCTTAAGGGATGTGAGCAGTGGTGACACATCTGCAGAGGCTGTTTGAGTATTTGGCAAACAACCAGTCAATAACCAGAAGTTACTGACTCTATAATCAAAATTTCCTGTTCAGTATGTTCCATCCCAACAGTCCTGCAGTTCATTTGTATCTTTTTTATTGGAAATTATATTTTCCTGTTATTTAATGAGAGGCTTCTGAAATTATTACTCATCTATAAGTCATTAAGAGTGGCAGATATTAATTTCTTCCACAGATATGACCAAGGGCCAGATTCTGCAATGAACTATACAACCTGTGAAAGCTTATTGAGGTGTCTGGAGATGTTTGGGTTGTAGATTACAAAATCACATGGCACAGAAACTGTATAAGGCAACAGAATATGAGACATAGGTGGGTTTCACACATCTCTGTCCAATATAATGAAATCTCAGACTCATTTGCTAAGTAACATTTGATCATCCTGGACTTTGGGTCTACTGGGTCACAGATAGGTTATTGTGGATCCGAGCCTAATACCAGGTGAGGCTTTTGGGTTGCAAATCCCAATGGAAACAGGTGATTCCCAAGCACCCTAGTGTCCAGAGATAACCCTGTCTGCAGGGTTTCCCCTTTTAGTGAACTTGGTGCCACTCCTTCCTAGGACAGCAACTTACGGAGCACCAGCTCAGAGCAGCTGTGATTCTGGATCCTATCAGAAGAGGATACGATCTTACAGTATTCGTACTTCTCCCTATACCCTGCATAAGGCACCTGGGTACCTCGCACAGTAATCCAGGCTGCGCTTTGAGGCCAGGCTTTGAGAAATAATGTGTTGTAACATCTAGCTGTGCGGTGCCAATCCCTCAGCCCAAAAGCAACACTGGTTAATATCAGTTCAAGTATGATCAGGCATCCTGTTCAGTTCCTTGCTTCTCTTGAAATGCATTTTTAATATAATGAAGCTTCTCATTCAGCAGAGTAAGTAGGGAATGATCCAATATATAAATTTTTGTGAGACTGAAACTGCTGCTATTGATGAAGGCCAATAGAAAATGTCCTTGGGCACCTCTAATAAAGGAAGCACTTTTTTTTTATATTGAGAGGATTCAGAGATTATTTATGTGCTTACACCCTGAGTGGAAGAGGAGAGTGTACAACAAAGTGGGCTTGACAGGGGCAGCTGGCCCTCGAAAAAACCACGACTGTTCCTTAAACAGACTGCACCCTATTAGCTATTTATTTTACTATTTTTCTTTACGATGCCAGTGGAGTAGTTCTCCCGAATATATATTTTTCATGTCATCCATTTGGCATGTAATACGATTTCTGAGGGTGGCTAATATGCAGTTGATTAATTAAAGAGTTGCCACTGGAAAGAACCTTCTGTTCTACATGACCTGGCAACTGACTGCTCGGAGGAAAGAAATGTGTGGCTTGGATATAAAAACTACCAGCTGAAAAGTTTTATGCATTTGACTTGACAGAATTATATAAAGCTAGTCCCTCAAGCAAGAGTTGCTTTTCTTGCTGTTCCCCAATCCTATCTCTTTCTCTTTCTAAAAACTGTTTTTACTATTTTTTATTCTTTTTTTCTGTTGCACCCAGAGGCTGCACCAAGATTGAGGGCTGTTGTATTAACAAGGGGAAAACAAATCCTAGAATGTCCATATCAGACAGAATACTTCAATGAACAATTGTATTGAAATTTCAGGTGAATATTTCTCCTTTGAAATAAAACAGAGAAGGGCAGACAAAAATATTTTTTATACCCTTTTTTCATTATTTTCTTTTTCTTCTTCTTTTATTTTCTCTTTCTATTCCTGTCTTTATTTTTCTTAAACTTCCAGTTATAAATTAGAAACGGTTTCAAAGCTTGCAATGTATGCCATATTTAACTAGCCCTTCAGATAAATCTAGTTCCACAAAAATATTTAGGTTTTTTTTACATCCAGACAATTTAAATGGAAAAGATCAAATAAAATTTTGTAGC